>NC_048599.1:20137672-20458922 GCF_003668045.3 Cricetulus griseus | reverse complement strand
TCTGGAATTGTCTTGGAAAGGAAGCTAGGCATAGGGGAACTTTGGGGAGCCAGGGATGGCAAGGGTCCATTGTAGTGAGCTACTGTGGGTGTTAGGCAGTTCGGGGAAGTGGGAGGGGCTTGGATGCCAAAGGTAAGCCTGACCACGAAGGCTGCCCAAGGTTGGGGGTAACGAGGAGTGCCAAGGCCACTCCTTGTAGCCTTGCTCAGCTATGGTGGAGAAAACTCCTGGCAGGAAGCACTGGCTGGGAGGGTTACCAAAGAGGAGGTGCTGTGTGTGCCTCCCCTGAAGCAGCTCGCGCACACGCAATTATAAGACGGTGGGCAGATGACAGAGTTAGTTAATGTAACAAGCCCTTTAAGCATTTAGCCACATTCGAGTGTTTAATCAGCTGTGTAAAGTGCAATATCTATCTTTCAATTTTATGCCATTAGGGGAGACAAGATTTTGATTAGGTACTTAATCTGTGCACGGAAAAAACAGGCCCACAGCAAGCCCATGGTGGGGAGGGAAAGGGACATTGGATGGGGGAATTCGATAAAGGGGAAAGACAGAAATTTAACATAAAAGAGAATTAGTGCAGCTCCTTTCAATTTAGTGCCCAGGCTTTATGGCCTAATCAATTAGAGGCCTGGCCGGGGCTGCTGGGAAACTGCTCGGCTGGGCTGGAGGCTTGGCCATATTAATTCCCTTCATTACGTGGGGGTCAGGCCGAGGGCTTGGCGGGGGCTCTGCAAGGAATGGGTCACTTCTCGGGCACTGGTTTGGGAAGCAGAGGGAGGAGGTCAAAGGCTTCCAGGCTAGCCAGGCTGGGTCCTGGACACTCCAGGAAAGCTGGGTTCCCAGGAGGGTGGGTCTGGGAGAACTTTGTAGACACAGGATGTGGTGGTGCAGGTGAGTGTGTGAGCCCTTTAATAGTGGGGCTGGGGGGTGGTTTTGCATGCCAGCTTTCTGACCCATTGGCTGTGTGATCTTAGGCAAAAAGCTTAGGCTCTCTGTGCCATAGTTTCCTGTAGAATCACAATTGAGAGTCACTTTAAAGAATGCCGTGGAGACAGAAGAATGGGACTTGTGTGGGGGTTGGCATAATATGTGGTATAGAGTCTTTTTTTCTTATTTCTAATGTCATTAATGAAGGTTTCATTACCACAAGACCTAACTGCCACTGCCACTATCTTTGTGTGCTTAGCACTGTGCAAACTGATCTCTGCCCCTGGCAGGACTTGTCCACATTGCTATGCTACTCCAGTCCACAAGTGAGGGGACTGAGGCACAGGGTACCATTGGCTTGCCTGCAATCACTTGGTGCCAGGGTTTTCTGAATCAGTAGCTCTCCTTGTACGTTGCTCACTCCCTGCTGACACAGCAGAGCTCCATGAGACTGGCTACCACAGTGAATGAGGTCATTAGGAAGAAGGTGATGTCAACAAGGCACCCAAGGGCTCTAGCCTTAACAGACCAGGCTCCATTACTGGGATAGTTAGAGAAGAGGGGCCTGGGGCCAGAAAGCAATTGGTTTTCACAGAGTGCTGGGCACTAAAGACTGAGGAATGAAGAAAGCAAAGGAAGGTAAAAGATAGGAGGACATAGTGATGCTTGAGGTAGAGATGAGCCCCTGGTCTTCCTGCTTGAGGTATTCTCTCTGGCTCTATGGTGCCCTTAAGATACCCACCAAAGCAGGCCTCATGGTCCAGAGACCCCAGTGGGGAACCACACAAGTTGATGGTGACCTGAGAGTTGGAGCTGATTAAATCCCAGGTGGGCGTGAAAGGCTCCCTTCCACATGGGGTTTATGGAACTAACAGCTGTGCAGATCCAAGGGGAGTTTTCTTCTTGGGCAAATATGAGATGGGGAGAGGAGGTAAGCAGGAGTTGCTGGATGCTTATTGGCTGACCCTTTGTTTTTTTCTGTTTGCTTTGCCAGTAACCCCCAGAGTGTGGTGGTGAGAATCGGGGAAGTGAATGCAGGCAGGAGTGCAAAGGTACACACCCCAACCAGACACTCGGTCAGAACTGGCTGCTGCTAGGACTGCCTGTCATTTAGTCTCTTTGCGATGATGCAGATGCTGTTTTACAAATACATTGTCTCATGGCATCTGATGATATCTGTCTGGATGGTTGATATGGTGCCCATTGTTTGGATGAATAATTTAAGGTCACTGAGGCCAAGTTATGCTTATGACACCATATAGATGGTGTGTGATAGGATTAGATGCTCCATCCCTCATTGTCACATAAGGATGGGGTGGTTAGAGAAGCTTGCCTGTGCCTTTGGGCATCTATCTTGTTCACCATTGCATAATAGGTGCTCAGTAAATCTTTACCAAATGATTCAGGACATAGATGGGTGAGTGATGGGGAACACCTTAAAGTCTCATTATGCAGAGGACATGGAGGGATGGGATGCACTGTGTGGTAGTGCCAGAGTCAAGAAACTCTCCAGATGGAAGATTCTTACGGAGTAAAAGGTGACAGACCAAACTGTCAGTCACTGCACTCAGATCCTGAAAGCCAGACAGACAAATGCAATCATAGGAGACAAAGACATGGCGTTGTCCTTCTCAACTGTACAGTCATTTGCAACAGAGGTTGGCAAGAGGTCTCTGTGAAGGACCAGAAAGAAAATACTTAAGCCTTTGAGGACAGACACTATTCAGGAAAAGGATTTAGCTCGGCCACTGGAATGTGGAAGCAGCCAGAGGAGACATTTAAGCAAATGAGGAAAGCTGAGTTCCAATAGAAAGCTTTATTTACACGGGCTGGGGAGACAGCTTCGTCTGTAAAGTGCTTGCCTTGCAAGCATAAAGACCAGAGTTTGATCTGCAGAACCCATGCAAAGAAGCTGGGCATCATTCATGTTTGTAACGCTAGAGCTGGGGAGGTGGGGACAGGATTCCTGGGAGTTCCCTGGCTACCAACCGTCACCGAAATGATGAGAGACCCTGTCAGTGATCTTGAGGCTAACACCTGAGCTTGTTTGCTGGCCTATACATGGACACAGATTCACACACCCACATATACCTGCACATACATGCATATGCACACACACACACCCCTTTATTAATGGAAACAGGTAGCTTGTAGATTGCCTCATGGGTGATTACATGTCAGTTCCCTCGTTAGAGGATTCAGCCCGGGGTGTTATCTTTCTGCCGTGCCAATCTATACCTAGCTTAATCACCATCGACTCTTAGCCCTATGTCTCCACTTTGCATCAAAGAACCCTGAATAGTGAGTAGGAAGGGCAATGAGGCTCCTGCAGACTCAGGCTAAGCTCCAGACATATAAAAATGAGCAAGCTGCCTTTTAGGGACCCCCACCATGCATCACACCTTCTACACATCATCCTCCCAGTGAACATCCTTAGCAACGTGGAAGAGTTGGTTCTTATTTCTCTTTCACTTTAACAGTTGAACAGGCTCAAGGAGGTGAAGTGACTTATGGTCACACAGCTAGAGGCTTAGCATGTATTTATTGAGAAAATGTGATCTATCTAGATGTTTCTTTTTTTTTTTTTTTCTGTGAGGGACACAGCACACCCGTGGACTCAAGATGCTCACATTATACTTGGGAGTGGGAAGTCAACAGACTAAATAAATAAACAATATAGGTGTTAGAAGGAGATAAGGGTTTGTTTATCCACCAAGACAGGTGTGTTTCAATGCAGTTAGGAAAATCTCCCATGGCCTGTGACCCAAGTCTTTCTCATTGTCCTTTTTGTCAATGGAATCCAGTTGGGACTTTCACTGCCATCTGCTTGAGTATTGTCTAGGCTTTCTTTTGTTCAGAAGTGGCCAAGTTCAATGGTTGCGACAGGGACTTTCTGGCTCTCTCAGCCAGAAAAAGTTTGTGACTCCTGGTTTGGGGCAATCTAGCTTTATCTGCTGCCTGTGTTTCAAGTCCTTATGAGTTGGTCCATGCTTACGATCTGTTGGTCATCCAGGGACCCAGTTTGGTAGCACACCCCCATTTCAAATTTTCATAAGAGGATTCTGGAGAGTTCCCTATATGCTGCAAAATGTCCATCCCCAAAGTGACTTGTGCTATTTCTGCTCAGAATTTATCCCCTCTGCTCAAGAGAACAACATGGAACTTTGCTGTGGGCTTGGAAAGTGAAGAGTGAATAGTATTTGCTGACCCATTTCAATGACCACTCATACCCAGGGAGGGTTAAGTCAGGGCTTTTCTTTTGGTGTATATGTGGAGGCCAGAGGTTGATCTTGGGTGTCTCATCAACCTTGGGGTGTTTTGTTTTGTTTTGATTTTTTTAGTGAGGATCTCTCACTGAACCTGGTAGTCACTGATTGGCTACATTGGCTGGTCAACAAGCCTGAGGGATCCTCCTGTCTCTGCCTCCCAGCACTGAGATTGTAGGTAGATGCCACTGAACCCAGAATTTTACATGAGTGCAGGAGAGAGGGGACTTAGGTCCTCGTGTTTTCATGTTGTTCTAGCCTCACTAAAAGCAACTTGTGGAGAGATGGGTTTATTTCATCTTACAGTTCTAGTCCATCTTAGAGGAGAGGCAGGAAGCTGAAGGTAGGAACCTAGAGGAACATTGCTGACTGGGGTATTTAGCTACCCTTTTTAATTCAGCTCATCTGCCTAGGAATGGCACCACCCACCAGGGACTGTGCCCTCCTTCATCAATTAGAAATTAAGAAAATGTCTCAGAGACATGACCACAGGCCAATTTGACCTAGGCAATTCCTCATTAATGCTTCCTCTTCCATGTGACTATAGATTGTGTCAAGTCAATAACTGGATCTGTGACACACGACAAGCACTTGGATGACTTATCTATGTCCCCAGACCTTGTGTGTGTGTGTGTGGGGGGTCAGTGTTAAACAGCACAGTCAGGCTTGGCTTGGACGAGTGTTTAGCTAGACTTTAGATCAGTCTGTCCACTGTGAAAGTGTGACCCCATGCAGCCTTCAGTCTGTGCTACCTGCTCCCTTGGCCTGTGGAAAAGGATGCTAAGAAGGACACTGGATAGCTAGCTAGATGTGGGTGCAGTACCCCTGTGAATTGCCCCAACCACCTTGCTCTAGCATAGGGATTATATTTCTCATGAGTTACCACATAGTGGGCACAGAAGGGCAGCTTTGCTGGTCCATCTGAGAGTGCTGGGCCCAGGGATGAGAGTGAGGCTATGATTCTGGAGGCACTACATTAAGGTTATTAATAACCCTCTCAGCCTTTATTGAAAAGATGCTCTCCCCGTCTGAATTTGCCACTATGGCAACCCATTTATTAAGGCTGTAAGAGCTGGAGTTGCTTCAGACTGTATTTATTACCACGATGAGCTGAGGGAAGGAACAGCTGACCTGGATTGGGGCAATTGTGGGGAGGTAGCTCACTATGACTCTGAGGGAAAGCAGTCCTTGGATCACCCTGCAGGAAGTCACCAAGGAGGCTGCAGTGTCCACCTTCTCTGTAATGTCAGGGACTTGAAGTTTAGAAAGGGAGTTGGGTATATGTGTGTATATAAGGCTAGCAGGAATGAATCTCCATCAGCCAGAGCTAGTGGGCAGCAGTGGTGGTCCCAGGAATTAGAGGCTTACTTTTTAGATAATTCCCACTCCTATCTGCAATAAACCCATTTGCCATACTAAAAACAGCAATCAGATCATAGAGATGGCAGCACCACCAGTATCTAATGTATCAACGCTGTTCCTGGCCTCTCTTGTCCCTTTTTGCAGGACAGTGTCAAATGGACACTGTGTGGATGAGTTGGAAGCTGTGTGTGAGTTTCCACAACAAAGTACCACAGACTACACAGTATAAATATCAGGCCGTCATTTTCTCACTGTTCAAAACTCTAAGTCTGAGACAGAGCTGTGGGCAGGCTTGCTTTCTCCTGAGGCCTCCCTCTTGCTTTCTCCTGAGCCCTCACTCCTTGGCTCACAGATGGTGTCTTCTTGGTGTGTCTTCATGCAGTCTTTTCTTTGTGTGCATCTGTGTTTTGGTCTCCTCCTGTGCCAATGTCAGTTGGGTCAGGGTCCATTCTAATACTGACACTCTTTCAAATGACCCTCTTTCAAATGTGGTTGTGCACTGAGGTTACTGAAGACTGGGGTGTCTAACATATGAATAGAAGAGAATACAAGTCCGTCTACAATAGGGCTGAAGGATGTCCTCATGTCTGGAGTCCTCTGAGGCCAGCCTGGAGGGTCCACATCACTGTGCAATTCTTTCTTTCTCTCACCCCTACCCCAGCCATTCTTTGCACACCTGTTTCACATTCGGCACTATGTTAGGGGCTGAGGATCCAATGGCAAGGTCAAATAAATGTATTGCAGGGGCTGGGGAGACAGCTCAGTGGATAAAGTGCTTGCCTTGCAAGCAAGAGGACCTGAACGGCATCACCACAATCCATATAAAAAATGCTGGACATGATGAGTACACCAATCATTCCAGTACTGGCATCCTCCTGGAGACAGGCAGATTCCTGAGGCTCCCTGGCCAGCCAGTCTAGACTGCTTGGGGCATTGCAGGCAACTGAGAGACCCTGTCTCAAAACTCAAGATAGATATTAGGTGTGGTGGTGCATACCTTTAATCCCAGGACTAAGAAGGCAGCCATAGGCAGATTTCTGTGAGCCTGAGGCCAACCTCAAGCTGGTCTACATAGTGAGATGCCATTCTGGGTGATATATTGAGATCAATGAGTGGTTAGTGGGAAAATAAGAGCAAGGAACTGCAGAGACCAAGTCATCAGAAACATTAAAGCTTTGCCAAGATCTCACTGTTGAGCCCAAGTGGCAGGTAGAGCCATCGCAGAACAGTGAGCAGGGGTGGGATGGGCGGGAAACTCACATGGGTTATACCAAAGCCCCTTATGCCTGTGGAGAGACTAGGTGGGCCAGACAGCAGACGTGTGTGTGTGTGTGTGTGTGTGTGTGTGTGTGTGTGTGTGTGTGTGTGTGTTTATGTATGGGTGTGTGTGTGGCTAAAAGAAGGGGTATCCTGATGGACAACCATCTCCCCACTGTGCATCAAAGGCCTTTTAACTTACTGGACACTGGAAATTGTCCTTTGGAGGGCCAGATATCAAAGATACTCAGTCATTGTGTTTTTCTGTTGGATAATTTTCCTACTTCATTTTGAAATGATTTTGATTTTACCCACATGTTTGAAATTGCAAAAATATTATGAAAATTTCAGTCCACTCAGTTTCCCCATCTTCTGGTGATAACAAATGGTATCAAAATCAAGCCTGGAAGACGCCAGTGAGACAAAATTATGGGGAACCAAAGTCCTTGGCTCATTGGTTTCTATAGTACTCTTCTGCCTAGTTCTAGGACATGGGCCTCATAATTTCCAGAGAACATAAGTTATTTGTATCCGTTTATTAATTTACTTATATGTGTGCATGCCTTGGCATGTATGCTGGTTCATTTTGTTAACTGGATACAAATGGGAAGAGGGAGCCTCCACTGAAGACTTGCCTTTATCTGGGGTTGGAGACATGGCTTAGTGGTTAAGAGCACTGGCTGCTCTTCCAGAGGACCATGGTTTGATTCCCAGAACCCATATGGCAGTTTACTATCATCTGTAACTCCAATCCTAGGGGATTCCACTCCCTCTTTTGTCCTCAGGCACTGACATTCGTGCAGGCAGAACATTCGTACACATAAAAGTTAAAATAATTTAAAAAAAGAAAAAGAATTGCTTCTATCAGTCTGACCCGTGGGCATGTCTGTGGGGTACTGTGGGAGGCTCTAGACCACTGTGGGTGATGCCACCTATGGTCAGGTGGTCCTGGGTTGTATAAGAAGACAAGTTGAGCAAGTCATGCAAAACAAGGTAGTAAGTAGGAATTCCTCTATGGCCTCCATTTTAGTTTCTCCATTTATGTTTCTGCTTTGACTTCCCTCAGTGATGAACTGCATCCTGTGAGACAAGCAAATCCTTTCCTCCCTGCATTTGGTTTGGGGCAGTGTTTTATCCTAGCAACAAAAAAGCACATGAGGATAGCACGCATGTGGAAGTAAGACACTATTGTGCAGGAGTCGCTTCTCTCCACCACCTGGGGCCTGAACCCATGTCATCGGCCTTGCTGACAGGCACCTTCTTTCCACTTGCTGAGCCATCTTACAAACCCAGGGTTCTCAGTTTTAAAAGATACATGGCAGAGAAGACTAGAAAACATTGCCACTCCAGTGGTCTGTGCAGTAAACACTCAGAGAAGTTTTGAGAGTTACAGAGCAAAAGGGGGAGGCAGAGGAGTTGATACAAAGGCTACATCACTTCCTGTCTGGCCAATCAGCCAATCAGTGTTCTATTCATTAACCAATAAGATAAATATTCACACAGAAGAACAGTCCTATCATCTAATCTACTCATCTTTCTTGTAGCTTCCTTCCCAACCTAAGTGAACTTCAGTATCTTCCCTTACTCTGCCATGGATGTCTGTCTGCCTTTGCTTGTTTCCCCGACCTCAGAAACCGCTCCCTTCCAGTTCTCCATGTACAAATTCAGCACATCCTTCAAAGTCTTGGCACTCCCCACCCCAGTCTCTACGTCTTTACCTGACAGCATCCAGGTTTTAGTGCCAGTGTCCCTACTTAGAGATGTCCTCTATGTTTTGATTTAGTTTCTTGGCCCTTTTTGCTTCTGTAATAATCTTTCTTATTGGTTGACTTATTTCTTGTCTTTCTCCATCAGCGTGTTCATTCCAAGGACTAGAACCCAGTCTGTGTTGGCCTCTGCTGTGAGCCCTGCCCCAGAAACTGTGTCTCTGAATATGTGCTCAGTGCTCATTTGTAGGTACAGTGGTTGGAACCTAACTGATAATAGTTATGCTGAGTTAAAGTATTATAGTGATAGGAAAGTTTTTTGTTGCAGTTTTTTTTTATTTGAATTAGAAACAAGATTGCTTTACATGACAATCCCAGTTCCCTCTCCCTCCTGTCCTCCCCTACCCCCTCCTTCACCCACTAAAACCCTACCTATCACATATCCTTTCTGATCCCCCTGGATGGTGAGGCCTTCCATAGGGGTCATTAGAGTCTATCGTATGATAGGAAAGTTTTATGTCTAGGGTAGCCCTATTGGTCAGTGTTTTATCACAGCAACAGAGAGGCAAACTAGGACTTCATGCATGAACAGCATGCCTGATTTCTATAGCTGGCTGCCTTGGGTTCTGTTGAAGACAGTGCTGTGCCATGAACCATTGCTACATTTAGGTGATTTTATGTTCACATGGTTGGCAAAGCCCTTGGTAAAGCTCATATTCACCTCTGGGTCTGGTTTAGCTCAGGAGCTGGCACATGGAAAGCTTCCATGATAAATATTCTGATTGGACAAATGTTTACGCAAATGAGAAAGAGAAGCCTTCATTGCTTCTGTTTTCTGAATGAGGAACTTGCCAGACATACCAGAGGAACTTGGAGTCCCTCTCCCACCCATCCCTGTCCCCAAATCCACAGGCTCTTGGTCTCTCCATTTCCTACTCTTTGGGTTCTTAAGAAAGCGAGCACAAACCCATAAAGCTCTCTCCGGTATATCTTGCTTACCCCCTCTTATCAGAGTAGAGGGGGAGCTGAAAAGGGCTTTCAAAAGAGCCATCTGTTAGTTTTCAAAAAGACATTATCTGCTTCCCATCACAGGGTTTTTGCTGTCTCTGCCATGTGTCTGCTCTCCCTCCGTCGTCTGAGAGAGCAGAGTGCATGGTGCCTCTCACTCTCCTGTCTGTGGGTGGCTGCTGGAGGTGGGCTGCAGATGGAGTATTTATCTAAAAGTGAAGAGATCTGACTTATAAGCAAGCCCAATATTAAATGTATAAATAATGCATCCCGTGGCATTATTTATAATGGAATAACATCCCTATAATGTAATAAAAAGTATGCAGGTTCCCAGAGCTTTACTTAACCCATTCATGCCTCAAAAGATGCAATGGCTCCTCCAGCTTTCTCCGTCTTTCAGGGATTTGAGATGGGTTTCACATGCCAAGCCCACCTGGGTCTCGGATTCTGCAGAGCTGAGGTCCTTGGCTGCCTACAGGGACGAACTTGACCCCAGTGTGAGTCAAAATGGAGCTTTCTTTTCATCAACCTGGAGTCTTGAAGCATGGGAAGGGGACTTTTGTGGTGATATTTTGTTTATGATGTAACAGATAAAGCTTGCCTGAAGATCAGAGTGCAAAGCTAGCCACAGCCATAGAGGCCGGGCAGTGGTGGTGCACACCTTTAATCCCAGCAGCTACACTAGTTGGCCATAGAGGCCAGGCAGTGGTGGCACACACCTTTAATCCCAGCACTCAGGAGGCAGAGGCAGATGGATCTCTGTGAGTTCAAGGCCACGCTGGACTACATGAGAGTGAATCAGTCTAAAAGAGAAACAGAGCTCACACCTTTGATCTCAGCACTTGGGATGACACGCCTTTAATCCCAACACTAGGGAATTGGAGAGTGGAGTGGAGTATATTCATCCTTTCTCCTGGATGGAGAAAGGACTATAAAGCAGGAGGAGACAGGACCTCCTTGCAATCTGAGAGTCTGAGGTTTGGTGGAGAGCAGTGCAGTCTGAGGTTCAGTGGATCAGCCCTTTGGTCTGAGCATTGGCAGAGGTGAGAATACTCCAGTGGCTGGCCACCTTGCTTCTCTATGATCTTTAGCTTTAACCCCAATTATCTGTCTCTGGGTTTTTATTATTAATAGCAGCTAGAATTCATGCTACAGACTTTCATTGTTTAACCAGATTCCCTGGTAGATATTGAGACACACAAGCAAGGATAGACTTGAGAATTCCCCAGATATTTGCTCTAGAAGTCTCACACAAGCCAGCCCTGTCAGGTTAACGAAGCCATGTTATGACTCAGTTTCCACCTTATCACTGTTACTACTCACCTGTCCACACTCTCTCCTCTTTCACCCTTCCACTGTGTGACTTGTCCACATGCCTGTGGGCAGACCTTCTGTCATGCTAGTGGGACCCTACCTGGTGGCCTGAGTCTTGCATGCTCTAGTGTCTTCTTGTTTCTCAGATGCAGCAGACTCAGAGCAGACTATAAGAGAGCAGTGTTTACTTGGATATGTGCAAGCTTGTGCCCAGTCCTCTGAAAATCCCTGGTCCTCACTGTTTCCTGGGTTTCCAGTGCCACCAGGACTGTCCCATGATTGTTCTCTCATTGTACTCAAAGTACTTGGATTTCTGGCATCTGGCATCCGGCATCTTTATATCTCCAGCCTCATTTCTCATTACAATGAGAAGGTAATTTTAAACACTGGGTCACAGAGCAAACAGAAGCAGTGGGAGGGAGGGATGCTCTGTGTGTTACCTTCCTCGTTCTGGCTGTATCTCAGCTGGCATTCACTGTCAGCCCTCTTTCTTGGCATTAGGAAAGGTTACTATCTCCAATATGAGGCTGATTCTTCTCAACTGTACAGACCTGCCTCTTCCAGCTATCATCTCCAACAATGATATTTTCTCCTCCAGAGTCTTCAAACTCTTTTCCTTCTGGTTCTGTATCAGTTTTCAAGTACATTCACCAACTTTCAACTGTGGAGGATTGGCCTAATGTTTTCCTAGCTCCTGTTTCCCATTCCAGTCATATTTCATAATACCAGGAACTTTGTGTTTATTGGCTCTTTACCAAGATGTCAAAAACATGGAGTAGATGGGCTAAATGACTTGGCATTAATTGACTACAATAAACTAATACTTAGGTGAGAGTTAGAGTTTGGGCAAGCAATGTCCCTCAAAGGCTGAGGTATTGAAGGTTTGTTCCCCAGCTGGTGGTACCACTGTGAAGACGCTACTGGGGAAATTAGTCACAGATGGTATGCCTTTAAAAGGTTAGTTTTATTCTCTGCCCACTTTTCTCTTTCTCCAATTCCTTGGTACCACAATGTGAGTAGATTTTCTCCATGCACTCTCAGCTATGACAGTCTGCCTTAACATAAAACTACTGAGATGTTGTTGGGAATATACCTGGCCATGTGGTTCAGGGGTCCTTGTAACTGTCTCATGGGAGGATTTGGAGATGTAATTTCCAAATGTAATTTGGAGATGTAAGCTGGAAAAGCCCTAGAAATGTGAGTGGAACTCAATGAGCAGCTTGGATGTGAGCTAAGAACAGAGCACTAAAAACAATGTATAGAATAAAGATTTTGTTTGGGAGGTTTTAGATACAAATGACAACTCAGATGGATTGTGTCTTAGTCACTATTCTATTGATGTGAGGTTACACCATGACCAAAGCATGATAGGAAACATTTAACTGGGGGCTTGGTTACAATTTTGGAGGTTTAGCCCATGATTATCATGGTGGGAAACATGGTGGCATGCAGGCAGGTGCTGGAGCAATAATTGAGAGATCCTGATCTGTAGCAGAGAGAGGAAGAGAGGGAGGGAGGAAGAGAGAGAGAGAGAGAGAGAGAGAGAGAGAGAGAGAGAGAGAGAGCACCTGGCATGTGCTTTTGAAACTTCAAAGCCTACCCCCAGTGACATTTTTTCCAACAAGGCCACACCTACTCTAATAAGGCTACACTTCATAATCTTTCTAATCCTTTCAAAGAGCTCCACTCTCGGGTGACTAAGCATTCAAATATATGCGCCCGTGGGGGTTGTTCTTATTCAAACTCCCACAGATTGGGAGTTGGACTTGGGGCTATGTGTCTTATATTCTGACAGAGACTTGTCTTCATTTTATCTGTACCCTGAGATTTGAGTGAGAAAGATTTTAAACACAATGGAGTATTCACCTGATTGAAAAAAAAAAAAAAAAGAACTTCATTCAGGGAGTGGCTTGGGTATCACTTGCTGCTTTTTGCAGGCAACAATGAAAAGAAACATGCAGAAGAGAAAGACTTGGGCAACTTGCAGGTTGGCCAGAAGAGAAGCACATGTGAGCTGTAGCCAAGGAAGGTGTGAGAGCTCAAGAGATTAGGGACACTAAAATGAAGTCTGTAATTTGTACTGGGACAGTACAAAATATGCTGTTAGGGCATCCCAGGAGTTGTCCAGAATATACTCATTGCGGGCTCAAGGGTGTAACTGTATTAAGTTGTTTGAAAAACTTTCTCTGAGCACAGAGTGCCTGCACAGGGCTGTAAGGAAGTAGTTTTCCCAGGATTAAGTTCTCCATGCTTGTCTGTACAGAGACCCAAAGGCTGCTGGTGTATTTGTGGTCTGAGTGGGAGGGACTGTTGACTTGGTGGTAGGCTTCGTGTCATTGATGTTGATGTTGTTTTTGAAGACACACAAAATACACAAGGTGACTGATCATAGAGGATTTCACCTAGATATCAAGACAAGTTTTGTGATGTCGGAGAGTGCGTAGCAAAGCCAGATTCCCTGTGCACAGTTCCTGAGAGGGTGGTGTGTGTAGCCATGAGAGCAAAGCTGAGATTGTGGTGGAGGTGTGAAGTCAGAGATAACAGAAGATGGAACATCTGTCCTCAAAGCTACAGGCACAAAGCAGAGCCAGTCCAGAGGCTAGGTCATGTGAGCTGCAGCTGGCAGAACTCCAGCGATGTGTCTACCTCAGCCCTTTGAGGATGATACCGCATCACTGTGTACTCTGGAAATGGGGCATCTTCGTTTTAGGTTACTATTGGTGTGATGAACCATCATAACTAAAGAAACTTGGGGAGGAAAATATTTGTTTGACTTACAATTCCACATCACTGTTCATCACTGAAGGAGGCCAGGACAGGAACTTAAACAGGGAAGGAACCTGGAGGCAGGAGTTGATGCCATGGAAGGGTGCTTTGTACTGGCTTTCTCGTCATGGCTTGCCCGGCTTACTTCAAATATAGACTTTGCCACAAAGCTTTTGCCATCAGTTAGTCTACCCCAATTTGATTGCTACCTTTAGGCCAATGGAGAGCTTTGTGTTGTTCCATCTAATGGGAGCATCTGGGAATTAATTTCATGGATATAATACCAGACAACACTGGCCTCCTTAGCCACTTTTAGAACCTTTCCTCAAGGGAAGGTTTTCTTGGGCTCTGTGGTCTTGTTTTTCTTTCACCTCTTTGGTCATTTCTTGGCCCAATTAATGAAATCTTTGATTTAATAAGACAGCACATTTCGGGAACATTTCAAGTTTCCACCTTTGCCATCTTTCTACCGTACACACCATCCCTATCTTTATTTATAATTCATTTAAGGTCTTGGTTATGATTCCTACACCATTCATTTGCTGTATTAACCCAACCAGTTCTACAACTCCATCACTACTTGCCATCAAGGCAGCTCTTCTCTGCTTTTTGTTAAAATATACCAGATGTCCATTTGGGTACCCTCATTGGACTCTGAATAGCATTTAGACTCTTTTACCATTCTGTCTAATCAATGCCCAAGTTCTCTTCACAGTCACCGCTAAATATCTGGATTTAGTAGCTGTAACATAAAATGCTACAGATAGTTAGAGAGAAGGACAGCCCATCTTCCTTATCTTTCCATCTTAGAAGTAATTATCAAATGATAATTGGTATATAACCATCCTTTACATGTTTTAAAAACTGTATATAAATTTGTATTCACAAATGGGTTATTGTCTGAATATTTAAAATTTCCATAGATCTTATTGCACTGTGTTCATATTTCTGAAAACTTTTAATGACTATATATCATTGAGATTTACTCATGTTAGTACCAAGAGATCTCCATCTACCCATTTGAACTGCTATCATGAACATCAGCCACACCAAAAGCTTTCTCTACCCATTTCCCCATCCCTGCTTCTGCCTAGATTTTCCCACTTATAAAAATTACTGTGGTATCCATCCATGTCCATTGGTATTCATGCTGTGATATGTTCTCTCCTCTAAGATTCTGGCCTAAAATGACAGCATTTGAGCATTATGGAGGCAGACATCTGTCTTAGTCTGTTCAAGACACTGCAAAAAAATATTTTGGAGGAGGTAGGCAGGGTAAGATCTGTAAGATCTGAGTGTTTGTTTCTCACAGTTGTGGGGACCAGGTTAAAAGTGCTGCCAGACTCAGGTCTTTAAAGACAGGGAGTCTTTACTAACACTAGCTTCTTACAGCAAAAGGGGATTTTAATAGGAGCATTGAAAGTGACACTTTTCCTGGGGAGACATGACACACATGTCTACTCATCCTCAATAGAGAACTTGTGACAAACGAAAGTAACTGATTTCTACTGAGTCCAACTTGATGAACCAATGAGCTTTTTTCAGGGTTACTAGAGGAGCAGGGGTGACTCAAAGCAGTGCATCACTAAAAGGCCACCCCAGGTAAAGAATCACAGGGGCTGCAACCCTGGAGCTCATGCCAGCTTGCAGGCAGCTCAGCAGGTCTGAGAATCTGCTCTGGGCAACTCAGCTGGCCAGACTTCCTTCCGCCAGCAGTCGTTCACTGCTTCTAAACCTGTTTTCCCAGACCTGTGACTTCATTCACTTCCTAAATTTCAGGAGTATCCTCTCCCTCCTGGAGGAAGTGTTTCAGTACAGAGGAAACTGCTACATAACCTCAATGCCCAGTCATCTTCCAAAGGACCCATTCCTCTTCTGATAGTCTTGATGGTAGGGTTTTTAACACTGAGTCCAGAGAACATACATATTCCCACCATAATAGCATTTTTATGTATAGATGCCCACAGTTCTCTCTTACAATACTGAGCAGTGTGCATTGTATCTTTACCAAGAGTGTAATAAAATACCCATTCTCTTACATCATAATCCCAATATGTAGACACTTAAATATGAACAGTAAAAGGCAGTATGCTGTTGTTTAAGTGTGTTTCCCTGATTGATAGTGATTTTTTGTTGATATTGCCTTATTTAGACTTCTAGTTTCAATCTCTTGTGCATTTTATATCATCTGTAACATTTGCCTGTGTTTTTAAATTAGTTTTTAGATGTTTTATGCCTCATGGGTATCAACCCTTTAACAACTGTGGGCTTCCCCTTTTCTTATGGGAATCATGCCTTCTCACAGAGTTAATTCTGTTGTGTAAAATTATGTTTATCTTTCCCATTTGATTTGTGATTTTTGTCTTATTTAAACATCTCATTTTTTGGTTCTGCTTTTGTCTTTTTTTTTTTTTTTTTTTTGAGACACCATCTCATGTAGCCCAGGTTGGCCTTCAACTTACTATGATCTTGAACTCCTGGTCCTCCTGTGTTTACCTCCACGGTGCTGGGATTATAGGTGTGTACCACCATGCAGAGGCTACAGTCCACTCTCTGGATGTTATAAAGTTGTTTTATTTTTCCTCAGAAAGATTTTACATTTCTTTTTCTGTCTTTAAAAAATTCACTTAGGCTCTTTATATGAAACCCATGTGTGTTAGTGGTATGGATGTGGGATTTAATTTTCCTTCGGTTTTCATGTAGATAGCCAGTTGAACAACACCATTTAATGACTAAACAATGTCTGCACTGATCTGTACCACTAAGTCTTTCATGTGCCGCATTCTTTTGCACAGTGATGGACTTTGGAGATGTGCGCTCTCTTCCTCTGGTTTAGCTGTTGATCCTATCTTTCTCCCAGAACAGCATGCTTTAGCTGGGAAAGCTTTGAAATGACACTTTTTAAAAACATCTGAAGCATAGTTAGCACACTCATAGAGTTCTTCCTTTCAAATGGTACCCATTAGGTGTGACCAAACTGTCACCCAGTGCCTCATGTGCTTGCTTGCTTGATTCCCAGATGGTGGCACTCTCTTACGAGATTGTGGAGACATCAGGAACTGGGGCCTCTGAAGGAAGTAGGTCACCGAGGTGGGTATTTCATTAATGCCCTCAGTCACATCCTTGTCAAACTTGTTACTTTCCTCCATGAAAAATATATTGTCTTCATGAAGTCCATACTTTGGTTGCATGTATAGCTTGTAACCTATGAGATAGAGATGAACAAATGCTCATTTGGAGTCACATAGCATCACAGCAGGAACATATTTTAGGTTAAGAGCACCTCTGTGATGGAATAAAATGTCCAGGTAAGATGTCATTTGGATAGAAAGGGCACACAGAGAGGATGGTGTGTGAGAGTGTGAAGGGGGAAACCTGGCTTGTGACCAGAACTTAGAATGTGTGACAGTGAATGATTTGGGTATATCACTTGAGCTGAGACTGGGGACCCCTGCTGACCCATTCTCGGAGAGAAATGATCTCGACATTGCAATAACCACCTCTCCACCCTGTGTTCAGAAGGAGACTGCCCTGGTGTCTTCTGTTTCTGAGTTGAGTCCCAGCCTTTCCAGCCTGAGAAAGAATCCATATTCATGAAAGAGACCTGGGAGAGAGCAAAGGGCAGAGGTCGTGTGGGGACTAAAGAGTAGTTCTCAGAACACAGGCAGGGGAGTTTAAGTCTGTGTTATAATAATCAAAAATGGATTCCAAGAAGGCAGAGTAGATCTTGTCATTTCAGGGACAGTATGGAGAATTGAGCAGCAAAAGAAAGGTTTATTCAGTAAATTTGCTTTCTGCCTGTCATGTTTACTATTTCTTCTGTGTGAGAATCTATGCTAAGTGCTGAACACATATAGAAGTCAACACAGCAAGCTTCTGCCAGAGTCTAGTTAAAGAGGGAGGTAAGGAGTAAGCTAACAGAAACGTTCAGCTACAGCAGACAGAGATGCTAGGAGGGTGTATTAGTGAGTATGGCTCCCTGCAGCAGAGCTAGCCAGATGAATATTGCTCCATACAATCCAGCCAGTGGAGCAGAGATAAGGAGGTTGTTAGGGACCAAAGAAAACTGTGCTCTGACCCAGGGCCATCAGCCAGGTGAAAGATGGACTTTGGAAGCTACCGGGGGCCACTCTACTTGTTGCTGTTTAGGAGTCAGGCCATGGTGGGATGAGTGGTGGGGTTCAAATTTTTGTCAGCAGTGATGTCAAGGTAGGGAGAGACTGTGAATGGTCAGAGTCACCAGAAGCATCTTGTGGATGAATGGGAATTGGAGGGACACAAGTTCTGCAGCCAGTGGGGAAGAAGTATGGGCAACTATCCACGGGGCTGTCACAGAAGAGATGTGGGCAGGGCTAGCACATTGCTCAGAGAGACAGGACAAAGGAGGTAAGCTTGATGGAATTTGGTGACTGAACTTGAAGGTGGGGGTGCAGGGAGGACCCCATATTGGTGCCTTGGTGACCACTCACATAGCCCGAGATGGCTTCCTAATTCCCATGGGGGTTTCTGCTTGACCCCAAAGCCATTTTTTATCACTTTCAACTGTTTAGAGTAACAGAATTGAACTAATAAAGTGTTGCAGTTCTGCTTTAATGAGCAGAAAGGAGTCATTTGTAATTAGCATATACATTATTTGTATATAATGAGTGCTTCCAAAATCCTTGTGGGGGTTGTTTGTCTTCCTAAGTGTTTAAGTCACCCCTTCCTCCCAACCATCTTGTTTATGCAGGTTTATTTGTATCTCTTCCTAAAAATATACACAAGCACACATGCATAGGTTTGCATACTCACACATCCAAGCTATCTGTACACTGCCTGTAGCTAGAGACACACACACACAGGAACATGTAGCCACTCTCATCTTCTAGTCCACAAGTAAAACCAAATGCTAGTATACATTAGCACAGGTTCCTTCACATAAATGCATATCTATCTATCTATCTATCTATCTATCTATCTATCTATCTATCTATCTATATTCTGTTGTGTGCATATGCTGTATTACTTTTCTCAGTGTTATGGCCAAGTGCCTGAGGAGAAGCAATTTAAGGGGAGCACAACTCAAGGGGATGATTCCATCATTGCAGGGACAGCATGACAGTGGAACTTGAGGCCACTGGTCACATTGCATCTGTAGTCAGGAAGCAGAGGGAGATGAACGCGAGTGCTCAGCTTGCCTTCTCCCCTTTCTGATGTACAGGACCTCAGCTCAAAGGATAGTGCTACCCACTGTTAAGGTGGGTCTTTCCATCTCAACTGACCTATTCTAGATCATCCATTTTGGACATGCCATAGGCTAACCTAATCTGGATGAGCCTTGTCTTCTAGGTGATTCTAGATTTTGTCAAGTGAATAATAACCATCACAACTGCCAAGAAGTATAGACTAACATAATATGTGTGACCATAGGAAGCCGATAGACGAAAAGTTCTATTGATATATCTGCCCAAGCCCCTACCCATGTATCCACACAAATCTATATGCATGCATGCCCATGTTGGTAATCACATGCATGCTGGGAGGGGCTTAGGATTCAGTGATGGTGTTGCTCCTCAAGCAACCATCATAATTCTTCATCATTTTTGTCTTGTGCCAAGGTGGAAGATTTTTGAAGTTTTGCCTCTTTGGTCACATGTCTGTCCTTGTTTGATCTTGTTACTGTTAGGTGATGCTATTCCCTGGTTATGTTGCTGTTTAGGTGGGTTTGTGTGACACTGTGAATGAGAGTGTTCCCCATGGGCTAGTATATTTGAATACTTGGTCCCTAGTTGGTAGAGCTATTTGTGAAGGATTAGAAGGTGTGGCCTTGATGGAAGAGGTGTGTCACTGGGAATAAGTCTGGATATTTCAGAAGTCTATGTCATTCCCAGTTAGCTCTCTCTGCCTCATGCTCATGGATCAAGATGTAGGTTCTCAGCTACCACTCCCGTGTCATGCTTGCCTACCTGCTGCTTTGTTCCCTGCCATGATGGGCATGGACTCTAACCCTCTGCAACCATGAACTTCTAAGTAAACCCTTTCTTTTATAAGTTGCCTTGCTCATGGTGTCTTATCCCAGTAATGATAAGTAGCTAAGAGAGTTGTGACCTGTTTTGTAGAATAAACTTCATACACTACAGCACCAGGTTTAACTGAGTAACTGAGAGGTGGTTTTTTACATCAGGTAAGTAAGCAACACAGTGTCATGGTTTGGGGTCCTTATGTAAAAGCTCTGCATAATGACATAGAAGACTGAAATCGAATACATGCTGAGAACTGTGTGCTAGAAATTTCTACTTGGATTCTTAAAAAAAAAAACCCCTAAAAATCTTTTATTATAAAGAGCTTGCAAAATAAAATCACACAATGAAATTAAACCAGTCTGTACATTTCAATGAACTTCTATACAGTTAGAACAGTCATTCTAACTGTGGAGCATCAGAGTCTCACAGTGGATTATAAAGTTTATCACCAAATATATTTTTATGCACTTATCCAACACACACAGACACACACACACACACACACACACACACACACACACACACACACACAGAGAGAGAGAGAGAGAGAGAGAGAGAGAGAGAGAGAGAGAAAGAGAGAGAGAAAGAGAGAACAGCAAAATATCAAGTCTTGTAAAATCCAAGACAGAGTTAACAGTAAGAAAGCAATTATCTTGATAATCTCCTTTATGACCCAAGTGTCAATTCCCTGCTTCCAGTTCTCCCTCTCCACACAGTATTTAAAATCATTTCTTCTTGGTAAATTTACCATGTTCCCTTTTCTACATGCTATATTCTATCTACACACATATTTGCTTTGTTTATGTACATGTATATATACATATACATAGCTATGCAAAGCCAATACACACATATCATAGGCTAGGGTTTGCATACTGGGAAGAACATACTTGTTTTCTTTCTGATATTGTGTGACCTTACATTTTGAGATCAAAATTATTATCCTTTTGCAGAGACGGAAGTGGAAGCTCAAAGAGATGAAAACAATTGCTAATGGCCATCCAGATATAAACTTGCACCTAGATGGGACTATCTATCATCTATCTATCATCTATCTATCTATCTATCTATCTATCTATCTATCTATCTATCTATCTATCTATCTATCCATCCATCTATCTAATCTGTCATCTGTCTGTCTGTCTGTCTGTCTGTCTGTCTTTCTCTTTCTTGTAGATGGAAGAGCAAAATGAGGACATGCATTCACCCAGAAATCTGAGGTGCTATTTTTTTTCCTGAGGAAAACCTGAGTCACCTACCCTGCCCTTGGTGATAGTTTTTGACATGACCAATGAAGCAGCTGGTGAAGTCTTACTTTCTCCGAGAATTTTAGTGCATACCCCTTCTTTGGTCATTCCTGGGTATAGTGTGCCTTCAATGTACTCAGTGTAAGGGGGAAAGGACTGAGACCTGTTTATTATGTCAGAAGTGTCTAGTCATGTGTTAGCCTTGAAATACTATATGAAGAAAGTAAGGATGGTTGCCATAACAGTGACATGAGTTGATGATAATAGCCAGGCACTATTGATTCTGTAGCTCTATCCATGGTCTAAATACTTGCTGTGTAATAGTCTGACAATCCTATGAAGTTCTTATTTTGTGATGGGTACTCCTGACCCTATAGTGCTGCTGAAAATGAAGGATTGGTGAGATGAAGTGATATGGGTACTGTCCACAAGTAGAACCCATCTCTCCTGACTCTCTTGGCACTGCAGACATGGGTATGATGGAACTAGGGTTCTGGGAGCTACAGACATCATGTAGTCCTAGTTTCTGTGACTTTAAAA
Source organism: Cricetulus griseus (assembly GCF_003668045.3). Lineage (NCBI taxonomy): Eukaryota > Metazoa > Chordata > Mammalia > Rodentia > Cricetidae > Cricetulus > Cricetulus griseus. The sequence goes on along the minus strand of NC_048599.1, from coordinate 20,437,524 downwards.
CTATTGTGGGCCTTGGTGCTGACCCAGTCCTTGGGCTTTCTTGACTTTTAGCCTGGACGTTGGACATGGGCCTAACACCGTTTGGCAGTTTTTGTGATATAAATGTTCCCTTCATGGCTGATGTCAAGCTACTGTCTATTTAGTAGTTAGTAGAGAAAGCAAGAGGGAGAGAGGGAGGGATGCTCAGCAGCTGCATACATAATAAAGAGCTTTCTGGTTTTAGCCAGTTGTTGGGCCTAAGACTCTAGCATTTAAGCTTTTGATCCCTCTGAATTCCATGAAGACTAGACCAAGGGAACCAGAGGCTGTTTCCAGTCAGGTTCTCCATTGCCTCACCCTGGGTGGGGGGAGATGGTGTTTTTCCTTCTTGCTTTGCTATCCTTGGGGACAGAACAAAGACTGGACCCCAAAAGGCCAGGGCCTCTAATATCTCAGGAAAAAAAAAAACTTTGAAAGGAGAGGAAAGTGGCTGTTCTACCATAGAGAGCTGGCAAGCTGGGTGTCCGGAGGCCGGAGCCGGGGGCTCCATATGTGAGGTGGAGAGCAGAGCCTGGCAGGCTGGGAGGAAACGTCTGGCGGAAGGTCTCCTGGACCCTCTATCCTGTCTCTGTCACTCCCACGTAGATTAATCGGCTCCAGGATGCCCTTGGTGCTGACTAGCTTTGCTTGGGGCCTCCCCAAAATAGACAGGACGCCTGGTGCCTCTTGTCACTGTCCTAGCTATTGTCTTTATGAGCTCAATAGGTTCAGAGATCACATCCTAACACTTCCCCTCTGTGCTAATCACCATCAAGATGGATGCACGCTTGCATGGAAAGCCTGGGCAGTCTGGCACATCCCAAACTAAGCATTTGGGACCTGTGTCTGCTTGTGTGTGTGTGTGTGTGTGTGTGTGTGTGTGTGTGTGTGTGTGTGTGTGTGTGTGTGTGTTAGGGGTATGATAGGGACATTGTCTAAGTTGTCAAGCACTAAGAGTGTGTGTGTGTGTGTGTGTGTGTGTGTGGTGTGTGTGTGTGTGTGTGTGTGTGTATGTTTGTGTTGGGGATGCGATGGGAGACGTTGTGGAGGTTGGCAAGGACTGGAAGGTCCCTTCTTAGCTGAATCTGGAAGAGGGGGCATCAGGCTGGAATTGGTGCCATGGTGGGGATAGTGTATGGCCATAGATAACCACTAGGGGGCAGGCCATGACAGCAGGTGGGCCAGGTTAACTGCTGCCTCAGCTCAAAACGCTTGTGGGAGGATCTATAACCTGGTGAAGAGTGTCCCTGGGCATCTCCAGGATCTGGTAAACTCTAGAGAGATCCAAGGTCCAGGGCTGAACAGGACAGATGACATGGGAGCTGGAGGTCCTTTAGCACCTTAAGGTTGTGGTGAGGGTTCAATGGCAAGCTACATGAGCATGAGGATGGATGGGCATAGGTTTCCCTGCTGGTGAAAGTGTGGGGTACATAGAATACCAGGCACAGGGAAGGCATGCTGGGGAGAGCCCCTAGCTGGTGGCTGCAGCCCTGGTATATAAGCCAGAAGCAGGAGTCCTGGCTTGAGGGTAGATGTGCTTCTTTATTGAGATCCCTTAGGGCCTGCCTGGCTTCTTTCCTGTTATCCCAGAAACACTTTTCCTGGTGCTCCAAAGAAGTCCTTGCCCTTTCTGCTCTGAGCGCTGAAGTGTTTGGCCTTGGTTGATTCTGGCAACTTGTGAGGCTTCAGAGCCTGCTGACTGTCCAGGGTGGAATTTTCCAGGGAGGTTTTGTAGAGCTGGTGCTGAAGGCCGGAGAAACTCGGGATTCACACTGAGGACTGGGGGACATGGAGGGTCTTGTGGTCACCCACCCTTCCAGTTATTCTTCCCCCACCCCACCCCATCTATCCTCACAACAAACTTGCCACCTTTACTTCATATGCCCTGACATCTACCCCTCTATCCATATCCAGCCACCAGTAATCCAGTCTATCAAGATATATCATAGGGGTTTACTGTATGCCAAGGTTGCTTTTTGATCCTGAGAATCAAGCAGTGAGCATGAGAAAAAGTCTCAGGCTCCAAGAGAACTACTTTCAAATGACAGTAGCCCTGTGACAAGAGATCACTTCTGACATAGGGAAGGAGCTACCTAGGCCTGCTTTTCAGTCCCTGAGGTGACAGACTCCCTTCATCTTTTGCCTTGATCCATCCATATCCTTGTGAAGGTACCCCCCGCACCCTGCCTGTGCACAATCTGGGTTTGCTCACACTCTTGTCTATCTTCTTGGATAGCAACATGTCTTCACAATCACTTGTGTGCACACACATACATAACCACAAATCTACAACTATCGGAATACCCGTGTGCATGTGCCAATCCACACGCAAACACAGGCACTTATGTACATTTGTACACCCATGTGAACAGCCAGGATTACATTCACACACACACACACACACACACACACACACACACAGTCACTCAAGCACACTGGTATGTATGTATGTATAACTACATATAAATCTGTACACTTGGGTGCACTTGGGATTCCTGTGCCTCCAAGATGTGTGCACCCACACTCTCAGGTCACATGCACACAAGCTATGTGCATGCAAATACCCCCTCTGCCTTTGGTGTTTCTCCCCCAAAGCCCCCACATGCTATCACAGTTCCACCCCATCCTAGGGAATTATCCATACCTCTGACAGCAGAATGGGCTACAAATGCAGCCATGGAGCTGTTTTGACACTTTTGATGAATAACATTCAATACTATTAATTAGAACAATTGCTTTTCATTTAACTAAATCACGGGAATTGCTAAACTAAATTGAAACGGAATGTAATTTTGCCTCGCACTGCTTTAATATGGGCCTCTAAATGTCTTCTCCCTGAAGGATTAGTAACTTAATCACCCACCAGTGATAACTGCTTCCCAGGCTCAGCTGGGAGGCTTCCTGCTCAGGAAGAGGCTGAGAACAGGCTAGGGGCCCCATGGCAGCTCCTCCCGCCCCTGGCTTCCTCTCCCTGAATTATTCATCACCAGGATGTCACTCTCTGCCTCCCCTTAGTCCAGCTGGACCCTCAGAGACAATCTCCATCTTCAGTCGTTTTTGGCCCTTGGTGTGTATGTAATTGGTCCTGGTGTCTGGTGCCTTGGGAGCCTGACTGTGAGCTCGCATTCCATCTCTTCCTTCCCTTAGCCTGGCTGAGCATCTCGGTCTTTAGTACAGATGCTGGCATGCTAGGGTCACTTAGCTCCTGGAGGAAGCACAGAGCCTGGCTTATATTCGGTGGCCTGTTGACAAGGGCCAGAAAAATCTCCCTGAACTGCCTAGGGGAGCGAGGTTGGGCCCAGCCAGGTTTGCTGCCCTAGGGTGACCAAATGTTTCAGGTTGCATGGGATGGAGGGCTTTCCAAGATAGTCCCTAGCAAATCAAAATAGCCAATCATACTGGCTATGGGACTGTCTATGCCAGTGGCTCTCAACCTTCCTAAAGCTGTGACCCTTTAATACAGTTCCTCATGTGTGGTGACTCCCAACCATAAAATTATCTTCATTGCTACTTCATAACTGTAATGTTGCTACTGTTATGAATTATAATGTTTTCCAATGGTCTTAGGTGACCCCTGTGAGAGGGTCATTTGACCCCCAAAAGGATCATGACCCAGAAGTTGAGAACTGCTGACCTATGCCTCTAGCTAGAAATCACCCTTCATATTTATTTGATGCTTGCTGTATACTAGTCAATTCACACACATTATTTCATTTCATTTTGGAACAATTGCAGGAGTCTGGAGCATTATGTTATGTGTGACTCTTACCCTTGGCTGTCCAAACTGCATATGACCTATGAATAAGGGTTTCCAGGTTAGCTGTGTCTTCTAGTGACATTTTTCTGTAAATGCCTGGGGATCTGTAAATTCTGTGTCCATATTCCTCCCTATCTTGGAGATTTAGAGCTCACTAGGCCTGCAGCAACCACCTCTCCATAGGTCTCTCCATCTCTTTCTCCCTTACTGTTTCTTCCCATATACTAAAGCTATTGGGCAAAAACTTCAGCTCTGAGTTGTCATTCCAACTTGTAGAGGGGGCAGGTTTCCACTAGGCATTGCTTTTCATTTAATTCGATGATATCCCAACAGGATGGAATTCATATTCAGTCTATAGTTTAGGAAAGTGAGGTGCTGAGGGAGAAGGAATCATTCAAGTCCATGCACCTAGAAAATAGCATCCTGAAATTCAGGAGTCAGGTAGCCTGATTCCATAGACACTGTTTCTAGAGCTTTGTTCTCTACATCCTGGTTACCTCCAACCTCCTGCTCTTCAACTTCCTCTATCTCCTGGAGAGGAGTTGGCTTGGTGGTGAAGCCTATAGGACCAAAAAGCAATGGACGGTGGCCTGAAACTAAGGCTTCATGGAACCTTGGGCTGGAATCCGTGTGTCTGAGTCTTCATGTGTAAAATAAAGGTTCACATGGTCCCCATATCATAGTTCCTTTGGGATGGTTGCACATGGATCTCAGGACTGGCATATGCCAGGGGCTTAATCAGGAGTCACTACCATGATTATTTGTGTGATTTCTGATCACTTGAAAGGTATCCATCCATTGGTGAATACTGTCTGCTGCCTAGGTTTGCTTCCCCTTCCCTTTTGCTCTGTCTGCACTCTTGAGTTTCCCACTAACTTAATAGGTCTGACCGTAACAGAGCTAGTCCTTTATGGGATCCCAGAGTCGATCAACAAGCTACCCTTCACTGCTTCCATTCAATGAAATTGATAGTCATTGATTGAACTTGGAGTCTATGAGGGGCCTGGAGGCTGCCCTTGAGGAGGTTTCTACCTCTCATGTAGCTGGATGGAGTAGCTAAGACAGTGTCTCCCTGTGTGTGGACCCTGGGTCAGTAGCCAGAATGTCACCTGGGAATCTGTTAGAAATGAAAACTCCCAGGACCCACCCAATTCCCCCCCCAACCAGATATTCTGTGAGTGGGGCCTGGAGTCTGCTGTCATAGGCTTCCCAGATCACACAGGGACAGCTAAAGTGTGAGAAGAGGAGGAGACAGAAAGAGTGGATGAGCCTGTGGAAGCACTGGAGAGGGAATAAGACATGAGCTGATGCTTTTTGTAAGGGGAAGCTGAGTCTGCTAGTTCAAACTACACCTTTGAGCCACAAGTCAGAATGCTCCTGGTCCCCATGGATGGAGCACTACCATTGAGGGAGTAAGGGCTGCTTTCCATCTTTCTTTGTTTCTCCTCTATGCAAGGACCCAGCCAGCCAGCATCGGGTGGGCCTGAGGTTATTTGAGAGGGTAAGGAGAGATGAGACCTGTCCTCACTCTGTAGCTGGTTGCTGGGCTGGTGAGTCCCCCACTCCTGGACTCTCGCCAGGCCTCAGGCCTCTGCAGTCCTTTAAATGAATCAGGCTTTGAAGGCCAGAGCCCCTGGGAGAAACAGGGCAGGCAGAGCAGAGTTATGAAGACAGCCTACCATGGACTGGAGGAGACAGCCTTGGAGAAAGATAAAACAAACTCTGATATCTTTCTGTGCAAGCCACTCTTGAGCTGAGAACCCCTGCCAAAGAGACCAGCTGGATGTGTATGCAAAACCATGCTGGGCTCTGGGCTTAGCTGTGGGACTGGGGAAGACTTGTCCCTAGCTTGCCCAGTCAGTACATCACAGTCAGTCCTCTTACTGTTCTCTACTTCCCCAGCATGACACTCTCAGAACCTTTGCCCAAAGTCAGCTGGCACCTTTGCATTCTCTCAACACAAGCTACATGGGTTTTGGTGCCTCTGGATTCTGACTCACAGGACTGACCTTTCCAAGCCGAGAACCCACACTTCTCCTGTATACCCCTGTTCTGGGGACTGATGCCCTCTCATGTCACTTGGGAAGCCTTCTTTGGTTTTGTCCTTGCCTGGCTACCTGGGACCCTACCTTTGCTGTTCTTGGAGTTTTCATGTCCTTTTCAAAGTTCTTTTCTATTAGAAGATGACTCTTGAATGCAGGTGGGAGAGGGGTGCCTGGGTCTCTTCTCCTGCCCCTCCACTGTTTGATAAGATGCCCCCTATCTCTGAGCTTGTTTCTCCATTCCAACATCTACCACCATCAATTTTGTGCAAATTAGAGTGCAAGAGAGCATTCCAAATCCAGCTTCATAGGCTCCTGGGACCACTTTGCTAGCACTGTCTTTGAGTCACATACTTACATCGGTGACCAGGTACCTTGGAGCGAACACCCATCTTGCCTTACAGCCCCAAAGCCCCAATTCCGTTACAGGCACAGCAAGTTCACCCACAATCTACACATATACACATCAACTTGAGGGAGGCATTACACATAGAACTTACACCGAAAAGTCAGTTCCTGGAGGGAGAGTGAAGGGGGGCTGGACCATGTGTCTTCATCCAAATGCCCCTGGAACCCCACACCTGTTTCTGTTGTCCTACTACAGAGGAAGCACCAGCTCTCATTTTTTCCTGTGGTACTAAATCAGATAGACCCCCTGGGTCTGAGTCCTTTTCGATAAGCTCAAAGAGAGCTTGGAATTCAGAGAACTGGCACTAAAAAATGTGAAGAAGTAGAGCTTAGAGAAGAAGGCATTTCTCAGGGAGGCTGTGGGTTTGGATGTCTCATTGTCTGCATGGGCGACTCTGAGAGCCTGGCTTTTAGTCTCACAGTCTCTAGTGAGCCATGCCATACATCCTCAACCCTTTCCAGGAATTCTCATTGGAGCTCATAACTATTTCCTGGCTTTCCAAACTATTGAAGGGCAGCTGTCATCGAAGGCCAGATGTCACCTTCCTCTGATGCCTGGCAATGCCATTCAGACCCTCATGTATCCCATGCAGTGTGGGGCTCTTTCACAGTGCCATGCCCCAAGGATGCCCTTTAGCACCTTGCTCTCACTGTCCTATCTCCTTGTCTCCACTGCCCTTCCCCTACACCTGTCTCCTGAATTTTAATTCTCATTTCTGTGAAGAGCCTTTCAGAATTGAGAGTGTAGTGACGGCACTTTTTGACATAGTCAGCTGCCTGGGGATATTGTCCAATGCTGTCCCTGAAACAGGCCCCAAACCGAACTCACTGCCCTCCTTCCCAACAGCTCTTGCTTTCACCTCACTTTGCTCAAAATAGTTTTACTTAGACTTAGCAATTAAGGTGTTAATCTACTATCTCTCTTTTCTTCTCTTCCAAAAATCTGATTAACAAGTTCCAGAATTTCCACACCACATATTTTTCTCATTTGTTGGCCTCTTTGTTCACCTGGACCTTCACTACTGCAATGACCTGTTCCAGCCATGCCTTCTAATTGGTAGCGTTCTTTACATTCATCTATATGTGCTGCCTGCCAAATTGATCTTTCTGTTATCCATCAGGGTCATGTCACTCCAATGTTTGATAATATTCTAGTACAATGTCTGGAGAGATGGCTCAGTGATTAAGAACTGCTCTTGCAGAGGACCCAGGCTTGTTTCCCAGCACCTATCTTGGGCAGTTCACAACTGCCTGTAACTCTGGTTCCAGTGGATCTAACACCTTGGTAGGTACCTTCACATATATGGTACACATAAACTCATGTGGGAACGCACATGGGCATAAATAAGAAATTCATAAAAACTATTCTAATATAAATGCCAACTTCTCCCATTTTCAATTGGTAGGTGCCTGCTAAATGAAGGGATTGGACTACACAGGGAATCAGCCTGTCTAAAGTCAGACTCTGGCATCACATAACCTCCCAGAGAGTAGACAGCCTTCAACATATAAGATTTCTCTGATTTACTCAAGTGCACATATACCCCCATTTGATAGCTATTATTATTATTATTTTATCTTAGGTACTTTGGTACATGGCTTTTCTTTTTAAAAATTCATTTCTCAGGAAGAACCAACTTGGGCATCTAAAAATGCAATTAAAATCTTTGGAAAATTAGAATACATTGGAATGCATGTTCTTCGTGACCAGAGCTACAAGCATGTGTCAGTTCACAGCTCAGTGAGTTCCTGCTCACCTTTAGAGGAGGCATCTACTGGCCATCAGAGGCATCTTCTCTCTCCTCCATTGTAAACAAAGTGGTGAGCATGAGGCACTTAGATCTTCTTTATTTTCACATGAAGATCAAGGTGGTTGTGTCGCCCTAGTTGCTGATGGAGTATGATCAGTAGTTCCTGGAGATCAGCTGGCTAGGAGACACCCTTCTGTGTTCCTCTCGTCCTGCAATATTAGGCCCAATAGAAGGCTTTTTTTTGAGTGATCTTTTCTTGCCTACTTTAGATTTAGTTAGCATTTCCCATTCCCCCTTCCCACATTCTCTCTCCCTCTCATATGAGTGCCTCTGTCTTTACTCTTTGACTCATTATGACAAGTAGCATCCTTTGGAAGTTATGTGTTAAAGACGAAAAATTACTGACTTGGGGCCTCCCCTGGGACAGTTAAGAGAGTAAATCTGGGTCTAACTTTTAATTTGTTGAAATCGGGGGATCTGCTTGTTACTACTTTCCATATACTACCAAATATATAACTTCTCTCTGGTAGGCAGAACTTTTGAAATGGATCCCCCAAAGGTCATACTTTCCTATCTGGGTCACTGGAGTAGGAGTTAAGCTCTGGTAATTGATTAATATTAATGTGTCTTTATTTTAGTTGGATCTTTTAATGCTTATTTTTCCTCCAAAACATTTTTTTGAGACAGGGATTCTCTGTGTAGCCCTGGCTATCTCAAAACTCACTTTGTAGACCAGGCTGACCTTGAACTCATGGAGATCCACCTGCCTCTGCATCCTAAGTGCTGGGATTAAAAGCCTGTGCCCCTGTACCATGATACGGGATGTCCTCCTGTATGCTGTGAATATGCGTTGCTTTTATTCATGGATGAATTAAGCTGTTTCAGCCAATGGCCAGGGAAAATATAGCTAGGTGGGAAATCCAGACAAAGATGCAGAGAGAAGGAAGGCAGAGTCAGGGAGATGCCAGGGAAGCAAGATGAGAGGTAACGAGCCACGAGCCTTATGGAAAACATAAAATATTAGAAATGGGTTAATTATAGATAGAGCTATCCAGTAAGAAGCCTGAGCTTGACCAAACAATTATAATTTACTATTAGCTTTGGTGTACTTATTTTATAAGCGGCTCCAGGGACCCTACCAGTGGGGGGAAACTGATCCAGTGAGAATGGGCAAGACAGAAAAAAAACATTCAACTACAATGCCCAGCTTAGTTTTCCTTTAAATAGGCTAAAGCCTGTGGGGCACAAGGAAGCTGGGAGAGTTGACTCCATAATAGATAGCTTTTGGGTCTCTCCCTGGTGCACCGGATACTTTGAGTAACTGACACTCTGCACATACCTTGGAGAAGTTACACAGCAGTCACAGCTGCTTGCTGCAAAAGCACAACTCTGGCTCCTGTAGGCACTGTTCTAGCCACTATGATTTTTTAAATGATCAATTAATTTTATTTATATAGATGTTTTTCCTGAATGTATGTTTGTGCACTGTGTCTGTGCCTGGTATGGTGGAGGCCAAAGGAGGGCATTGTATCCCCTGGGACCTGAGTTACATATGGTTGTGAGCTGCCATGTGGGTGTCAGGAATTTAACTCAACTCCGTCAGAAGAGCAACCAATACTCCTAACTGTGGAGTCATCACTCCAGCCTCCTGTCCCCTAACACAACTATTTTAAAGAGTTTGCACTGGGTATTATGTTTTTCAATTATAAACCTTGGTGAATTCTAGATGACTCTGTAGCTATTTCCACCCAGGCTGGGTTGGGTGAGGTGGGTGGGTACTTCCCATGGCGGCCCAGTAAGAAGCCTGTGACTCGTGTAAGCACGTGGGACTGCTATATTGGTGCAGACACCCTTGCTACACCCTTTATCTGGCTGCATAAGCAGGCTGTTCTAACAGTCTGTGAGGCAGTTAGGAGACACCCTCCTGTATTGCCCTAGTGCTGCAATATTAGGCCTAATAGAAGGTTTCTTTTGCGTGGTCTTTTCTTGTCTACTTTAGATTTCTATAGTGAGCAGAGTACACCAAGCTGGTAACACAAGGAGAGGATGGGGAGGCAGCCATTGAGTAGGGGCTATGGCACTGGCAGTGACAGCGCAGGCCCAGAGTGCCACAGAGCAGCTCAGGTAGAAAGGACACCAAACAGTGTTTAAGAGCAGAATATGAGATACTGTGGACCCTGGTCACTGGAAGATTCCAGAAGGCTGCTGAGGATTTTAGCTACATTGGGCCTGAGTTCTGTGGCACCACCCACTGTCAGCGGTAGAGGAGTCTGGCATAATAGGCCTTAGTGCCAAAAAAAAAAAAAAAAAAAAAAAAAAACCAAAAACCAAAAACCAAAACAAAAACAAACCATCTTTTCACTGGGCTGTGGTGCACACCTTTAATCCCAGCACTCAGGAGGCAGAGGCAGGTACATCTCTGTGAGTTTGAGACCAGCCTGGTCTACAAGAACTAGTTCTAGGACAGCCTCCAAAGCCACAGAGAAACCTTGACTTCAACCCCCCCCAAAAAAAATAGGCCTTAGTGCTGTGACATTTGTTGTTGTGCCCCCCCCCCCCGCCCAGGGTCCCTTAACCTGAGGCCATTTAGAGAATGGAATAGTAGAAGTTACCCTGTTGTTGCTGCTCTCTGCCAGACTGCTACTTCTTCTGAAAGCTGAAAATTACAATAGTCACCAAATACTGGGAACAATGGGTCACAGCCCAGCCCAATGAATCACCAATTTGTTGGCTTTGAAAGCCTGGAGCAATAAGCTACTAGCTCTTAGGGTATGGGGCTGTAAGTATTTGGGTTCAGAGGCGCATCCTGTACAACATGGGCACTCAAGGGCCTGGGATTGCCAACACTAGAATCTCTCATCATATCTTTTATGCAGGTGGAACAAAAGGAGTCCAGTCAGCTGACTAGTAAAGCACCCAGACATCATGAATGAGTGAGAACTGTCACTCCCATGATGATAGGTCAACTTGACCTTACAATGGAGAGATTGCTTCGTTAACCCGGTAGGCTAAGGGTTATCACAAAAGCCCTCAAAGGCAGAGAGCTTTCTCTAGAAGTTGGCAGAGGGAAAGCTGGAGACACAACGCAGGAGAGGGGCTCCATGTGCTGTGTGTGGTTGGGTTGGAAGAGGAAGGGGCCACACAAGCAGGCATGTGGGTCCTCCAGTGGTCGGGCGAGGTTCCTGGCTGACAGTCTGTAGTAACATTAGGAGTGCAGGCCGAGAGCTGGAATGAGCTGGCTTCTGCCAGCAACCTCAATGAATTTGGAGGAAAATTCCTCCTCTAACCTTTAGACAACAGATCGGCCTGGCTCGTGTCTTAATTTCTGCCTACGAGACACTGAGCAGAGACCTCTGCTAGTCCCTTCTGGATTTTTGACCTACACAACCATGAAACAACAATTGGGCACTGTCTTAAGCCATTGGGCCATGGCACTTTTTTGTGTAACATAAGGAAACCAGTATGACCAACCTTAAAGAAACAGGGCTGAAATCTAGAGTGGTAGTCATCTCTGCTCATCCTGCAGCCTCAGCATGGGGCCTGGCTTAGGCCATTTTTGTTGAATGGACAGACGATTTGGAGTGAGACCACTAAGGCTGTTGGCTGCTAACCTCAAAGTATAGATCAGTGGTTTTAAACTTTTCTTAGAAATGGCAAAATAACCAATGTTTGGGCTTTGCAGTTCTTTTTAAATTCTATTTTGTTCATCTCTGTTCAACTCTGCCATCATAGCACAAAAGCAGTGACAGAGGCATTGCAAATGAACTTGAGGCTTGGCCCCAATACAAATTTTAGAACCAAGGGCTGGTTGGTGGCACATGCCTTTAATCCCAGCACTCAGGAGGTAGAGACAGGTGGATCTCTCTGAGCTCCAGGCCAACCTGGTCTACAGAGTGAGTTTCAAGACAGCCTCCAAAGCTACAGAGAAACTATGTTTCAAGAAAAAAAAGAAAAGAAACCAAAAATAAAAAAAATAAAAAACAAGTGATGGGTCAGATTTAGCATAGATCCCTGGAGTGGTGTGTGTGTGTGTGTGTGTGTGTGTGTGTGTGTGTGTGTGTGTGTGTGGCTTTGTGTTCATAAATGTACGTGGGCATATGTGGCCACGACTGTGACTATGGAGGTCAGAGATTGATGTTGTGTGTCATCCTCCGTCCCTCTCCACCTTAGATTTTGAGAGAGGATTTCTCATTGAATGTGAAGCTTGTTGATTGACTAGAACTAACTAGACTCCCCGATCGTCCTGCCTCTATGTGCCAGCGCCAGGATTCCAGGGGTGCACCACCAAGCTCAGCTTTTCACATGACTTCAGCCCTCCAGGCTTGTGAGTAAGCACTTTACCCACAGAGCAGTCTCCCCAGCCCCTATTGTAACTATGCAGTCTGATACTTCCATCCAAAGACACGGAGTCTTGCGTATGTAACCACATGATTTAAAGAGTTATTTTGTGGCCTGAAATAGTTTTTTACTATAAAAAGTACTTGGTCAGGCTTGAGAGCCAATGTAGGTCATTCCAGAATATGTGGAGCTTCATGGTTTTAGGGAGATGGATCCCATAAAGATATCTGCCTTTGGCTTGCAGGAATTCTTCCATCAACACTCCTTCACCTGGCTTGCCCCTCTTTCTGTGAGGCATGCCTGGTTCTACAGCCTGGCAGAAGGACCAGCTTGCAGCAGTTTTCAGGGTGGGAGGTCTGCTCAGACAGCTCCAGCTGAACCCCCTGCCCTATGCCTGAAGCCTGAGTGTGTCCCCAGCCGGCTCCTGGCAGAACGGGTACATTGCTTATGGGCCTGCCTGCCCATCCTTCATGAATTTTTATTAAACAAAACTGTAAGCAGATTGATTTTGTCCTCTTTTATTGCATTTTTATTTAATTCCCTTCTATGGTGGAGGCTCCATCATGTTACCGCAGAGTAAATCACTCCAGGGCATCAGGCCAAAGCTGAGGAGTGGGCAGGATCTGGCTTCCCAGGAGCGCATTTACTGCATAAGAACCTTTATTAGCGGGCAGTCATTGATTATTTTTCCCAGGTCATAGCCTCTTCACCATCCTTTAAATAAGAGAGAATCGCAAAGTTACTGTGGAGAGGAGGCTGCAAGGCTGGGGTCTTGGGGTGTTGGTGTGTGTCCAGGTCCATGATCTCTGTACCACCCACAGCCACTACTCGGCACCTACTGTGTGCTGAGCATGTGACGAGTTAGCAGGTAAGTCATTTTAGTGGCAGATATGGGTGGAAGAGAAGATTAAGTACAGGAACAAAATAGTTTAACATCTATCTATCTATCTATCTATCTATCTATCTATCTATCTATCCATCTATCTATAGATATAAAATTAAAAAAAAAATCCAGACTGGTTAGTGCTCAGCCCCAGAATTTTCTATACAAATCAAGGACATCATCATTATAATCCAAATCTTTTCCTCATTGAGGAGCTCTAATTTTACACTACAGATAAAGGATGTTGGGGTTTGCTTCTCAGGAGCTGTAGAGACACTGAAGCAGGCAGGTTGGATGGTGAAATCAACCTTGGTGGATCCTGGGAATCATAGTTTTGAAGACCATGGAAGAGTGGAAATCCATCTACCCATCGGCCTAGAGGGAAATGTTAAAGAAGGTTCCAAACTTCAGCTCCTGATCTGGAGCCGTGTGAAGAGAGTCCTTATTACAGAGGGACAGATTCAGCAGCAAATGTGACCTGGAAAAGAGCCAGACTCTAGGACATCATTGAAGAGGGCACTGCCATGGTCTAGCCACAAGGCAAGAAGACCTGAAGTACATACAGTAAGAAACAGTAATCGTGGCAGGTGGGAAACATGAAAACCAGGAAGCCAGTAGTTTTAAGTGGCTCTGAGGTGCTTTTTTTTTTTTTTTTCTCCACTGCAAAAGGATGTTAAGGGGAAAGCAAGTTCAAGAAAAAAAAAAAAAAAAAAAAAAAAAAAGGAGCACTGAGTTTCACGTGTGCTTACTTAAGAAGTAGAAGAAATGCCTGTGAACTTGTTTTTGCCTATCAGGTGCTGATGTTTGGAAAGTGGAGACAAGAATGATGGTTGATGATGGGAGAAAACGGCAGCTGTCTTGAATCCTGTGGCCATGGTCCTCCTGTGAAGTAGTCCATCTCTAATATTTCCTTCTAGGTGGATGAAGTAGATGGATCATGCTACTCAATGGTCTTCAAAAATATGATTCCTAATAGCCGTGTACTCCCATCTGGATACATCGGAATTGATTCCACCGTCCACCTATTGTTGGGCTTTGCTGTGATTTACAGCTCCTCTGTACTATAAATAATGCTGCAGTGAGCATCCTACTCTCTGCCTTTTGGTCTGCATCTCTGATAAATTTCTAAAGTGAAATTATTGAGTTAAAGGTTATAATTTTTTAAAGGCTCCTAATTCATATAGTCCAATGCTCCCCAGACATTTACTGATAGAGTGGGCACACGTACTCATTTCACAGCACAGTCATCAACACTGGGGTTATTTTTATTTTTGTAACCTTTGCCAGTTGCACAGTGGGGGAGAAAAACTGGCCACATCACCATTTTTCCTCATTTGTTTTTAAAATTACGGATACTTTCATAGTGAATACTAGTGCCTTTTGGCCATTGTGTCAAGTTTCCAAATTAATTTTTATTACCTGATGAGCATGTATCAACGTGTGAGTGCCCAAGGCCAGGTCCCCACCAAGGTCAGAGACATCAGATTCCCTGGAGCTGGAGTTGCAGGCAGCTGTGAGCCACCCAGTGTGGATGTTGGGAATCAAACTCAGATCCTCTTAAGTGCTGAGGCGTCTCTAGCCACTTTTGAAATTTTTTGCCTCTGTGTCCTTTTATATTTCTGTTATTCAGAATCTGATTTTTATAGCAATGCTTTACGGCAAGACTAAGCCATGTCCATCATTGCAAACACTCCACTTCTCATTTACCTTCTGAGTTTTTTAAGGCATTTTTTGACAAGTAGAATTTCTGGTATTTATGCACACATTGTTACCAATCTTCTTGACTTTTGCCCCTTTTGTTATACCAAGGAAATTCCTCCTGGCACATGATCAAATCAGCGTTTACCTACACTTTCGTTTTTATTTCCTCCGTCTGATCCCCTCATCTCAGTGATCAGACTGCGGTGACCATAATTACTGTGTGTGGGGTGAGATGGGCTTGAATTTGGATCTGGATTCCTCCTTCAGGATTACCCTTCCTGAAGCACATCCTTCACACCTGAGATGGAGTAAGCACTCGTAGGCGGATGCATAGAAGAGATCTGGTACCTTCCTTGTTCAGTAGCAGACACTGAGGCTAAGGCTTGCCTTGTTAGGTCTCTCGTAAGTGATTGTAGTTTTGACTTCATGAAGGTGGAGATCACATCCTGCTTCAAGTCACACATATCACACTGGGCATGGCTTAAATAGTTCTCAGTGAACATTGCCGAGGCAAGAAGTGTATGAAATGACAGGAATAGAGTTCACTTTGTCAATTTCAAAAGTCAAAATGGCCTAACTGCCTGCTTCTGAGAATCCTCTTCGGTATTTGGAATTCTGCGAGATAATCCCAACAGCGAACTGTGAGCCTAGAATGTGCAGCAAAGAAAAACAAGCAAAGGACAAGTGAGCATTGTTCTTTCATTAGCTGTAGCTCACCATTCATGGTTGTGTGTCTGGTCTGCCGCCTCTGACCTCTGACCTCTGGCCCTCACCCAGGCTATGGGTCATCGCCCCACTCTCCCAAATCTGTGTTCAGAGATTTAAACAGCTGATAGGTCCACTGAGGTCATTTACTTGACTCAACTTCCAGCATTTGTATTTTAGCTGCCAAACACCGTCTTCTAAAGGAATGTGATCTCGGGGTATGTTCAGCCAGACTGAAGTGGAGATGCTGTGATTGGCAGGCCGGGTCAAGGGTCCAGACACCCTCTGCTGGGAGTTTTGCAGGTGCTATTCTTCAGGCAGGTCTTTCCACTTTTCATCCTTCCCTGTCTCCAAGTTGTAGTTATTAATTTTCATTTATATCCCCCACAAAGAACACCTCTTCCAGGAAGCCTGCTCTGACCAATTCAGTCTCCTGTGTGTTCGCAGCCTTGTATATCTGTAATAGCACAAACCTTTGTTAACCTCAGTAAGTTGACATCTATTAATACACATGTCCCCTATTAGAATACGAGCAAGCAACACGGGTTTATTCTCTGTGACATCCTGAGCTCACCAACTTCAGGGATGGGCATACAGTTTATGAATGTTAGATGCCTTAATGCAAATGCAAGTGACATCATCCTTTCTTTGCCCATATCGAACAAGTTTGGACTGTGTCCAGCATGTGCTATATGCTCTCTGGGCACCAGCAATGCACCTGGGAGGAAGACAGATAGAATGCAAATCTAGTCAGAGTGACTGACACCATTCATTTCAATGGTGATAAAAGTCTTTTACACTTCAGGCTTTTACTGGTTTACCAGGAGATACAGTTCCCTGATGGACTTGGTGATGACACCAGCAGCTCGGAATGGGACTTGCAAGGGTCCTGGCTGAATGGAGATTCAGGGTGGCAGAATGTCTGTAAGGTTTGACCATCTGGTTGGAAGTGTTATTCCCCTGGTGAGAACCAGACAGAGAATCAGCGCCTCCCCAAAATGCCGACTTGCGTGTCTTCTGGCATTAGCTTTACAAAATGGAGTAAGGACTCCTGTTCTGAGAGAGCCCAATAGAACTGGCTTTCAGAATCAGCCACCCCCTGCTCCTTCTGTGCCATGGCTACCCAGGGAAGCCAGGGAGAAAAAAGTTCCCATTTGTGACACTGTAGGGCTCTTGGAAGAAAATCCAACCTCCTCCTCATGACCTATGAGGTTGCAATGATTTGGGCCCCACCCAGCTTGTCTTCATCCTGTCCCAGGCCCTGTTCTGATGATGTCAAACGTGGAGTCTGTTTGCAAAGGAAGGAGGCTTTGTCACTGTGAGCAATGAAGCTGGAGGGTCTGCAAGCATGGGACTAGATAACCACATGTGCTTTCTCTCCAGTCATTCCTAAAATAGAAGTATCTGGGCTGATGCTTGCTTTTGCACTGGTCCTGATGCCAGCTCTGGCTGGGCCACCCTGGACCCCATTCCCGAGGCTGCTGATGAAAGAAAACCCCAGCAGACCTTCCCTAGGCCTAGCTCCTTTGCTGTGCCAGGCTGCCAATGCCAGCTGAGGAGGCGGCTCCCTCCTGTCTCTGCTTGTTTCCCTTGATTGTTATGTAATGTTCGGCAGCAGGAGGTAAATTCCTCTCCAATTTCCAGGCCTGTTACAGTGCATGAACCCCACCGTGGGGAGCCACAGTGATTGAGCTCAGAAGCCAAGTCCCATGCTGAGTGTCATAAATCAGGCCTTTACCAGCTCCTCCTGGCAGATGCCACTGCCAAGAACCTGCCCACTCCTCTAGCCGGAGACCTAACCCTGAGACCCAGGCCTCCCCTGCACACAGGTAAACCAGGACAAGCATGTCCGTTGGTGTTGGGGGAGGGGCGACTCTTCATGACCTCCCAGCTGGAAGTTGCCAGGAATTTGTAGCCCTTGCCAAGGCATTTCAGACCTGATGTCCAGTAGCCTGATGTGTGAAGGGCTTCTTCAGCTGTCTGAATGTCCAGGCCTGGTGGACTTTGGGTGCCTGGCTTTTCATATAAAAACTTCTAGGTAACTTATTAGTAAGCACACAGTTCTCAGGTCAGTCCCCAGAGATTCCTACATGGCAGGTCTGTGTTGGGAATAGGCATTTTTACAAGGTCACAGATGATTCTGATGTGGGTGGTTCCCAGACTACCCTCTGAGAAGCAGTGTTGAGATCAGCTGCAACCCTAAAATGATGCCTATAAAATGTATGCCTATAAATCCAATGCTTCTTCCCCATTTCCTTCTATTATTTTGCTGAAGATGTGTTTCTCTGGGGAAGAAGATGTGGGCTTCAAAAATCAATGGCAATCACACTGAAGAATGAAGCAAATCTTTGACTATGACATATTTAAAGGCCAATAATAATGCTAATAACTGGGGGACAGCCCCATAGTAGGATGCTCTGCAGATACTTAATGTCTGATACAGGGCAGTCTGTTCTTGTCTCTTAGGGCTCTGCCTCTGCGCCTTGGAGTGACCATGTGCTCTATTTGCCTCTCAGGATGTACAGATGCCAATCAGAGCAAGTTTTAGTAGTCCCTCTTGACACTCAAATTCCCCAATTTAGATGCTTAACTAGTGTTTTCTCAATAACCTGTGGCGTGTTCCTCAGAGACCTACGGTTTTCTCCCATGGAGATCTGACCTATGGGTGCCTTGCAGGGACTATTGAACTGGCTCCAGTTATGATTTCCACACTTAATTCATTCAACTGTGGACTAGAATGAGTGTCATAAAGACCTTTTGGGGAAAAGGAACATGTGATGGTTGGTTTGAATTGTCAACTTGATGCAGTCTGGACTCACCTGGGAAGGGAATAGCAAAGAGAGATGGTAGACATGGTCTATGTGGCTGGAAGTCATGTCTGTGGGGGATTGTCTTGATTCTGTTCTTTGAAGTAGGAAGAGCCACCCATTGTGAGTGGCCTCTTCCCCGGGTAGGGGATGCCACATCGTGTAAGTGGGGAAAGCAAGCAGAGCATAAGTAAGCATGCATTAATTCCTTGCTCTCTGCTCTTGACTGTGGATGTGAGGCGATCAGTTGCTTCCAATTCCTGATTCCTTGACTTCTTCAAAATGATGGGCTGCAACTTGGAATTGCAAGCTGAATAAACTCTTTCTTCCTTAAATTGCTTTTGTCAGGGTATTTTTATCATAGCAATAGGAAAGAAAACTAGGCAGATGGTATCTCGCTTGGTGACCAGAAAAACAGGGGCAGATAACTTTGGGGCCCTGGCAAGACTTTGATGCCTGGCTTTCGGTATCTGAGTTAAGACTGCATGTCCTCTCAAGTATTAAAACAAAACATAATAATTCCTAAAAGATATGTGACTTTGTGCAATGTAATCACATGGGCCCTGTAATGGCTAATGTTGGTTGCTAATCTGACAAACATGAGAATGGGGAACCTCAGCTGAGGAGCTGCCTCCATCAGCTTGGCAGGTGGGAATGTCTGCAAGTCACTTCCTTAATTTCTCATTAATATAAGAGGGCCCAGCCTACTGTTGGCAGTCCATCCCTAAGAAAGGGGCCTGGGAGGTATAAGAAAGCTGCTGAGTAACCCTAGGGGAATAAGGCAGTGAGCAGCATTCCTCTGGGGCTTTTGCCTAAAGTTCCTGCCTTGAGTTCTTGCCTTGGCTTCCCTTAATGATGGACTGTGACTTGTAAGATGAAATTGACTGTTTCTCCAAGTTGCTGTTGATCATGGTATTCATCACATAAACAAAAACAAAGCTACAACAGACTCTCATTCTCTTCATATGCAAAATGGGGATTAAAAATCTCCAATTTGACAGAGGACAGGCACAGATATTTGTATATAGCAGACACTTAATAAGTCATCAATAAATAAATGATAGTAATTAGTAGACCCATCATGGTAATGACTGCTAAAAAGCATGATTTACTTAAAGTGTTTCATAACATATTTATTCTTATTTTGGCAACATTTCTCTACTATTCATTCATCAGTCTCTCCTGGAACTTTCTTCCACAAAGAAAGCTAAGAGCTAACCCTAAAATTGAAAAAAGTAAAGTTATGATTTGGATGTCAAATGTGTCCCATAGGTGAGTGGACTTGAACACACAAACTGATAATGGTGTTTTGGGAGGTTGCAGAACCCCTGGAAGTGGGACATACCAGGAGGACATGAGTCTTTGTCTTTGTCGTTGGGAAGGTTTGAAGTTTGCAGCCCATCTTGCTTCCTGTCCACTATGCATTTACTGGTCTGTGGAAATCTAAGCAAGCAACTCCATGCCCCCATGCCTTCCCTGCTCTGATGGACTCTACCCTCAAAGTGTGAGCTAGAATAAATTCATCTCCCTTGAGTTGTTTTTTGTTGGCACTTTGTCACAGTGGTGAGGGAAGTTACTAACATGGAAGTCCAAGAGTAGCCATAGGAGAGGCAGCTTTAGACACAGCCTGATATTTCTTGGGGAGATCAAGGAACAGGAAGCTTATTCTTCACTGGTTTTAGTGTTCCCTGGGAAGTTTCTGTACATATTTTGGGAATCCTGGATTCAGCAAGACCTTGGATGTATGCAGTACTGCAGATAGATGAATGAGAAGTGAAAAAGAAAGTCAGGGATGTGAGCCCAGGATACCTAGACACCTGTGAGAGTCTACGTGTTTCACACATGAGTTGAGATCCTGATTGCACATAGAGAGTACACAGCTGGGGCAGAGATGCTGTGTTGTGAGGGAACTCTGATCAGAGGTTGTGGGTACACACCTCAGTAGAGGGTGCCAGTAGGAAACCCAAAAGAATCAGGAGACGCCATTCATACCTTGGCAGATGCTGACACAATGCTCAGGAGGCAGACCACAGATTCATGCCCCAGCTGCGATGCTAGTTGCCACCTATCATTTGGAAAGAAGAGGGGATATAGGGTAGGGATGGGTATAGGGAATCAATTGAAGCAAACAAGTTGTCTAGGGAAATTTGAATTTTATCTAGAGAAGCATGTGAAATGAGGTTTTATTTACATACTTATTTTATTATTTAAATGCTCAAAGTCTTTATCACAGTACTGTGCAAAACAAAATTGCAAGCACTGACATGTTTAATGAGAAACAGGCCAAGTGGCTATGTAAATGTCAGTGCAGCCATTAATGTAATATGGGCTATGTCATCCTAGAGTGACTGGGACAGAGACTCACTGCTATATTTTGGATCTTGAAAGTCCCCTGAAGGTCTGTGTGTTCAAGACTTGTCTCCATGCTGGAACTATTGGGAGGAAGTGGAATCTCTGAGAGGCAGAATCTTGTGGGATATCTTTAGGTGATTATGGGACATAGCCTTGAAAGTAACTCTGGGATTCTGAGCCCTTGCTCTCTCTTCCTCATCATGAGGTGGACCACTCAGCTTTGCTCCATGCTTCTCATTGTGTGTTGTCCCATCACAGGCTGAAAAGTAACCTTGTCATTTAGCTACACATGGGGACCTTCAAAATTTTGTGGCAAAAGCAAAACTTTTTGCTTTACAATTAAGCATCTCAGGTATTTTGTTACAGTGTTGGAAAGCTAGCATACTTACATATTGAAAACTGGTGAAAGAAGTGCCCAGAGCTGATTGTCAGGGGAGAAATCTACTCAGCAGCTGAAGTGAGAAGAAAAGATAGGGAGTATCTGATCTCAGCCTTCAGGGAAAGCAGTGCCTGAATCAGCTATTCTAGGACAAATTAAAGAAGGAAATATTCCTGGGGGAAGGGGGTGAGGGAAGCAAAGTGGGGCAGACAGGAACTACGAAAGAATGTGGTCTTTAGGTGGATACTAGCTTCCATCTGATGTCACAGGAGGGTCTAATATATAAGTGGCACCAAAGAATTGATGTCACCTCGAGACAAAGAGACTGGCTTTCTGCAGAGAAGCCAGGGGATGGGTGCATCAGTCTGACCAAGGGGAACAAGATACCAACAATATCAACTATCTGAATATATATACATCTTCATATACATGTGGAGGTTGGGATTAATGAGTAAGTCTAAGAAAAGTCCCCAAATGCATCTGGACTCTGAAGACATAGGAGTGAGACCTGAGAAGTCATAAGAATTGAAGGGGAAGAGATAGCAGTGTCTTTTCTAGGGATGTGGGAGGGGCCAGGAGTTGAGCTCAGGCACATGCCAATGATTCTTTTAAAGATTTGCTTTTATTTAATTTATGCATTTGTTCATGCATGTATATGGGCAGATGTGTATGCCTGTGTATGCAATGAGGCTAGAAGAAGGTGTTGGGTCCCTTGGAGCTAGAGTTTGTTGAATATTTCATGATGTGTGCGCTCAAAGATGATCCGTAGTCCATAAGGCTAAGATTTCTTTATTCAGATAAACAGCAGTCCAAAAGCAAGCCAGAGCGTGCCCCGACGTAGCAGGCTAGCGTGGCCAGAGAGAAGGGGCTTTTCCACGTGTGCGGTCCCTTAAGACTTGTCCCTGCATCATTTTGGACCTCCCCTGACCACGCCCTCATGGGCGTGTCCAAGCACACCTGTTGGGGCTACTAGGAGGCGGGGCTACGGTGTCTCCCTACAAGAGTTAGAGGAGTTTGTAGGATGTTCCGATTGTTAAGTGGGTGGTGGGACACGAACTCTTAACTTTGATGATGGTTGGTGGCAAGCACTCTTAACCATAGGACCTCCTCTCCATCCCCACATGCCAATGATTTAGTCAGTCCAAATGAAACCTCAGCAGAGTCTAGATGATTGGTAATCTCCCCTGATGGGTGACACACATCATGTGCTGGACAGGTAACTTTTCCTGAGCACACGAGCATTTCATGTTTGGAGCTCTGTCCGATTTCCTTTACTGGTCTCTGTATTTGGCTGGCCTTGACTTGTAATCTTCAAGATAAAGCTGTAATTCTTAATGTAGCACCTCCCTGGATTCTTCAAAGCATCCCAAGGCCTCACTGAACCCTGAGAAGTCAAAGGAAGCTATGAATTTTCAGCCAGTAGCATGGTGTCGAGATCTGGGGACTTTCAAGGCTGCGGGTGGTGTCTGTGGCAAGGACATGCATGTGACAGCCTGTCCCTGCCCCATGAAGTCTGACATCATCCTGCCTTATAGCCTGAAGAACTTAGTTTTTATAGCATGCTATACTTTAATAAAAGATTAAAAAGTGCATTTCCAGGCCTTACAGGTGTCCTCTAACATCAGACCTACTGGAATCTGCAGTTTTGACAACTGTCCCTACTAATTCTGATGCCATCACTCAGGGTTCAGTAATCGGGGCACTTCGAACTTGGCAACTATAGGGGCCATCCTGGCTTTGACATGTCAGGATTTGACAGACTATTCGGAGCCAGAGGGGGTTATGATTTGACACTGCTCATTTTCCTGTTTAGGATTTTCATTCATGTAGAAGTTCCTGGCTAGGATATGTCAAGAAAAGAAAAGATCAGTGCACCTGCTAAAGGGTGTCTGGAAAGCCTCCCAGTCCAAACTTTAACTTCATCCTATTCTGGGGAAGTTAACAAAGACCCAGGCCGTGGGGCATCACAGTACAGGTTAGAGCAGACAGAAATGGGGGAGCTCCTATTTGGTCCTGAGCTGCTTCTTGTTAAACTGAATCTCTGTTCTGGGCTAGAATTGTTGTGTTTTTGTTTTCTTTCCCCCAATTCCTAATGCAAACAGCAATCCTCAGAAAAGCAACATCTATTAAATCAGGAGGATTACAATATCAATGGGAAGTTACCATGCAATAACCTCCTATTGATTTGTGTATTGCCGGTAATGAAATCAACTGGAATATTATTTATTAAACATATTGATTAGCAAGAAAATAATTTGCAGGGACCGAAGCCTGACTCTGCGGGGGATCCCACTGAGCTTTTTGTGTGCACAGACTGTTGTCTTCTTTTTAGGGGGCGGGAATTGATACCAGGAGTGTCTACCCTAACACAAAAGTGGCCCCCTTCTTCTGCATCCTTTGGGACATCCCTTGGGTAAAGAGAAGACCTTCAGCTTGTAGGGCCGATCCTATTGGACCTGGATATTTGTTCAGTCTACCCTCTGGCTGCTGTCCATTTTCTGAAATGGCTTGGGTGCATTACTGTCTAGGTAGAGGTTTCCCACTTGCGTTTATCCCATGGAGAGAGAAGCAGAGTGAGAAACTGGGTGAGGCCTGGAAAGTCGTAAAAAAAATAAAGGAAAAATATTTTTACATAGATTCTCCCAAAAGTGGTCACTGTGACAAATAATTGGTTGCTTTTGTGTGTGTGTGTGTGTGTGTGTGTGTGTGTGTGTGTGTGTGTGTGTGTGTGTGTGTGTGTTTATCTTAGAAAGTGCACAGGGTGAGGAGACAGGAGAAAGAGGAGAGTCACCACCGGGTCTTTTTTTTTTTTTTATTGAAGGTAAGTAATACCTTTGCATAACTAAGGCTCAGCTCTGCTGAAGACCCCCGCCTGTGTTGAACATAGCCTCAGAATTGTCCATCAGTGGGCAAAGGAGCTGGGGTTTTCACCACTAGCCTCTGCCTCTTTTTGGTGTAGTTGTTCCTTGTTCTAATTCTCCAGCTTCATGGGCATCTCTAGACCACTGTGCATATTGGTTGATGGTAGTTCTCAGTCAGTGTGTAGCCTCCAGTGGAGACAAGTGCTCTAGGGGAATCCTCCCTGATGGATGCAAACTGTCCAGTACAGCTTTTGGGATTTTCTGGGAACAAGGCAGATAGATATAAGAAGGCTAAGACAGTGTCTGTCACAGGTGCCAGACACATCAACTCAGGGCAGGTTATCTTTGCAACTGTCTTTGACTTTTAAGGATCCCTGAGATCATGTGTACTCTCTCCTGCTGGGGTAGGATCTGAAAATTTCACAGACAAATCTAGGAGCAATGGAACGAATATGAGAAGACCACATGTGTGAATTACTGCGTGGAGTTTAGCTCGTTAAACTTCACAAAACTCTGGAGGGGAAGCAGTTAATGTACCTGTCCTGTAGACAAGGAATTCAAGAATGCAGGAAGACGCAGAGCAGGAGATGAGAGATCTGCATTTGGAGCCAGTTTGTCTCACTGTGCAGCATGTAATTTGGTTCTGAGCTTGGCCTCTGGGGAGAGTTTTTCTGGCATGGTATCTTGGCTTCAGTCCTTGAATAAGGAACTCAACCTTTCTGATTCTCAGTTTCTCCATTTGCTGTGGGGATAGTGACTGTACTTGTCCTATCAGCAACTTTGAGGATTAAATGGTATCATAGAACTTGGTTTTCAATTGGTGGTTTAGTTAAAATTGCTGTGCATTGGAGGTGGAGGGGCTCATGATCCCCCACCCCAACTGAGGAGCTATTGACAGCTGATGGCTGTTGGGGGGGGAGGAAGAATTCATTTTTTTTCTTTAAGGGTGTGGCCTCATGCTCCAGTGGGTAATGAAAACATTATATTAAAGATTAGCTTGCATATTACTCCACTATTGATTCCAGTACTTTGTAGCCTTAAAGCTGTGCTGTGTTGTGCCTGCCCTGTGTGTCTTTGCTTTGTTCCTTGTCCTTCTTTGTTGTCCTGTGTGTCACAGGAGAACTGACACTTGCTGGTTGCCCCTTCCAGGCTCTAGTATCAAATCACTTCTGGCTGGTATTAGGCAATAGGTGGCGCTGGTGGGAAAGTGGATGAAGACAGTGAGAGGCCAGGACATTTCTCTTCTTGTCTGGCAGCAACTAAGGTTGGTGGCTCCTGTTTTTGTGGGTCACTATATCTGATGACTATGGCTGTGGGCTCCAGGAGCCCCATCTTCTTCTTTTGTTCTGTAGGATGCTGGCAGTCCCTATTCTCATCAGTCTCTAAGTTGCCTCATCCATGTCTCAGCCTTTTCATCAACCAACATAGGAATTTCACAGAATAAATTCTCTTTAAACAGTCAGGTGGGTTGTCTTCCTGCTTAGACCCCAACTGAGGAAACGTTATCAGCACACTCAGTCATGTATGCCTATCTCTGAGATGCTCTTGCCTTCTGCCAGTAATGTCTTTGTGTTATACACAAAAATGTTGACTAGGGTAGAGGTGAAGGAAAAGTGATGGAGGAGAGAAAAAAATCACTATTGGGTACCTGGTGAATACTTCCCTACTATTTATACTCATTCCAAGCATGGTCATATTCTATTTAGAATAAAAATAAAAACAGGCACTATGGCTGGAGAGATGGCACAGTGGTTAAGAGCACTGGCTAGTCTTCCAGGAGATCAGGGTCAAATCCTGACATCCACATGATAGGTCACTGCTATTTGTCACTATAATTTCAGGGAATCTGACATCCTCTGCTGGCCTTCTCTGGCATCAGGCATGCATGTGGTACCCAGTTTCAACAGACACACATTTGGACAAACACACCCATAAAAAGCAAAGCCTAGCACTAATATTTTCATTTTACGGGTGAAAATCTAAGATGCCCAAGGAAGGTAAAAGAGCTGTCAGTGATGGAAACATTGCTGGTTCCTCCCAATTGACCTAGAGATGAGAAAGGAAGCCAGGGACTCCTGGGAGTGTGGATAGCCCTAAGAGGTCAAGGACACATGTTGTACTCTGGCCATGTATTCAGATGTGGGGCAAACTCCTACTGGTACAACCACACCCTGTTAGTATTTTTAGGATCTGCTGCTTAGGGGGGTAGGTATGGGTGGTGGCTGGTGGTGGTGGCTGGTGGATGGAGAGTTCCCAGGGCATCCCTTTGGGTGTGTGGTGTTGTAGAACACATCTCAGATCAGGAGGGGGAGTCTTTATCGCTCACTTGAGTGTGGGCTAGCTTTGGTGGTTTGTGGCCAACAGGTGCCATCCTACGGCAGGGAGGCTGTGTGGCTCCTGAGCCTGAATTGTAAAACAGCTATGGCTTCTGGTTTTCTCAGAGGACACACATATGTGGAGCCGTGAGCTTCTGTGGAGTAAGACAAGATACTCTGATGTTGCATCTCAGAGAGATGGAGAGACCATGCAGAGCTACCCTTGCAACGCCAGCCTTTCCAGTGAGGCCTCTCTCATAGGTGCCTGACAGGATAGTGAACCTTCCTTCAGGTGTTTCTAACTTCACAAGTAATGGGCATGACTGGAAGAGGACAAGAATGATTCCATTATAGTGCTGAACCCAGCTACACTGGAGTCTCAGTCAAAAGCCAACATCAGAAATATTGACCTTGTCTTTAAATATTATTGTATGTGTGTTTACATGTTACAGATGTGTATATATGATTTTGTCCGTGTGTGTGTGTGTGTGTGTGTGTGTGTGTGTGTGTGTGTGTGTGTGTGTGTGTAAGTACAGGTGGAGGTCAGATGACGACTTTTGGGAGTTGGTTTTCTTCTTGCACTGTTGGACATGGGGATGGAATTCAAGTCATCAGACTAGCACAGCAAACACTTCTGTATGCTAAGCCATCTCGCTGGTCCTAACGTTTTAATGTTGTTTATGGGTAACTGCCTCAATTTTGGTTTTTAGAAAGTATTGCTAGTCAAAATATTTATGTCAATTACTGACATTTTGGCAACCCCTTCCCAATAAAACTGATGCTTAGCTTTGCCTCATCCTCATCCTTCCTTGTGAGAGAATTTAGCTAGAACAGCCTTGTCAATCCCAGAAAGCATCAGAACAAATGGATGTAACAATAAGGATGAACTGATTTAATAGCAGCTAACTGGTGCAGGGAGTTTAAATATTGACTGGGTTTAAATATTGACTCTACTACCAGTTAGTTACTGCTATTGGTCCTCGCCTTGCAATGCTTAGTTCTGATCTTGTGTAAAGTGGGCATGACAATACTATACTCTCATGGATTGCTGAATGAATAAAACAAAATATTCCATGGTGTATATTCAGCATGCTGCTTTGCATACAGTGAATATTTATCCAGTAATAGTTACTATTATTTTTGCTTTTGCTGCTGCTGTTAAGTTGAACTTGGTGGAGAATCTGGGTTTATTTTAATGAGCCACTTACCTCTTCCATTGCATGATACCATAGAAGCTGCCTTTTTAGTCATATTCCTGTTGCCAGGTTGCCTGTTACTGTACAATCTCAGCCCAGACTGCAGATATGAGCCCCTGGAAGTGTCAAATGTAGAGCCATCAGATAGTGAGCCAAAGAGAGATGGCGCTCTTGGTAAGAACAATACTCCTGGGCTGAGAGCCCCCAAGGTAAAATAAATGCACACTGGCAGAATTGAGCAAGAGAACTGACCCTTGGTACTGCATTTGATTTGTGAATACATGCAAAGTGTGTGCATGTGAGTGATTGGGGCTGGAGTGATAGTTCTGGTATCTAAATTTGTTGGGCATGCTTTGTGTGACGTGCCTGTATGTTTTTGCATGTGTGTGCATGTGTGTTCTTGCATGTATATGTGCCTTTGTGTATGCTTTGTGTATTTACGCCGTGTGTGTGTGTGTGTGTGTGTGTGTGTGTGTGTGTGTGTGTGTGTGTGTGTGCAGAAGTTTAAACTCCAAGAACGCACACTCTGGGGCTTGGTTAGTAGTCATTTACTATTTGCTGAATGAATTAATGAGTGCTTGTGTGTGCATATGTGTGTATGTGCATGTGTGGGTACAGCTGTTTGGCTTTCTGAGAGTGAGGAGTGCATGTCTGAGTGAGTGTCGGGGTGGAGGGGTCCTATGGCTGATTGCTTGTTTAAGTTTCTCTAACTGGAGGGACAATGAGTTTTCTTGTCCTGCCTCGACCCTGAGTAAGTTTCCACCCTCTTCCCCAAGGCTCCCGTGCCTGGAGAGCTGCCCTTCTCAGCAGCCTGGAGACAGCCCCCATGTAGACCTTTGCTTTAGCGTGTCTTCCGGAGGACACAGATGGCAGGAGCAGAGAATCGGAAGCACTTGGCAATGAAGCAGCAATTCACTCCGCAATCCCTTCTTATTCATCTCAACAAAGCCCACTCTGATGGCTTCGGAGCGCTGAATGCAGCTTTCAATGCGCAATCCAGCAGGAATTACTGTGCTGTGTGGCCCTCATCACGTCCACTTATTGTCAAGTGTTACCGAGAATTCTCTCACTCTGGATGAGGGAACCACTTGTTTTAGCAACTGATTTCCAAAACCTCCTCTGAGCTGGGGCTTCTGTGAAGAGCCTGGCTATATCTTATTGTTCCTGGTGTGTGTTCTGGACACTCATGTGCTCTTCGGAAGTATGTAAATTGCCATAATGTGAGGGAATGAGATATAAAAATAACTCAAGGACAACGAATGCTGGAGGAACTTAGGGACTGATATAGCCTTTCTGTTTCTGCTTTGAGGTTCAGCATCATCTCCTGGCAGCCAGTCAGGGAAAAGGAGACCTGACATACCCTGGAGGTTTTCTTTGGAATAAATCAATTCCTGCCCAGCCTTCTGTCCAGTTGGACTACTCAGGGAGAGCAGGCAAAGCTGGGCACTGGGGTATCAGCCTATAACCCTAGCACAGGGAGGTTGGGTTACAAGAATCACTGGGAGTTGGAGACTCAGTGAGTTTGAGGCCAGCCTGGACCACATAGCCAGATCATACCTTAAAACAAACAAACAGCATCAGCAGCAATGACAACAACAACAACAAAAAAGAAGTGCAGGGAGCCCCAAACTCAGGAAATCAGCAGGCTTAGGTATCCACTGGGCATCAGCTGGTTAGTAGAAACAGTGTTGTAACTACTTTTCCTGTTGCTGTGTTTCAAGGAACTTAATGGGGAAAGGACCTGCTTTGGCTCAGAATTCTGGGGTCCTGTCCATCATATTTGGAGACGTCAAGGTAGCAGGACCTTGCTGTGACTGGTCACATTGCATCCAGGAAGCAGGGGACCATGAGTGCTAGTACCCAACTTGCTTTCGTCTTTTTATTTGGTTCAGGATTCCAGTCCATAGGAATAGTGATGTCCACAGTTAAGGTGGGACTTCCCACCTCAGTTAACCCAATTGAAATAATCCCACAAGCTTTCCCAGAAGCCCATTTCCTAGGTGACTCTAGATCTCATCAACTTGACAATTGAGACAATTGAGAATAATCATCACACACGGGTTTTATCCTGGCCATTGATT
This sequence comes from Cricetulus griseus, assembly GCF_003668045.3. NCBI lineage: Eukaryota > Metazoa > Chordata > Mammalia > Rodentia > Cricetidae > Cricetulus > Cricetulus griseus. The sequence goes on along the minus strand of NC_048599.1, from coordinate 20,407,930 downwards.
GCTCAGGGAAGCCCATGATTTTAGGCAGGGCACATTGATTGATGATGCCCTTGCTTATTCTGTTGGGGGTCAGCTCCCACAAGCTGCTGGTTTTTGAGGCTACTAGGACTAAGGGCTTCAGCTAGGATTGACCAATGTGGAGCTGGAGGGAGGAACTAGGGAAGTTTTCTGTTTTCTCTCCTCTCTGATCCTTGTTAGCACACTCATCACTTTCTACAGTTCTCTCATTTGGTATAGTGACTCTCCAGCATGAATATTATGAATATTATATCCAATAGAGGAAAACTAAGGGCTGATGACTCTAATCATACATGAGTATAATAGCTGGACTTAAACTCAGGAGTTTTATTGCAGTGCCCCAGCTACAGGTCATGTTATTTTTCTCCTCTTTCTAGTAACACCTTCCAAACTGCAGTTGGTGGCACTGTAGTTCCACGCCACACTGCACAAGAGAAAATTGGGTTGCATGGTTAAATAGCTTGGGGAACATGCACACCTCCATCCTGTCCTAGAGATTTTCAATGCAAATCAACATATTAAAGGCTATGGAAGGTCATGCCTCAAAAAAAAAAAAAACACCTTTATGCCAGTGGTCTTATAATATTCCATCATCTTGTTCCTATGTGCAATCCCTTTTACTGTCCCTTAGAGTAAGTAGTTCAAAAACCATGCTTTTGGAAATATTACACTAGAGAGGAGATCACACACACACACACACACACACACACACACACACACACACACACACAGAGTAAAATTCTATTTGTGGAACAGTGTTCTTAAATACACACTGAGAAGTGTCCGAAACATGTTAATTGTGATGTTGTGGTTTGAGAATAGCACCCATAGGTTCATTTATTTGAACGTTTGGTTCCCAGGTAGTGGAACTATTTAGGAAAGATTACGAGGTGTGGCCTTTTGGAGGAAATGTATTGCTGGAGTGGGCTTTGAAGTTTTAAAAGTCTACCCCAGGCCCAGTGTTCATCTCTGTCTGCTGCCTGTGGATGAGGGTATGGAGGTCTTACCTACTGCTCCAGTACCGTGTCTGTCTGCTTCTTGACTTGATGATAATGGACTGGACCTCTGAAACTGTAAACAAGGCCCCAGTTAAATGCTTTCTTTTCTAAGAGTTGCCTTGGTCATGGTGCCTCTTCACAGCAATAGAACAATAACTAATGGAACAGATGTTCTTTTAGCACCTGAACTATCTTCTGCTAGATCATCAGAATGCCCTTGGCCTTTACCCATATCTTTACAAACTGAAGTGTCCTCTCTCTATCATCCTGAATTACCTCAAAGGCTGAAAGAGTTGCCTTTCTGGAACTCCCATTCGTGAATATTACTTTTCTCTTAGAATGTGTCTTTTAGAAGATGTTTTACCTTGTACTTTTCAGATCTTTCGGATCTTACATGGGTTTTCTCAGCATCCAGAGGATCCTCCTTCTTGGTAGCTGGTCCTCCGAGGAAGCCCACAGGATCAGGGTTTCTTGGCCAGATGCGAAGGTCAGAACTAAACTCCCACCTTTTGAACTTCGTGCTTTTATTAATATTGATGATGTTCACATGATGAAAAATGTGTTCTGGCTCCTGCCTCATGGTGCTTCATTTTTATATTCTTCTCTATCTGATTTTAGCCACACTCGTGTTTATGTATTTCCCAAACTTTCTATGCTTAATACACCTGGGAGAAAACCTCTAAACACATAAAACTAGATATCCTTCTATCACTTCTAAATGGCATGTCCTATACATACGTACCTTGGGAGCTGGGTGTGGTGGTGCACATCTTTAATCCCAGCATTTAGGAGTCAGAGACAGGCAGATCTGTGTGAGTTTGAAGCCAGCCTGGTCTACAAAGCAAGGTCTATTCCAGCCAAGTATACAGAGTGAGAGCCTGTCTCAAAATAAACAAATAGAACGATGCATACATCCTTTCAACCAAGACATATTCCTCTCAACTCCCTACCTCAGACACTGGTCCATCCAGTCTCCAAGTCACATCTAGAGACTGGGAAGCATCCAGTTACTGCTCAGGCAGGAAGATTCTTTCATAAAACACTGGCCTTCTTTTTCATTCATATCTGTCACCCAAGTCTAGCCTGCCTCATCACTTGTCTAGGTGAAGGGGTGATATGTTCTTCTACTTTTTGACTACATTTTTCATATTTTCTTCCTACCAGCCATTCTGACTGAGTAGGTAGTAGACAGTTTTTATAAGTTGTTCATTCTGTTCCTTGCGGCCCTTTAGTGGCCATCCGTTGTTTTCTGGAAATGGATCCTCAAATAAAAACTTTTTGGGGAGAACTTTTATGAGTTCTACTGCCCATTCCTCTAGGCATGTAGCCTCTTATTGATCCACCCTGCCCCTTGCCTTTTGACTCCATCCAAGTAGAATCTTGGAGCTGAGCTCATAAACATACAAAGACTCCGGTCAGTGGGTAAACCAAAGCCATGGGGAAAAGCTCAGAAATGCTATGTTTCATGTGTGGTAGAAATCTCTTGGTTCTGCAAAGGGGGTCAGCCATTCTGAAGACATTTTGAGTTGAACTAGGATACTGGTCCTCTCAGCATTCTCCTGTCTCTATCTTTGCAGATGCTGAGGACATGGTGTACTCATGGCTGTGGTTTCTTCGCAGAAACACTCCTCATTTCTTCACAGACACACCTGCCTGGTCTTTTCCATTCTAAATAGGTCAGAAGAACAGAAGTTCAAAGAACTGGGTCTATGGTGTCTATGCACTGTTCTCTTGTTTTACTTGATCAATGAAGATTTGTTCATTAGGACTCTGCTCAGACCTTGATGTCTCCTAAAAGACTTTTCTGGCCCTTCTCCCATGGTTTAGAGGCTCCTCATTTGCATTCTGAGACCTCCTAATTGGATGATTGGATGAGAATAATACAGTAAAGCCTCAGAGAGAGGTAGGATGTTGCGATGATTAATTTTTGCCTACTTGACCCAAACTAGAGTCACTTTGGAAGAGGGAACCTCAACTAAGGAATCACCTCTATTAGACTGTCCTGTGGGTGTGTCTGTCAGGCATTTACTTGATTAATGATTGATGTTGGAGGTCTCAGACCACTGTGGGCAATGCCATCTTTGAGTGTGTAGATTTGGGTTATATTAGAAAGCAGGCTAAGCAAGCCATGGGGAGAAAGCCAGTAAGCAGCATTCCTCCATGGCCTCTCCCTCAGTTACTGCCTTGAGCTTTTGCCCTGACTTCTGTCAGTGGTATAATCTAACTTAAAAGATGAAATAAACCCTTTCTTTTCCAAGTTGATTTTGGCCAGCATTTCATCACAGCAACAGAAACCAAACTAAGAGAGATGTTTGAGGATTTTTATGGCTTCTTTGGTGAAACTGGCTTTATTATAAATGATTTTGGTTAATGTTGGATAGAATAAGGGGAGTTATGATCCATAACTGAAAGAAATTTTTATTACCAAACTACTGTATTGACCATGACAGCAACTCTACGATTTTTCAGCTGACCGTGTCCTCCTTGGATGACAAACAGAAGGCCCATTTTCTTACTGTCTCCTCTTTTATGATCCCTTTATTTCTTTCCTCACCTTCCGACACTGAGTCTCACTCAGCTTATCTCATTGGATGAAGGGCTAGTATATGGATTTTAGGTCTTTTAGGTTGTGCTATTATGAAGGAAACAGGCTCATTGGGTTCAGCATTAGAGTGAGGCCCCTTTAAGGCACACAATACCTTTTTTCCTCTTGTATTGATCAGGTTATTATTCTAGAAAATTGCCTCCCTTTGTTCTGGTTTTTACCAAAGAATCTTTCATAGTTTTTAAATCTTATTGCAAGTCAAGGAACCCAGAGAGTCTAGTCAATTTTTATTCCTGGAAAGGGGAGTCATTCCATTTTGCTATGGCGAGAAGAAAAGAGAACGGTAGCAATAACTATAGTTAGAGCCAAAATATTTACTGTTACTATACAAATGTCCTTTCTTAGGCCCACCCACATTGCTGGTTTCCTTGGGATCAAACTGATGCTTAGATATACATTGCCTAAGGATGTATAGTGAGAATATATTAGAGGCAAGAGTGGTACTCAAGGCCATGCTTAGTTCAAGAAAGCATATTACACCTTAACAATGATGTATCTTGATGTTTAACTAAAGCCCTTAGTAAAAAACATCTCTAAATATGTGTTGTTGGGTGTATAGTAGTGGCCCCTTGGTGCTGCAAAGGTGGTCAGCCATTCTGAAGTTACTTTGAGTTGTATACTAGGATACTGGTCCTCTCAGCATCTTCCTATCGCCATCTTTGCAGATGCTGAGGACATGGTTTCCTCCTGGTTGTGGTTTCTTCATGGAAGCACTCCTCATTGCTTTCTAGATCCACCTGCCCAGCTTGCTGGAGTCTAAATAGGGCAGAAGAGCAGAGAAGGTCACAGGTCACACCAACACCAAAAGGCTCCCACAAATACTCCCTGCTCTGCTTGCTCATTAGCATATTAATGCTCAGCCTCCCCATTGAGAGGCAAGCAAAGTTAGGGCTCATTTAATTGGAAATATAAAGGACAGCACCTGCCACAGCCCACTGGAATTTATGCACGTCTGTCATCATGAGGTTGGAGCAAATGGATGGGATGATTAATGGTGGGATCGCCTGCCCCCTGATTTACCGCAGATCATTTACATGGCACCAAAGTCACTCAGCACACAGGAAGGTCACACTCAACTAGAATCATGCGCACTAAACTCGGAAGGCCTGGTCTTCTAGCCAGAATGTGCCCTGAGGAGCAGAGAGAAAGATCCCAGGTATAGAATTTGATCAAGGACAGCAGCCTAGGTGATGATGGGAGACTCTAAGGTCTGGACTGTTATGAGTGTGCAATCTGGAAGGAGATACTCTGTTTCCAGCCTCCTAACTTTGGGGAAAGCCACCTGACCCTTCTAAGTTCTGTTTCTTTTTCCCATCTAGAAAATGCCAGTGATGATAGCCTTAATTTATAGGGCTGCCAAAACTAAAACGAGATACATTTATGCTTAGGACATGGCCTAGAGGTATTGCTTGTATTGCTAACAGGACTCGAGAGCCTGTAGTTGAAGGGGCCCATTTTAGATTACTTGTGATCAAATTCTGGTTCCTTCGTTTAATAGCTGTGTGACTCTGGGACATGTACTTGGGCTTTCTGTATCTTGATGTTTTCATGAATGGTTGGATGGTGTAAAAATAATGATGTTAATAATAGCAAAAATCATAGGGAGTTTGAGTAAAAGGACAGTTTACAGGTAGAACATTCCATTATGGTATATTTGTACGCAGTATGAAGGTGTATTTCTGTGTAATAGAAAGCTGAATAGCCAATAGCTCGGCGTGAGGTATAGGTGGGATTTCTGGGGAAAAACAGGAAGAGGATGGGGAATTGATTGAGGGGCAGGAGAAGCCAGGAGACATGGAGAGGAAACAGGAGATGCAAGATGGAAGAGAGGTAACGCCATGTGATAGAATGTTGATTAATACAAATGGGTTAATTTAAGTTATAAGAGCTAGTTAGGAACAAGCCTAAGCTAAGGCTGGACTTTTGTAATTAATAAGAAGTCTCCATGTCATTATTTGGGAGCTGGCTGGTAGGACAGAAAAAGATTTGTCACAACATTCAGTGGTGTGAGGGCTGCTGTTGTGTGTGTGTGTCTGTATGTATGATTTGTAATGCATTTGTGTAGGTGTGCATGTACACATGAAAACCAGAGCAGGATGTTGGGTATATTCCTCCATGGCTTTTTTGCTTCATTGCCTTGAGACAGTGTCTCTTATTGAACTAGAAGCCGGCCATTTTGGCTAGGCTGTCTGGCCAGCAAGCTGGGATCCACCTGTCTCGTCTCAATGCTATGGTTACAATCCCAGGAAGTCATTCCTGTCTTTTATTTGCAGGGTCCGGGGATTTGAACTCAGGTCTTCATGTTTGTATAGTAAATGCTTTTATCCATTGAGCTGTCTCCCAAGCCCAACCCTGGCATTTTTAAGGCAGCAATGTGAAACAAGGTCATTCATTACTCAGTCTCACTCTGCACAGATCTTGATTCATGGGATGTCTTAATAAAAGACAAGCTGGCCTCCTGGTGTATTAAAAAGTTATGTTTTTATTTTTAATTGATGTAGTAATTGCATATTTGTATGGAAAGCAATGTGATGCTTGGATACACATATACTGGCATGATTGACAGCAGTCACGCTTCTCTGCTACAGGAGCAAAGATGCTTCTTTGTTGACATGTTTTCAGAAACATCTGTGGGCCCTTGCTGTTCCTTCATTAGGCATCCCCAGTTTGTGACTTCAAAGTTTTGTTCTCAGTATCTATCTTTAGCCTACAAACACAGCAACTCTCCTTGAACTAAGGAATTGATGTTTTTTGTTTTTGTTTCATTTCACCTCTTTGAACTTGAGACATGCAGGTCCTAGCAAATGCCATTTTTCTGTGTGGCTGCTGCCCTGCCGCCTATAGTTAGGTTTTGCATTTACTTGTGTCTGGGGTACTGGGAGGGATATCTATGGACTGGATTGCAAGACAAAGACCCTTACTCATAGCATGGAGTTCTGTGCTTTGGGGACCCCAGGTCTGCAGCCCATTGATCACCCACTTTGACTACTGGGCAGCAGAACTCTGACTGAATTAGTAGCCATCTCAAAGTTACACAGAGTGACCTGTTCAAGAAAGTTATGCTGAGTAAAAGACATAATGAATAGCATGCAAAAATTAGAGAGTATTTTGCCTCTTTCCATTCTTCTTTTACAGGGAGTTAATAAGTGATGCCCCCCTTTTTTAGGTAAAATGTATAATCAGCACATTCCTTATCAAAATATTATTTTCAACATTAAATAAAATCTCAGTGGACTAATGTCTTTTGGGAAAGTTAGTTGGCTTATTTTTAATGAAGTTTCCAGAGTTTTGTTTAAAAAGCCTGTTCTTACTTATGATGCATTTTATAATCAATTCATCCTAATAGGTAGGGTGTATTAGATGCTTCCTGGTGTCAAGGGATGAACTTGATATTTGGCATACCAATTTGAAGGCCATTGTGGTAAAGCAAGGGAGGACATGAGATGTTCCTAGGAGGGTATGAGAGCCAGGCCTGGGGTTGGCAAACATCACTTCCACTATATACCATTGACCTGAACTCAGTCTATGCGTAAACCAATTGGGATTGGAGCTTGGAAGAGGAGACCAATATGTATGTGTTCAGTAGCTATTAACACTGTTCACAGGCTCATAAAGTTAACTGAGTTGGCCTGAGTCACACAGATGGTTTGAGGCAGAATCAGGAAGTGAAATCAGGTCTCTTGACTTTCAAATCTATACTCTGTATCAGAGACCAAAAGCTGGGCTTGAGGGACAGTCTGACCCACTGTCTGGGTTTATTTATTTTGTAAATAAAATTTTACTGAAATATTACCACATGCCTTTATGCCTATAGTCATTTTTTCTGTTGCAATGGCAGTGTTGAATAATTGTGACAGAGACTATATAGTTCACAAATTCTCAAATATTTGCTACTTGTCCCTTTGAAAATATTATAATTTCTGCATTGTGAATGTATTTGTATATAATATAAATACACACACACACACACACACACACACATATATATATATATATATATATATATATATATATATATATATAAAACTCTAAATCATTTTTTATATATCAGATCCAGCTAGTAGGAAACCAGGAAGTTGAAGATTCTGACTTTGGGTTATGACAAGTGTTCCTGCAATAGACTAGATTTCTGATTCTGCTTTTTGTCTACATTGGAGTCTTTTCAGTTGTGGGAAAACAGTCTAGACCTGGGTTTGTGAATTGTTGGCTAGAAGCTGCTCTACCCAGCATCTTTGTTGTATTTGAAGGGCAGAGTACTTATGTGTATATGTGTGAACTTTAATTGAATTTAAGTGCCTGTAGGCTAGGCATGCCACATTAACCACCATTCCTTTTTGCTTCCTATGTGGATGTTGCCGTCAGTTATATTTCCTGACTTACCTCTAAAGACATTAGAACTGGTGAGTCATTGGCCTCAGCTTTGGTTCATTCTATTGTGAGTCCTGAATCTTAGAGGGAAAAGATTCACACTCTTTGATGTTGGAGAATCTCGGTACAGAGGACAGCTATAGACCACCCATATGAGACAGGGTGATTGAAAGCTGGGATCAAGAGTTAGTTTTGTAGACTTAACTGCTTCAAGACTTGATTCCCCCGCCCCCAAAGTTAAGAGAATCATACTGTGATAGACAAAAATTCTGTAGGTAGAGATTTTCTGTGTCCTGGCAGCCACTCCCAAATAACCTTTCAGAGACTATTTATTAATTATAAATGCTTGCCTAATAGCTCAGGCTTGTTACTAGCTAACTCTTACATTTTAAATTAACCCTTATTTCTTATCTGCCCTCTGACAAGTGGCGGTAACTTCTTTCAACATAGCATGCTCATCTTAATTCCCCCTGCATCTGCCTGGTGACTCTGAGACTCCTTTCCCTTCTTCCCAGCATCCTCTCAGTCTGGTTCTCCCACCTAACCTTATACTGCCTAGCTATAAGCCAGCCAGCTTCTTTATTAAACCAATCACAGTGACATATATCACACAGTGTAAAGGAATATTCCACAGAATTCTAAGACAACAAGCAAGATTCCCACTTCCTCTTAGGTATGCCCATCTTGTAAATGTGGGGAAAATACGTAAATAGGATGAAGTATCACTTTCGTGATTATATTGTGTTATGTGGTGAAAATAATTTTTTTTCAAATGAAATAATGGCCTCTAATCATTTAGTTTTGTAGTCACAAAATCTCCCTATAATCCCAAGTATGACTAGTTGAGTCAGGGTAGCATGAGGAAGCAAGTGACACTTTCCTGTTGGCCTGGAAGAACAAAAGACCATATTGTAAATCACTTATGAAGAAGACCACGTTGTTTGAACTGAAGGCAACCCTCAGGAACTGAATGTGACCCATACTTGTCAATCGGCAATAAAACAGGACCTCAGTCATCTATGAGCAAGAAATCAGAGGGTCCCAAGCTCTCCTTAAGACCCTAGTCTAACTGCTCTATGCCTGGACTATTGTCCCAGAGAAACCTGAAATAATAAATTGTATTGTCTCAAACTATGTTGTTGTAATTGATTATGAAGCTATAGAAAAGCCAAGACACATAGCTGCTTGGGAGTGGCGTTGGGAAGGCGAATTAGCACGTCACATGCTACATCCCCTGGAGTAGAATGTGGAGCACTGCATCAATGAGAGCCAGATGGACTAAACTTTTTTTCCCCAAGAGACTTAAGGTATTTGCAAGTTTGCCTTTTGCTTCCTTGAGGACAATTCTTCCTTCTGTTTGGTTAGGGAAAACAGCATCAAGTACATTACTCTCTTGGGTCAAGTTCTTCTTATGTAAGGGGTTTGTAAGGAAAACCATGAAGTATGGGAGGAAAAGCAGGAGGGGCGGGAGAAGACGTGGGTCAATTGGAGATTAGACTTTGGATCCCCGGATCATGAATGGCACCATTGGGTTTCCCCACAGTAAGGTAGTGGCTTTGCCCTTTATATCTTGTATTCATCCCTTGTAACTGAAGAGCTCCCCAGCAGATGCAGGAGGGAGAAATTCTTTGGCTTTTCTAGCAGGATGGATGCTGCTCATCAAGCATAATTCTTCCAAGAATCTCCAGCTCTGAACTACCAATGTTGGGGCAAGCGGGTGGTAGAGGAGACTGAGGGGGTTACTGCTGCAGCCCAATATATTTGAAGCATATGGTGGAAACACTTTTTGGTGATGACTTAAAGTTTTCCAGGGGCCATCCCCACAGTCTACCATTCTGCTGTTGGTCACCAATTTCACACAGCTGAGTACTGACTCCATCATCAATTCACCTCTAGCTCCCTAGTGCCCCCCCCCCCCCGGCTTCAGTGCATTTACACCATGCTAGTGAGCTTAATCAACGAAATGCCTGTGACTCCTGGTTAAATGCCTGCTACTGTGTAGAGCTATGGGGGTACATTAAAAATGAGGCCCTTTCCAGAGCTCACTGCTGCCTGAGAAAGACAGTCGTAGGAAAGTCAATTTAAAGCACTGAAGGGCTATGTTGGGACCCACTGTGATAGTCACAACTTTTCCTTGCTATCCATCTCTCAGTGCTATTCTGTTCCCGATGTTGAACAGCTGTGTTTAAGTGAACACAATAGCTTCTTGTCTCAATCATGTGTCATTCCCATCACTGCTCCATGGGAACCACTCAGTAATTTAGAAGGTTGGGGATTTCTAGTGTGCTAGTAACTTATGAACTGTCTTGTCTAGTGGAGGACAGGACCCACCTTTGTCTTTTTGGTTTGTTTGTTTTTGTTTGTTTGTTTGTTTGAGACAGGGTTTCTTTGTGTCACTTTGGAGGCTGTCCTGGAACTAGCTCTTGTAGATCAGGCTGGTCTCAAACTCACAGAGATGCACCTGCCTCTGCCTCTCAAGGACTGGGATTAAAGGTGTGTGCCACCACTGCCCGGATAGGACCCATCTTTGTACACTGGGTACAGATTCAAAGAGCGCTTAGTTAGAGGCTCCTCTGTGAGACTGGGTCTAAGTTACCTATAGCATCTCAACATGGTTTTTAGTTTATTTTTACCTTGTTTTCTTCTTGCCTTTGTACCATATACATGCACTATCTGTTGTTTCCCATGTCAGTTACCTGGATGCAAATCTGCACTTCAGGTAATACTTTTAGGGAGAATTCAGGATACAAAAAGGTTTCTTAGGGAACCCAATATGCATGCTGTCACCAGCCCAAGGGTAAACAGAAAATGCCTCCTGACTAAACTACATCTCAGCCTAACACTGCAAGATGAACCTGAGGTCAAGGGTAGAGGTAAAAGGAGCATGTTCCAGGCTGAGAGGAGACTCTTCTGCTTTCCTGGAAACTTTTTGTCCCTTATATACTTGGTGACATCCTACTTAGTCTTCAAAACCCTGCATCCATTCTTTAAAGTCTTATTTGGATGCTCCAGGCATCCATTCTTCTGTGAGAACATTCCCAATCATGCATTGTAGCTTCTGACCTACAGTTTACGCAGAGACATCTGGACAGCAATCAAATGACTCCCAGGCCTTCCACCAGGTATTTATTGCTGCCCTAAAAATTACCTCAAAACTTAACAGCTTAAAATATTTATTATAGCATGGTATTTTATGGGTCAGGAAGTCAGGCACAAGCTAGCTGGAATCTCAGATTATATTTAAGCTGTAGACTGGGACTGGAGATTTAGCAGAAGGCTGACTAGGCAGAGGATTGGCCTCTAAGCTTATATATGTGGCCTGCATTAGCAGGGTTTGCTAGAGGAAAAGAATTGATACATATTTGGATTCATTAGAGTGGATTATATGCTGTAGTTCATCCTGTACAACAAAGGCTGTCTCCCAAAGGAATGGCACAGAATCCCATTGCTATTTAGTTCATAAGGTTGGCTGTCTTAGCATGTCTTCACTCTATGTTGGAATCCGGAAGAAGTAGATTCTGATACTAGCAAAGCTCTGCCTCAGCAGCAAGGTAGATGAACTCACCAGTCAGTGTGAGGGCAGGCAGGCAAAAATAAAATATTTTCCTCCTCCATGTCCTTTTATGTAGACTGCCACTAGAAGGTGTGGCCCAGATTTAGTTGTTCTTCTGATCTCAAATGATCCAACCAAGAGCAATCTCTCACAGGTGTGCCTGGCTGCTTGGGGTTTAGTTGATTCCAGATGTGGTTAAGTTGGCAATCAAGATTAGCTATCACATGGTCCATGGCAGAATTTAGTTCATTGCCATGTGGACCTTTCAGAAGAGCAATGTGGCATCTTGCTTTTTTGGAACAAGCGTATAGAAATGGTCACTGGGCCAGGAGTGCATGAGCATACGATGGAGTTTAGTCTTTTGTCACCTGCTTATATCAGTGATTCCTTTCTTGGGTATTTTATTTGCTAGAGGCCAGTTACTAGGTCCTATCAGCATCCAAGGGGAGGAGCTTATACAGGAGATGAAGTTCTAATGGGTTAGGGTCAAACCTCAGATCCAGGAAGAATCTAAGGGCTGGAGAGATGGCTCAGGGGGCAAGTTGTCCTCTGACCTCTACATGTGGGTGATGATGCTCACACCTTCCTCCTACACACACAAAAATAAATATGTAAATGATTTTTAAAAAGAATCTAAGCTTTTTTGTGATAGTATTATACTCATGAGTTATCAAACTCTGATGTGTCCTAGAATTGCCCAGGGAACTTGGAATCAAGCATCAGATGCCTAAACTGCTCATAAGACTGATTAAGTCAGTCTTTAAGGTGGAGTCTGGTGACATCACTTTCAGAAAGCTGGCTGGGTGATTGCAGTGCATAGCTAAGCTGGGTGATCTCTTATATGACCTCAGGGAACTGTGGCTTCTGTATTCACACCCTTCTCTATGATTTGGGCAGGGCTGTGCCTTGCTTTAATCAGCAAAGACCAGAAAATGCTTGAGTCACAGGAAATACCTGGCAGTGACATCTGTTTGCTTTGTTGGGGGTCCCTGAGCTGCCAGGAGAGAGGCAAGTTTGTCTCTAGAGAGATAATCAGGAGAGACCCTGAAAAAACGCACAGCTGATATTTAAAGCCATTGCATTTTCTGAGGTGATTTGGCAACAATTTGTTTCATTTACTTATTTTTGCTTTTGGACAACTGTCCACTCTGTCTAGATTTGACTAGGTAGAGATACTTACTGACGGTGTTCTCTCATGGGACTGCATTCAACAGGTAAATTGGTTTCAGCTGACTCAGTTAGTATGCCAAGGACCCCTCCCCCATAGACACTCTGCCCTAGGACTGAGAAACAGAAGGTTCTCTGGGTTGGGAAGTACTGACCCTGTCCCAGAACAACTTTAATCTCAGGTAGCTCACTGGATGGCCTCCCTGGGCATGACAGCTGTCCCAAGAAACAATGCTGTCTACTCCTGGGAGCATGTGCAAGGTGGAAGATTCTCATAGAGGTGTTTGGGGTCAGAGAAGCTTCATTTCTAACAAGCTCGGGCAGGATGCTGATGGTGCTGGTCCCTGGACCAAAGCCGTGGAGACAGCCTGATGTGTCAGAAATACCTATTCAGACATTTATATCTTTATTCGGAGAACCTTAACTTTATTTAGATCATTTATAGCCTTTGTTAGCACCTCCTAGGAAATCTTACTCTAGAGTGAGAAGTCCTTTATTTGGTCATATGACTAGTAGGGACGTAATATATGTTTGTTAGGAATAAATGGCTAGATGAATAACTGCACATCTTACATATATAGCATACATTGTGTGTATGAAACTTTTTGACAATTTGACTTAGAGACAAGGGTCTTAATGCTAAGAAACCCCTAGAGCTGACTGGCCTTCAACCCTCCTGAGTAAGAGAAGATAGGGCTTGGCTGGGACTAAGGGCTTCTTACTCATGAAGCCATTGGTGCTAAGGAGAGATAGTCTCAGATACATGGAATAGAGGTGAGGGTAAAGATAGCGGGGTCTCCCCTAAGATCCAGGTACACACTCTTGCCCTTGAGTTTTCTGCCACATTGGCACTTTGTATATTTCCAAAGCCCATCTGTGCGGGCAAAAGAGTGACTTCCTGTGTGCAGGGGCGGCCCTGGGAGGCTGGGTCTCCAAGAGCCCGTTTTGGATTATAAGCCTTTGAAGACATCTGCAGGGAGGGGATAATTCATTCCAGAAAAACGGCTCCCTTTGCCATGCAAACCAGAGACCAGGAATGGAAATGAGATTTCTAATTACATGAGGCATTTCAGAGCCACCTGCTGGCTCTGGCATCACTCAGAGTGGCTGCCATGTAGAGGTGCTGCCCAGTCGGCCTGGCCTCTGAGGTTGAGCTGCTGGGAGGCCTTCTAGGTCAGGGTATGAGCTTTCAGCCTTCAAAGTTTCTAGCAGCTGCATCCAGCTGGGCTTGCAGGGAGATGATGCCAGGAAAGGCCTCCTCTGAATTTAGCCTTGATGCCTTCCTGCTGCTTAGAGAGCCCTGGGACCTACTTCTGAGCCCCTGGTCCATGCTTTGTTTGCCTAGCACTGGGCTCAGGGGTCCAGCTTGGGGTGCTAAACACTGATAACAGTTGGGCTTACTAGGGGCACTTGCTCTCACCTCTTCTTGTCAGTCACTCCTGATGGAGGTACATGCTTGGAAGTTGGGATGCAAGATGTTTACATGGAGTGATCCTGTGAAAGGCAAGAGGAAAGGCAGGATTGGGAAGAAAGGAAAGTCAAATCATGATGGGCATCCCGACTGGAAGGAAACAAGGGCTGGAGTGGTTATAAACCAGTATTGTCTTGAATACTATTTATTTCATTATTATCAGTATTGTCCTGGGGTCACAATGACTGGGCTCCACTGCTGCTTTTCCCAGTCACTCGCTACTGGGTCCTTTAGGAAGGACACATTGGGAAAGATGACCCTTAACTGATATAGACCCCAAAAGCTAACTGCTGGGTATCCATCTCCAGGTTGTGTCCCAGCAGGTGACTTTGGGGGAATCAGTGCAGGAAGTTCTGAGCATCACACTTCAGTCTATCAGCACCTTCTTTCATCCACTGGCCCTAGGAATGGAATGTATGTTTCTTATTTCACATGTCTTTACAAATGTCTATTGTGTAGCTAAATTGTAGTGGCCTCAAGCCACCCTATAAACATTTGTGTTTATGCTCATAGACAAATGCTACTCCCAGTCTTAATCAAAGAAGCTTCTCTTTGCTAGGAATAGCCATGAATGCAGAGGGGCCTGACTGCTCAAGGTGCTGAGAATGAGTGATGTTTGAATGCTCAGCCCTAAACAGGATGATTATACTACCCACTCTAAGGCTCTGGGATCATCACAGAGGAGATGATAGAAAGAATGTAAGAGCCAGGCCTCAGGGAGAAGAGCTGTGTAATGCTGCATTCTGGGCTTGGCAAAGCCATCCCAATCATGATCCCACAGCAGCTGTGGTTGCCTCCAATGGACTTGCACAAGACTAGGCCTGTCATTAGTCAGTTATGGATCAGGGAGGGGCTCAAGGGATCCTACCACTCCCTCCTGAATTATTGGCTATTGCTGGATGCTGGCAGGGTGGGGCATCATTGTCTTCAGTTGAAGACACACAGGTGAACCCACTAGGCTCTAGCAGACATTGCCAAACTTCTGGTCACACAGATGGCTCTGGTTAAACTTAGTGGGGCACGAAACAAAGCAAAAAGACACAAGAAAGGGACGTCTAGGGAAGGGGCTGTGCATGACGGGGTGGGAGGGGAATAGGGAGGATACGAGTTGAGAGTAACCAGAATGCGTTATATGTATATATGAAATTGTCAAGAGCACAGTTAATAAAAATGGACTCTGTCTAAAATAATATAATTTTTTTCAATGAAACCCCTCTAAAACAGAAAATTGCAAACACATGCAAAACTCACACAAAAGAAAACAGCAAAATGTTGTGATTCTCTGTGTGTCAAACACTCACTTTCCTCAGTAATTCCAGCCATGCTCTAGCAGTAGTCCCACAAAGCTGGAGAGCAAAATTCAGCTTCAGAAGCATAATCTTTCACCTGTTCACATTTCAGACACAACTCTAGAAGGTGAGAGGGGCAGAAACAGCAAGAACAGTCATGATGTGCCTATTTGTGGTAAATAAAACAAGCTGATGGTAGCAAAGCATTTCCTACAGTGCTTGGCACACTGCAGGGATGTGAAATGCTAGTCAGATCAGAACACATCCTCTTTAGAGATGGTCCATGGAAAAGGGGAAAGAGGACTTAATGATGTCGACGTAGGGTGTCAAGTGTGAAGCACAGGTATGATTCTCCTTCATCTTCCACTGTTTAGTCGAAGTTGGTGTTCCAGGAAGCCACCAACCACCAATTGGCTTTGCCTAAGAGATGAAAGTGGTTTCTTCCCAATGTCACAACAGTTAAATACATCAATAAGCCTTCCTTCCTTCCTTCTAGAACATCTGATAACTGCTACCCAGTAAGATGGTACAGGTCTGGATCACTGTGATTCTGCACATCTGTTGTGTTTAGATCCCTATTTTCCATTCACAATGTGAGGAGGGAGCTACACAGATTCCCCCTGGGAAAAGATGGGTGACATGAAGCAAGCTTTTAAAATCTTTGAGATAGTGGCTGGGGAGAGAGGTCAATTAGTAAGAGCACTGGCTGCACAAGCATTAAGCTTCAAGGCTCAAGAACCTATGTAAAAAGCCAGGCATAGTCACCAGTCTAGTTCTAGATTCAGTGAGAGACCCTGTCTCAAAGGAGTAAGGTGGGAAGTAAAAGAGCAGGGCACATAGCGTTATCATCTGACCTTCACATACATAGGTAAAGGTACTTCATACACATTAACATCTCTCTCTCTCTCTCTCTCTCTCTCTCTCTCTCTCACACACACACACACACACACACACACACACACACACACACCACCACCACCAACAACAACAACAACAAGCAAGCAAGTAAGTACATAAATGGAATCTTCAAGAGTGTAATGCTCTGGCATTTAGTATCTAACTCCATAGCACTGTTCTCTTCCACCCTTTGCTTGCTTCCATTTTCTTCATGACTTTGCAGTTCCTCTTTGGTTTCCTTCCCTTGTCACTGGTTATTCTCTATCCAGCCTTCCTCACATTGTTGGCCTCTCTCTAGCCAATGTAATCATGTCTCCAACTGCTGAGCTAAATGGAACTAGAACAGGTGTTGATGTGTGCACGTGTGTGCATGTACACACGGGAAAGAGCTCTGAGCCTTTGGACATGACCCCATAGTTCACACAATGGTGTCTGTTGGTTTTCATCATTATGATTTTATACTGAGACCCAAATGTGCTAGTGATATTGTCTTCTATATCAGATATCTTAGAGAAGGAGGTCCAAGGAGCACATTTGGGTCCTTACACTGAGAAATGAGGGATCCTTATAGCAAAGGATGTCCTTCAACTTGTATAGCACTTTCCTTCAATGAACATTTATATTAATGCTTACTGTTTAAAATTTCAGATGAATTGAGTATGGAGGCAGGTGGCCTGTCTACCATTGGTATGTGGTAGGGAAAAAGACATGTGGTCTGTGGAACCCCTGGACCCGAGGGACACCAATTTAAACAGCACCATGTTATACAAGCGGACCAGGGTATAATTATACCAGCCCTGGGTATAATTCCACTCCTGAGAACACTGACATAATATCTGGGAATCACTAGTTATAAAATTCTGTTTTCAAAACCACACTGTCTGCTCTAGGAAGATGTGGGTCTTGTTGCTTGTAGGAATCAACTAGTAAGACGAACCCTGAAATCTCCTAGGGGCGACCAAGGGCTAGCGTAGATCTGTCAGCACTGCTGTGGTCTCATTGTGTGGCCCCTGAGCCAGGAGAGGCATGAGGAGAAGGGGAGCCTGGCCTGGGCTGGCCCTGCACAGAGGCTTTCATCCAAATGAAGCCAATATTATTTCTGATGTCAGTAGTAGCAGTGGCGAGGTCTGGCTGGGCAGGTGCTGTCTGTGTGTTACGGGATCCACACATACAATTTCATTCTTCATAAGAAGTCATACACTGTTTCATTTGTAATACAAGCTCAGATGGCAAGCGATGAAGCAGGGATTCCACTGAGACCTGTCCCCTCAGCTTCTCTCGTTCTTACTTGTTCCTCTTGGCTTTTTAGCCTAGAGCTTCCACAAACTGTGTATGCTGGTCCTCCCTTAATGTGAGTGTCTCTCCTTCTGTACTCCAAAGACGACCCAGCCAGGGAGACACAGCTCAGCACAGGTGAATGTGATTCCAAGTAGTCAAAACAAAGCATTGCAACAACAAAGTCAACAACAGCAAAACAAAAACATGTTTGGGCAGGAGAAAGTTTTGCTTGTTTTTCTGTTCTAAAGCCCCACTGGTAAGGCAGTCCTCAGGCAAGACTTGACAGGCAAAGAAGCCAGGAATGACAGTATTGGAAATCTAAGAAGTATAGGGCTATTTTGGAAAAGGGATTAAAAGTGAAAAGTAAAACATGATGTCAATTGTTTGAAAACTTAGATAATCTAACTTATTTATTTATTTTGGTTTTTCGAGACAGGGTTTCTCTGTGTAGCTTTGTAGCTTATCCTGGCACCCGATCTCTAGACCAGCCTGGCCTCGAACTCAGAGATCTGCCTGCCTTTGACTCTTAAATAAACTTTTTTCCTAAAAAAATTATAGATAATCAAGTAAACTAAAGAAGAAGTGGGTGGAGGAGGAGGAAGAGGGAGAGGAGGAGGAGGAGGAGGAGGAGGAGGAGGAGGAGGAAGAGGAGAAAGAGGAGAAGAAAGAGGAGCAGGAGGAAGAGGAGAAGGAGGAGAAAGAGGAGGAGGAAAAAGAGGAGGAGGAAGAAGAGGAGGAGGAGAAAGAGGAGGAGGAGGAAGAGGAGGAGGAAGAAGAGGAGGAGGAGAAAGAGGAGGAGGAAGAGGAGGAGGAGAAAGAGGAGGAGGGGGAGAAAGAGGAGGATGAGAAAGAGGAGGAGGAGGAAGAGGAGGAGGAGGAAGAGGAGGAGGAGGAAGAGGAGGAGGAGGAAAAGGAGGTGGTATCAATGAGTACCCAAAAGCATCACATGTAGAGAGTGAATGTGGAAGACACCTGACACATGTACACATAAATGCATGTACACATAATGAATACATGACCATATACCACTTATAGCTCTGTATGCATTCTGTAATGGTTTGTATACTTAATTAACATAACCACCATTTTACTTAATTACATTAAAATTATTATTATTGCAAATACCTTACTTTACTTGCAGATCTGTAAGTTCACAGACAAAACTTATTTTGTTGTGATAGTTTCATGGATAATTCAGGATGACCAGGAATTTGATATTTAGCCCAGGCTGGCCTCAAACTTTTAAACCTTCTACTTTTGCCTCCTGAGTTCTTGATTTACAAGCATGTGCCACTATGCCTGGCTACACACACACACACACACACACACACACACACACACACACACACGTATATGTGTGTGTTATAAAATATATATTTAAATGTTCTCTACACACACACAGTCTTAGTAAAAGTTCAGTATATAACACAGTATTACTGACTACAGTTGCCATGTTGTACATTTAGTCTTCAGGGCTCATTCATCTAGTAGGAGAATATTTGTGCCTTTTGCCAGAATCTTCTCATTTGGTCATCCTACCTATTCTTGATAACCATCATTCTACCAACTTGGCTTTTAAGATTGCACAAGCAAATAAGATCATGTCACACACAGTCTTGGTGTTATTTCACTCAGCATAATGTTTTCCAAGTTCATCTACCTGCTCTGGCCACCCCCCATCTGGCTATCCATATAAAAAAATTACAGCCATGACTTCAAAGGGATCCCTAGTCATTGTGATATAGTTAATACTAGTCAAGCTATGGAACCAACTAAGGTGCCTGTTGTTGGGTGGATGGGTATGGAGTGTTTATTTTCTAACAAAATTTGAAGGAACCATAATAGAATAATATTGATTAAATCTGGGTGGTGGGCATGGAGTTTTGTTATATTATTCCTGTAGTTATAGAAACATTTTACAATTAAAAAGACAAATTTAATTGACTTTAGTGGAACACATGCCCTCAATTCAACAATAAGAAATTCACAAAACTTAAAGTAAGTTTTCTGAGTCTTCATTACCCATAAATATAACTCTCTCTCTCTCTCTCTCTCTCTCTCTCTCTCATACAAATATGTATATACATTATTAAATTAGCAGAAATGCTATATATATTTTGTCACATGCACATCTTAGTAATAAGAAATTGACATAAAATTACAGATATGTATATATTACTAATGGAGGAATGGTCTAAAAAATGCATTGTTCCTTCATTGTGTCATACTGTAGAGTGTACTTACACAAAATAAGAGGGATATGGTGTGTCTAGTCCATAAGACATCATAGAATCATGGGCCTGTATGTGGTCCACAGTTGATTGAAATAGTGTTATATGGCACAAGACTATAGATTCACCTTAGTGGCAAAGAGCTCTGGTTCTGGATTTAGACTGTCTGAGTTCCAAACTCATTCCCATTATTTGCTAGCTTTGGATCTTTTGTATGCTTCAGTTTTTCCATCTACAAAAGTAATGATTGATGATAGTCCTTGATATTAAATAAATTCAATTATTCAATAAAGCACATAGTATCTGACACAGAGTGAGGATGCACCTTAATAAGAGATGTTCCTTGCGCCAACTCATGCCATTATAGATACAGAGCAACGTACAAGCCAGCCATGATGACGCACTCCTTTAATTTTAGCATTTGGGAGACTGAGCCAGGAAGATCCTGAGGCATAGGCCACCCTAGAGGTAGTGAGACACTGCCTCAGAAGAACAAAACATAAAACACAGATATTTGGAAGAGAATTGGGCTTTCCCCAGATCAGAGAGACCCTCATAGCAGAGAAATCATGCCCTAGTTGGGCTGATCCTTGATTATTTGCTGCCAGTTGCTAATGAGGCACAAATATTCCATAAGCGAGACAGAGGCTGTTGAGAGCCACAGAATGGCCATCTCTCACTCTGTGTTTGATATGCTTCAGAACAGGTGCTGTGATGTAACAAGAAAAGAGACTTCTAAGTGATGTAAAAGTCAAGGGACAGGGTAGAGAAGATACCTGTGTGCCCATTCTCACCTGCCATGTACAGGATAGAGGTTTTAGAGACAGAAGCTTCTCAGTCCTGTTTGCTGGATAAGCCAGCAACATCTGTCTGGCCCACTTTGTTGTGTGGTGAAATGATGAGAAATGAGAGGACCCTGGTGTGTGTTTGCTGACATCTTCAATGCCTGTTTTTCCCTGGAGCACTATCCAAATCACTTTGTTATAGATTCTGTCTTCTTCTGGGCCTAAGAGTTTCACTGTGATAGAAGTCTTCAGAGGTACTGGTTTATTCAAACTTGGTCTTTGCACCATGGCTTAGAATAAAGGTAGAACTTCAACACTTGGATTTATAGGTCATTAGGGAGCAGATGTCATGAGTATTAAAGATTGGAGATCATGTTCTAGAAAGAACCTAGAATCCGGAAAGTTTTTCAGTCTCTTACAATGCTCAGAGTGGCTCTGGTCATTATTGGAAGACTCCAAAGTTTTGAAATAATGAGTAATATTAATTTGAATTCCTTAAGGGTAATCATGTCTCTAATTCATTTTAATCATGCTGTTTGAAATCTCTGTGTATCATTGAAGTAGATATTTTTTATAAAGAGGTGAGAAAAAGCGTTGGTGAATCTGTTTTTTATACAGGGGAATTGCCTACCCTCCAAGCCCATTATCACACTGTTGGGCTGGCTCAGCCAGGCTCATCTCCTATTTGTACTTGGGAAGCATTACATTGTCAAACCTCTGTCCTGTTCTTTCACTAACCAAGCTACAAGCAAATGTTACATTTGGAGTTTCAAAAGTCATCTCATGGATTTAAAATTTTAGGTGACGAAAATGAAAAAAAATGATTTCTAAAAGTTAAAACAATAACATTAGTGTAAATTTTGATTATATATATTCCTTTTATTGAAAATAGATTTTTTCTCACATAATATACCCTGATTATAGTTTGTTTCCCTTTTCTCTACTCCTCCCAGACATCTTGCTCAGTAATTTTAGACTTACGTAAACATGCAAAATATAAAAAAATGCCTCTATTCCAATATCCCTCCCCTCAGATTTTCCAAATGTTAGCATTTTTATTTTTACTTCATCATGTTTCCTCTCTATACATCTTTGTTATTTTTTATGAACCGTTTTGATGAGTAAGATGTAGACATGACACCTGGGTTCTAAGTACATTACTGTGCATTTCCTAGTGATGCGGGCATTGCCAAGCATCAGAACCAGGAGCCCAGCCAGCAGTAGGGCATATGTTTTACAAACCTCACAAGCCGTCTTCAAATGTTGTCAGTTGTCACTTTAAACAAAGATGACTCCCTGTACTTCACTGCCAGCCTCTTTCATTGCCTTTCCTCTGTATTACTTGTTCTATCTTTCTTTGTCTTTGACCTTGACTTTATCTTTGGACATGCATATCTACAGTCGCTCTCCCATTTGTTTGTCTGATAGTTTCTCTCAGTTCTGACACATTTCTATAATCTTGCTAATCTTGCAAGTATCTATAATTTGTAAATGAGTTTTTATAAACTGCCTGACTCCATGCCAGGTCCATAGTCCGCAGTCCATAGTCAGCTCTATATACTATTTGTTAAGTACTTTTTCATGCTTTTTCTTGGTTACTCAGAGTTGGCCAATTTAAGGCCATTGGATAGTAGAACATGAAGACTTGCTGTTTGGGGAATACTTGAATATTGTCAGCTTTGTTTCAACTGTTGGGCTTTTCTGAAACATGTTTCCCATAGTAATCATCAGTGTTTTATATTCCTGTTTCAACACTTGATGAGAGAACAAAAATGAAATATCCCCTTAGGCCATCACACAGATTCCAGCACATGGCAAAAGTTGGTGGTATCCAAGTTGACTTACTTGGTAGGACCACCTCATTGCTGGCTGTTCAAAAATCCAAATATGATGTCTGAGAGTTGGTTATGGTTATTCTGTATAAATGGACTAAATGTGTGTGCCACCCTTATGTCCTATGAGTAAAAGTTGCAGACTTTCTGCACACGGCAGCAAGGCTGGTGTGGGATTCGGTGAGATTTTCAGCCTAATACCCATCACAGAATTAGGTATTTACTTCTTCCCAGGACAAACCCCAAGAAGCTCAAGGCCAGGTTCCTCATGCTGTCATGGAAATGGGATGCAGTATGCTCTGTTCTGAGCCTTCCACTTCTGTTCTCATCTGGAGGCCGTTCTCCAGCTCTCTGCCACTTGCCCCTGTACCCAGTGCTGATGTGCAGACTTAGCTCCAGGGTGCTCTCTACCATACTGTCTTTGAACAGGAATACTGTCTTTTCTTTTTCAAGCCCCTCGGCAGTATTTCCATTCCACGTCATCTAGTTTGTTACCAAACAAGAGACAGATTTTCTGTTTCCTACCCTATATACTGTTCTCCTATATGTTCTGCAAACTCTTGAGACAGGCCTACTTGGAGATATGTTACTTTTTTATTAGCAAAGATCTTATTTCTTTTTTAATTTTTATTAGTCCTTTGATCAAAACATCTCCAGACCTACACTCTCATCTCTACCAATCCAACTTTGTGTCCTCCCATCACTTAAAAGCCCATCAAGTCCAATTTAAAGTTGGAAATCCTTGAAAATTTATTTTAAGAATATATTTAAGAATGGGCCATGAATAAAGATATTCTAAAATCACATTAAGCATACCCCTGAGCTAATATTTATCTACAGGTTACCTCCAATTATTTGCCAATTACTATGCTAAGTGTTTCATGCACATTATTTAATTTAATCCTTACAGGAACTCAGTGAAGCTTTCAATAGTAGTGCCATGTTATGGAGTAAGAAGGTGAGGCCCAGGGAGGTTAAGTAAACTTCCCAGGGCCATGCAACTAGTGCTCAAATGGCAGAGTTGAGATTGGATTTCTTTCATCCCAACCTGAGCTACTATATGTCCTGTCTCATCACCAAAGGAAAAAAGAAAAAGACTATTTCTCATAAAGTTTATTTAGCATGAATCAGTATTTATCTATTATCTGTGTGCTGGTCACCATCGGGCACTTTGTTACTTATGACACAACCCTGGGAAGCAAGCAGGTACTACCTGCTCTGTTTTGCAAATGAGAGAAATTAGGCACCAATGCTATTAAGCAATGAACTCGTGCACTTGTATCTCAGAGGTAGTAGGTTTCCAGTACCTTCAAATGCATTTGGGAAGGGCATGCTCTGATGATCCTTCTCACCAGTCTCATAAAACTTCCTCGACTCTCAAAGAGACTTTAACTCTACAGTACAATTCTTTTGCCTTAAAAGCTCACAGCCTTCTGATGCCTCTCAGTGTCAGCAAGTCCTAGGAGAGCCTTCCAGGAAAGGCTACTGGGCAGGGCAGTGAGTGATGGAAGGGTGGCGGTGTTCTAGCCTGCCCTCTCTGCCTGGCCCTCCCTGATGTAGGCTGTGGCTACAATAGCACACCGGGGCATACTCCAGTCTTCCCAGAGAGTAATGTTCTGCTCAGGGGTGATAGAAGGCTCTGTCGCTGGCCCAGCTGAGGTATTGGAGAAAGATCCATCACCTCTGAGTGATCGGTGACCCACAGGTACCACGTGTGGAACCTCATGACCAGTCACTCAATTACCAGTTCAGTGACATGTTTATAAGGGTGAACTTTAGAGTGCTATTAGGGAACAGACAGATGAACTATAGCTGTGCCTGCAGGGCAGAGCTCACCCAGGCCCACTGCCTCTGCAGACCCATTACCCAGTAATTAGGGGAGTTTTAAGTAGGAAGCAAGGAGTTAAATTATTGCTTAGATTAGCGCCTCACTTGTCACTGTAGAAAGTGCTGCTTTGGGGAAAGAGGGAAGAATGTGGAAAGGAAGACAGGAATACAGGATGGTAGGTGAGAGGGAAAAAGAAAGAAAGGGAAGGTGTGAGAAATCTCTGAGAAATGGACCTTTGAAGTGAGAACTTCTTTTTTTTCCCCATTGGCTTTTGTGACAGGGATGACCACCGAGAGATGCCTGGTCACTCTCTCACAGTATCTGCTTGGGCTACTGTAGCTTGTCAGGAAGATGAAAGCAACAGCACCTATAATGATAATTACTAATGATTTATTGTCCACTATGATGGGTAATGTCCATGCACCATGAGCTCTTTTGACTGCCCCAACACTGAGGAGGTGGCTAGCACCATGGTATCGCTCACCAGGTGAGAACACTGGACTGGCTCTGTGTAATTTAGCAGAGGATGCCAAGGTCCTGATCATCTCACCATGAAGCTTAGTGAAGTCTTCAGAGAGGGGTATGATAGGAAGAGGGTCTCAATAAGGGATTATCTAGATCAGGCTGGCCTGTGGACGTGTGTGCTGTAGATTGACTCTGTTATGTTCATGGATGTAAGAAGATCCAGCTTCAAAGTGGGAAGAGGAATTCCCTAGGTTTGGTCCCTGGGCTGTATTAAAAGGAGAAATTGAAGTGAGCATACATGCATGAATGCATTTATTTCTTTTTCACTGCTCTGGACTGTGCAGGTGATGTGACCAATTGCTTTAAGTTCCTGCCATTGCTTTCATTTCCCTGCAATACTGGACTGTAACCTGAAATTGTGTGCAAAATAAACCCTTTATTCCCAAGTTGCTTTCATCAGGGTATTTTATCATAGCAGCAAGTAACTAAACTAAGACAGCTGGGTTGCTTTAACCTTATTTTTAATTTTTCTTTTTTTTTCTGATTTCTACCTTCTATACCAGTGGTTCTCAAACTCCCTTATTCTGTGACCCTTTCCTCATGTGGTGACCTCCAACTCTAAAATTATTTAGTTGCTACTTAACTATAATTTGGTTATTGCTATGAATTGTAATGTAAATATCTGAAATGCAGGATATCTAATATGCCACCCCCGTGAAAGGGGTCATAACCCACAGATTGAGAACTGCTGCTCTATTCATCTCTGGAGAAAGATGACCAATTGCTGTTAAATTTTGCTATCTGTGTAGCTTTCAGTATAGAAGATATTAGGTTGATAGTATCACGCAACAGGCAGTTTTATTTCTATCACCTGGTTTTTAAATACTTAACTGGTGGATCTTGTACCTACTTCTTTTCTTCTCCTGAAATAAGTTGAAGCAAATTTTAGCTGTCATATCATTTTGCCTTTAAATACTTAAGTATCAAAGACAGAGGTCAGCCTTAAGAGATAACCAAGATATTTTGATTACAGCACCTGAAATAATGATTAACATTCAGTTGGTTTGAGTTTCCTAATTTATCATGAAATTTTAGTGATACATTTTTGCTCAACTCAGAATCCAAATAATGTCTATACATTGCAAATGATTTGTAGATCTGTTAGGTTACTTTTAATCTATTCTTTCCCTCAATGTTCAATTATTTAATTTTTTGTATTAGTCTTGAATTATGGGACTAGAGAGATGGCTTGGTACTTAAGAAAACTCATTGCTCTTGCAGAGGACTTGGGTTTAGTTCCCAGCACCAGTATGTCAGATCACAGCCATCTGGAACTCCAGTTCCAGGAGTCCAATTCCCTCTTCTGATCTCTGAGAACCCCAAGGCACACATATTGTGCAGTACATAAATACAGGCAAAACACTCATACACATGAAAATGGACCTTAAATTTTTTATTACAAAGAGAATTTCCCATATTCTTTACCAGTTATCTTTATAGGATCTTGAGACAGAATTTTACTTTATAGCCCAGGGAAACCTGGAAATCTATTTGGGCCTCAAACTCATGGAGATCCTCCTTCCTCAGTTTCTAGAGAACTGGGATTGCAGGTATCAACCGGTGTGCCTGGTCTTGTCTGTGCATTGATGACAGCCTCTTTGATTTAACGTGCTCTTTGCACTTGGCAAGTCTAACAAAACAAATTACTAGCTAGATTTAGATTTTGACCAAATTCAACTTTGTGTTGTTTCATTCATTTTGATCTATCTATCTATCTATCTATCTATCTATCTATCTATCTATCTATCTATCTGTAAGAATACTACATGGGTTCTGGGTATCCAACCTTGCAACATTGTGTCCTGACATTGCCATCTACAGATGTGCTAGGCCTCATTCATAGCTATCAGGGAGGCGTGTGGCCTGTGGCCTGCAGGTTGGATATGACTGGGGGATTTTGTGTATTTTAACTAGGAAGTCTAGCTGACATCCTTTTGTTGTTAGCAGCCTCCAGTATTTGTTTTTATTCATGACAATGATAACAACATCATTCCGTTCCTATTAATTATCTGAATTACATTTTAAAGACTAGCTTCCCCTCATCAATTACTTATTACTTATTATAGAGTTCAAATGAAAAAATAAGTTACTGCTTGATTCCTTTATTTCCTAGTTTTGGAAATAATAAATCAGTTTGTTCCTCCATGCAGGGCACTAATGAGCTCATTTTATTTTTACTGTCATTTTGTACTCATGGACTTGAAAGTTCTTTTTTGTTTGTTTTAAGCCAGGGGCTCCTGGAGCTTGGGCCAGGAACTCCTGATTTTCCTGCCTCCTCCTCTCAAACTCTGGGATTACAGGTGTGCAGCACCAAACCCAGCTTTAAAGTTCTTGCAGCTTTGTTTTTGGATTAAGACCTAAATCCTAGTGTCTGGTTAGTGGGAGACAGTGAAAGTTGATTTCTGAGCATTATTTATTCATTTATTTACTAGCTAATTAATTTTTGTAATAGGATCACTTTTGTTTTTAAGTGTTTGTAAATTTAACATATATTCACTGTACAAGCTTACAGTGTTCATTGTGACCTTTAAAAACATACGTATCATGTACTTTTATGAAATTCATTTCCCAGCAACCTTTCTTGTTCTCCCTTTATACTGGTTCCCATTCTCTCACCTTTCTCTCCTTCTACTTCCATGTCTTAAAAATCTAGATTCTGTTTCTGAGAAACAAACAAACAAACAAACAAACAAACAAACAAAACAAAACTCCAAAACAAAACAAAACCCCAGCATTTATTTTTCTGAGTCTGACTTATTTTGGTTAACATGGTGACTTCCAGTTCCTGCAAATGACATAATTCTATTCTTCTTTATGGGGGAATATAACGTCCTTGTGCCCACGCACACCATATTTTCCTTATCCATTCATCTGTCCATGGCCACTGCTACAGTCTTGGTTAACAACATCCATTTGCTACCGAAGAAATGGACTAAGGCTAAAGACTCGATTTTGACCCTGGGCTGGCTTGTGATGGAGCCTTGGCCCTGCGTGTTGTGAGCAGTCACACGGAGCTACACTGGTCAGATTCTTATCCTCTCTCAAGTACAGGGCCCAGTCAAGGAGAGACATCTGCGCTGCTGGAACCACAGACATGGAACCCACCTAAGTGGGGGACTCTTTGAGAAGCCTTTCTTCTTACCACACAGAGAGACCCGGGCTCGCCTCAAGGTCTGTTCTGCCTGAGGAGCTTGCAGCAACTTGTGAAGAGTGGGCACAGGATATTTGATCTTTTGGGAAAACACAGCTGCCCGACCTCAACTTCTTCCCAAAGCTAGGCTGCATCTGTGTTCTCTCCTGAAGTATTAATCATTTCATCCATATTTCTTTTCACCTCAGACTCCAAACTTTGATTTCCTCTGGAATTTACAGGGGGACTGTGGTTTCTCAAAGTCCACCAGGCATGCTCCAGGGTGAAGATGTTTTCACAGTGCCTGGCAAGATTTGTGATCCACCAATGAACAGCTGACTCAGATGAAATGAAACCGAAGGGAAAGTAGACCTCGTTTTCTTGATATTTCTTTTTCCTTTCAGGAAAAGGATATCATCAAACAACTTCAATTTAAAATCTTTATCACTTCGCCATCAGAGCCTGATCACTGGATGTGTCTCAAACTCGTGCTATGAACCAGACCATGTACCAGGCACCAGATGCAATCCCCATGTGAGAGGAGAGAGAGAGAGAGAGAGAGAGAGAGAGAGAGAGAGAGAGAGAGAGAGAGAGAGAGAGATATTATTTTTATAGAAACTTGTGAGATTATATCTAGTGTTTTGAGATCAAGCTTTTGTTAGTGTAGGGGACTTGACATAGTGAGCAAAGACATGCAAAAGTAAGTGATCTGGAGGAGTTAGTGAAACTAGTTACAGTTTCACTATAACTAGTGGGAAGGGAATTCAAGGCATGGGACACAGATGCAAAAGCCCAGCAATGTGAAGTCAGATGAACCCTGTATAGTGAAATGAAGGGAGGCGGAGGAGCTGGAGAAGACTGACTACGGAGGGCACTGCAGGTAAGAAACTGGGAGTAGGAATAGGCAGGGCCTTAAAGCCACTCAGATGTGTGTGACTGTTCCATCCTCTGGAGGCATGTAGTCTTGAGAACCTCTGACTAGCATGAGCCCTTCCATGGTCCTGGTACACGAGTAGGGCAAACAGTGTTTAATCTTATTTGTTACACAAGGAAACTCTGGGAATGTTCTGAAATCCCCCAGCTCAGACATAAAATATACTTGGTAAAAGATTTCTTAAGTTTGTCAACAGTCTTGAGATGTATGGCATCACTAAGAAGGGACTGGGAGGCTGCAAGAAACAGTTTTTACTGCACTGCACTGGAGTGAAAAGAGTTTCTTCACACTCTTTGCAAAATGACATCACTAGCTCATTATCATATGAAGAGGCCCAAAATATGCCACCAATGAAAGGTGGTAAGATTTATTATAGAGTTGCATTAGTGTGCAATTGATAAACAAAAAAAACTGTATTATACAGTTTCAACCCATCTGCCCCTGTCAGTCATTGACCACTATAAAGAGTCAACCATCTTATTTCGGTGATTACAGTTTTGAAGCGAAAATCCTTTCTGGGTCTCTCTACTTCTTGGTGTGAGGGGTCATATAATGCTCTCAGAGGTGGTCCCATTCCTTGGATCTCAGCTCTGGGGATGGGTCACATGGAGGGGTGTGTGTGTGGTGGACCAGAGGTGGGGTTCTGTCCTCTCACCACTCATTCTCATGCAGGATCTTCCTTCATCTTCTAAAGTAAGCCAGACAAAGGCTGTGAAAGATCCCCATGAAGACAGTGATTGACACAGATAGCAGCAGACGGCTTAAAGACAGGCAATCACCTTAATAGCAAGCTAAATGGAAGCCTCCCTGAACGGAGGCAGAAATGCAAAGCAGGGGACATCTGTAAGGTTGTCAACAGTGGCCCACAGATTTTTCTTCTGAAGTGGAAAAATTAAAACAATTAGTGCACATACACTATTAGCTGCATTATTAGAAAAACTGTATGCATTGGTGGCTATGGGCAGTAGTCACATTCATGAGTTATTTCTTTGGAAATTAGATCCAACTGTGATGATAGATTCTATGCCCTCATGGTTATGTTGTGTTTATATGTAGACAATTAAACAACACCAAGTTCCCTGCTTTGCTCCACAATGGTCTCCATGGTTTTGCATGGGTGCTGATATCCACATTCATGTTCTCATGCTTGGATGGCAGACACTTTACCATAAGAGCTATGTGCCCAGATCCTGGGCTCAATAGTTTAAGCTTGTTCTACAATGTTGTGGTTCCTTCTTCTTTTTGGCGCAGATATCCCTATGAAGAACTCAGAGGACACACCCCCTGCTACTCACACACTCCGGTGTACTCCTGTGCATATGAAGATCACCCCCCCCCACGCTATAATAATCGACTCTCATTCCAGAGTGTATAGATTCCCTAGTGTTTGTGTCAGGACCTTTTCCCTAACACCTCTAATGGGACAGGTACCTGGTTCTTGCAGACTTTTGCACTTTTTCTTAGACTGTATTGGGTTATTAACTAATTATTGTTTGCAAAGTCCTTGGGAAATGCCAAGAGCTTACTCAATGCTAAGTATGGTTATTAGTGAAGTCTTGATTTTAGAGCAGGGCCAGGGAGTCCAGAAATAAGCAAATGACAGTTGTACAGGGAGGGAGGCAGCTAAGGACCATGACTCGGTGTATAATCAAACTTCGCATGGTTCTCAAACGTGCTTCGGTTCATGGCTTATTGCGTCTGTTGTTCCATGGAGCTTACACTGTTTCAGAGAAAAGGATTCATTTCAAATGGATTGATTTTCTGAGCGCCCCCTCCCCCATCAGCCATGTGTATCATCTTTCAGAGTCTGTTTACCTTCCTATTCCAACCACTTTCCTCACAGTGGATACTGTCTACTCCTCCTTAGAGGAGATAGAAGAAGCACCTGAATTGCTCTACTGTAACCCCCAAATGTTTCTATCACTTCCAGTCTCTCCCCCTTGATCTTACTTCTCAGAGGACGTGTGGTCCTTGTTTGGAGGGAGATATCCCCTGTGCCCCCGGTGCTCCCTCTCTCTGCACCTCTCTCAAACGAGATTTCACTCTGCCACACTGCTAAAGTGGTAACATCTACATTTACCACCACATATGGTTGGTTTAAGGCTCTCCTGTCACCATCTAAAAATTCTGGTAACTTTCAAAAAAGAGACTCCACATTTTTATTTTGCATTGGGCCCCACAAATTATGTAGCCAATCCTGCTCTCTTCCAAGGGAATATTCCATGTGTACCCCCTCCACTTAGATCCATGTGCATTGCTTCAAAGTCTTCTTTCCAGCCACAGTATTTTGCCTTTCAGTATTCCCACTGTTTGGTGACACCTATAAGCCTATAATCTACTCACCTGAAAAGCTGGATAGAATTCCCTCAGTCACTACAGTCCTTAATAATGACTCCTATTCCTACATTGGGAACTTTTGGTTTTCAGGGATAATCACTAAAATTAGCCTGCGTGAAAAGAGGGGATGTATTGCATCACATAAGCCAATTGTGGAAGTGTGGTGATATATTATTTATGATTTATTAAAGCTTGTCTGAGGGTTCAGAAAGCGACATCAGCCACAAGCCATAGAAGCCAGATACACGTCTTTAATCTTAGCAGCCAGACGCTAGGAGACCATGGTACATACCTTTGATCCCAGGGCTCAGGATTAAGAGATAGACAGATCTTTCACCCAGATCTACACAAGATTGATCCAGCCCTAAAAAGAAACAGCTCTCACAAAGATGATTTCAGCACCTGGGATCACACACCTTTAATCCCAGCGTTAGGAAGGTATATAAGGGCTCAGTATTGAACATTCATTCTCCAGCCATGTTGAGAACAGGAATGCCCTAGCTCTTTTAGAGGTAAGAGCTCTCTGGGAGCTTAACTGTTTTACTTCCCTGCTCTTCAGGTTGAACCCCCATATCTGTCTCTGGGCCTTTTTTTTGTGTCACATGGAAGAAATAGATCTGGTCAGGAGAACAACTGGATGCTTAGATGTGACCACGATCTTGCCTTCATCTCTGCCCCTTAAGCTGCACTTCCTTTCCTTTTCAGTTTCCCTGTTTAATGGAAATCATCTGTCAGACATGGCCACAGCAAAGGCCTATACCCAGGACCAAAAATAAAAGGGGTCAGTGACTCTGATTTTGATAGACACAAAATCTCTGGAAGCATTCTAATGGGCTCAACTTGAGTCACACATTTATTCTTGGACTAGTGGCTATGGCCAGGGAAATGGGGTGATCGGATGGGCTTATATTAGCTGTTGTGGTTGGAATTTGTTGTTTGTGTTTCCTGATGGATGTCCACTACAATGGGAAGAGATATCAATCAAAGACCACCCAGTCCCTTTAAACCTTGTCACTGCCCTCTTTTCTTTCTCATTCCCTTTATGACAATGACACTGCGAAGCCATCTATTTAGAAAGTCTTTTTCACTCATCTCTCTTTTCCACTTGCTGTCCCCCTTCCATATTTTTAAAGGCCTTCTTAAACTGCTCTTGTCACTATCAACATGGTCTCCTTTTGGCACACTCTACAGGCCAGTGTTCAACTACCTCCCTGTCACTTTGTGAGTCTTTTTTAGGAAAACATTATTCGCTTGTTTTGTATTTAAAATATTTCTCTCTGCTTCCTGCTCCTTGTGTTTCATACCAGTCCTGGCAGCCCCCATCTTTCACTGACCTTTGTTACCAGATTTCTCAGCTTGTGTCTTGTTCTAGTCCTTTAACGTGACTAGCAATTGCTCTTCTTATTCCTGTTCTCTCATGCCCATGGTCATATCTGAAGATTCAGTCATCTGGGAAAGAGAAGACGGTATACTAGGTTTAGACCATGATGTTGGAGGTTAAGAAGAAAACTAGACACTCAAAGATTATTAAAGGATAAGATCAGCTCTACCCAGAGATAAGTTGGAAATGGAGAGCCAGATAGAGATTCTGGAAATGCCTTTTGGATTTTTGGTTTAGAGTTGATGAAGAATGGGCCATTTACATCTCAGCCCAGGGGCAGTGTGTGCTTGGAATTTCATGCTCACGCTGTGGGATTTGTCTAAGGGTATATACACATGTCCCCATGTAAGTGCGCACTTACATGGTGGAGAACATGTTGTATGCACAAAGGTATGTGAGTGAGTAGGGATAGTGGGGAAATGAAGGGTGTTCCCATATCTTCACAGTAAAGAAGCCTTGAGTCGTGTCCCTGGCCCCCCACGTGTCATAGTACATACTGGCTGATACAAGAACATGAGAAGAAAGGTTTAGTTTTTTTCTTCTTTCTAGAATCTTCCATTCTTGTCTGTTTCTGAATTTTTGTTAACATGGAAAACTGAGTTTATGAAGTGTTTGGCATTTATCTACTTATTTGCATACTTATTTGTGTGTGCACACATGCACATGCATGTGTGTGTGTGCACATGTGTAGACATGTGTATGTATGTGTATATAATCCAGAGGGCAACTTTGGGTATCATTCCTCAGGAACCAGCTGCCTTTTGGGGGGTGGGGTTGGGGACTGTCTTTGGCTTAGTGTTTACTGACTTGGCTAGAAAGGCTGGCAGCTAGCCCCGCCCACCTTCATGTCTTCACCTTCCTAGTGATGGGTTTATAAGCACATGCCATTGCAGCCAGTTTCCATATACGGCATTTTCAGACTCAACTGGGGTTCTCATGCTCATGCAGCAAGCATCTATTGACTGAGCATCTCCCCAGTCATAATAAGTATTTATTATTGTTTTCTTGTCAATTTGCAGCTTCAAAATGGCTGACTTTGCCCTCCTGGTTGCTGGAGCTAAAGAATTCCAGCTTTGAGACAACTTGGGGTGAAGGAGAGGCTTCTGAGTCAACTCCCTGAAATGATGGATGTGGAGATGATCTTCAAATCACCAAACCCCAATCTGTCCCACTCATTTCTCCCTTTTTGTGAGTACTCTGGTCATGGGCAATTTTGAGTTATCAGTTTATTCCCCTTGAACCAGGAGTTGGAGATCCCAGGTAACACACCTCTATATACTGTGCCTTTGGAACAGATAAATGGATGCTAACAGTCTGAAAGGCATAAGAAAGTGATGGGCAGGCCCTGACTTTTAAGTATTGATTATCTTTTATTTTAAATCAGTTTTTCATTGCAAGCTTATATGGTTAGTTTTTAATAATTGTGTTTAATAACTGTTCTATAAAATTTAAGAATGAGCTTTTACAAACCAGTGTGAGCACATCAACAATCAGACAGACAAACTTTGATCTCAGCTTCATTTCAAACACCTAAGGGAGGAAAGACCCATGAATTAATAAAAAAAAAATACCTGTGTACAACTTAACATTAGTACCTCAGATACAGCACACTTGCAGCCCAGTTGCTTATGACCTACCAGAGTTGGGGGTCATGGTAGCTACAGTAACAGTGACTGAAAAGCTGTAGTTCAACTTACAGGGCATTATGAAAAATAAAATTATAAACATATACTCACTAGTAGCTATTTTAAAGTTTCCTTTTAATCTTTATTTATTTATAGATCTCTCTCTCTCTCTCTCTCTCTCTCTCTCTCTCTCTCTCTCTCTGTGTGTGTGTGTGTGTGTGTGTGTGTGTGTATGTGTATGTGTGTATGTGTGTGTGTGTGTATGCTACAAGTGTAATGGTGCCTGAGGAGGCCAGAAGAGGGTGTCAGATTTCCTAGAGTTAGAGTTACAGGCAGTTGTGAGCTGCCTCATATGGGTGGATGCTGGTGTCAGATCCTTTGGAAGAGCAGCAACAAGTGCTCCTATCTGCTTAGCCATCTCCCCAACCTACTTGTAGTATTTAAATGATGATTACATTATCATAGCCATTGTAATACAACAGTGTGTGCCAAAAACAATGTTCATCATGATTGAGCCTCTCTTTATAGTGGATCTCTGGGTCAGCCCTCATGTGCCTAGACTGATGGTTACTTTTGTTAGGATTTAGGAACAGTCTCAATTTGCTTACTGACAAATGGCTATTGAGAGGTTGGCTTTGTGATAAAGCCCCATATCTCTCCCAATGGGCAGACACAGGAACTGGGCTTGCAAATGGAATTGCAAGTATCTGCGGAGCATGTAAGACTGGGGATGAAGCTCCTACCCATGCGACTAGGCATTTACCAGCCCATATAGGAATTGGTCAAATGACTGTGTAGACTTTTGTTTACGAGCTTTAGCAATCACAAGACCCAATGTTTGTGTGAATATAGTCACAAATGGGCATCAGGCATCTTGATAAAGGAGTCTGCTTTTTGAAGATGAACAGTGTATGGTGAAATAATTCAGGTAGATTCAGAGCCATACCACACCATAGGGATGCATGCCAGTAACCACGTGTGACTACTATGCACTTGAAACATAGCTACTAACACAGGCATTCTATGACACACACTCTGCATGTTGAAGAATTAGCATGGAAAAAGGTTAAGTATCTTACTAACTATTTTATATTGATTGTACCTCCACATTACACTATTTTGGATATGCTGAATAAACAGAATTCACTACCCAAGCTAATTCTCCAATTTGCAGTTTCAGAGTGAGCTGGAATATTTAAAGTCATGCATGTGGCCCCCATGCATTCATGCCTACAGTTCCTTTCTCCAGAGTTTACTGTCAGCTTCCAGGGTACTGGGTTCTCCTGGGGTAGATCAATGTGGACAAAGGCTCCTGGTGCCAAGATTGTCCTCTGAGAGTTGGAGATATTGAGCAGAGAAAGGTGTTTACACATGGCTATATCCCTCCCCACTTGTCTCCATCCTGACTTAATATCTGGTGCCACCATCTCTGGTGTGAATGGCTCTCATTGTCTTTCCTAACTTCTCTCTGAAGTTTTGCATTTGCCCTGTAAGAATCCACTCTCCTGCTACTCCTAATGGGCAGAAAGATTTTTCTTCAACACTTGAGTACGTTCTCACATTTATTATTATCATTATTTTTTTTAAATAGCTTCCAGACTTCTTTGAATTAAATCTAAGGTTGATGCGGCCTCACCGGAAGATCTGGATTCTCTCTCTCACTTCACCTTTCTCCCTTCTCTGTTTCACTTGGATGATCCTAAGACTCCATTTGACCCCCAAAGTAAGACAGCTGCTTTTCTGCCCCAGGGACCTTGCAGAACTACATCTTCTGCCCCGAACATTCTTCCTTCACTCAACACCTCACCTGGATGCTGCTGCCTTGTGCTTTTGCTATCATGTCCTCTAATAAATGCTCCCCATTCACATTCGCAAGTAAAGACTGTCCACCTTTCTCCATCTGCTATGCTTGTTATTCCTATCTCATTCCCATCCTCTGTCCCCATGGGCCTACTCATTCCCTCTCTCCAGTCCTCTGGGTTCAGCTCTAGACTGACCACGTGATGAGTCCTATAGCACAGGTGTCATCTAGGAGGCATTTAAATATTTACTAAAAAGGGAATAAATGAACGAAGGTCTGTTATCTGAACTGGGACACAAGTTCAAAGCCAGCCTTAGCTAGGATGACTCAGTGGAGATGAACTGGGGCTTTGGGAGTGGGGAGGGGAAAAGAAAGGCATGGGGCTGGGGAAGTGAACAGAGCCAAGTCCAAGCCCAGCAGGGATGGCTTGGCTCAGCCTCATCTCAGGCAGTGACTTCAAAGCTCTTCAAAGGAAGCCAGTCAAGATGTGTCAATCCCTGGAGGTGTCAGTGGCCTGAGGAAGGCCCCCACCAGGGTCTGATGCTGCAGCACCTTCTGCGGCAGGTCTGGTAATTAACTGTAGCTGGGCAGTGTGTTCACACAGATGTAAATCAGTGGCAGATACTTTGGGGCTTATCTACTAATGAAAACTCCTTGGCATTTCTGTAAGCATATTATGGTCAATTACAATTAATTCAGTTTGCATCGACTGCCTTTTCCTTATGCAAAGATCGTGCAAATGGAGTGTGTGAGCTGAGGGCTGCGCCTGCAAAATCCATAATGGTTAGCTTTCAGGGGTGGCAGGCAAAGAACGAAACCCTGGGCTGTTTGAAATTTAAATCAGAGGGAGGCTGGTCAATAGAAGCAGACTCCCAGCTCTTGGATTAGTTGGGTTGGGCATGGGAGGACACCAGGGACATTTCCCTCCTATTCAAGGTTATGGGGTCATGGACTATCCCCTTTCCTTATCACTATCTTCCTTGAGACCCCACCCCTGCCTTCCTGGCTACAGTCTCTCAAGGACCCCAGGGACTGACTTCCTGTCTGCGTACTTGTAGCTTTGGTGACTCATGAGGATACATCGTTGCTTGAAGAGAGATGAGGGCTTTTGCTTTTTTTCTTTAGACCCCTCCAATTGCAAGTTCAAAGTTGGAAAAAATAGCAACTGCTAAATACATATTTAAGTCTCAGTGTCTGGATCAGCTAAACTTTGTTTAAAATTTATTATGGGCCAAGACTGTGCTCAGGACTTTGTGGGTGTTTGTGAAGTGTGGGATGTGAGTACCACACAGAGAGCATCTGACACGCACAGAGACCCGTCTGCATCATACAATGAGATAAAATTTAGCTTGAATCTAGATTTTACATCACCGCTCATGTGGTCACTTGCGTGGTTGAATAATGGGAAAACTGATTCTTAGCCTTTATTAGCTTTGTCACTGAACCCAGCCAATGACTGAAGAAGATGACTATGTTGTCTGAGTTCTTGTTCTTTATTTGTGTTTTGGTGAGATGCTGGGGATTCTCGGAGAGGGAGGGAGGTTGGATATCTGGGTTTGGGGAGTGGATGGGAGGGAGACAAAGAGCCTCTAAGCATCTAGAGTGTGGAGACTGCTTCAAAGGAAACATTTCCTCTCAGAGGTTATACCCAATCATATCCAGAAATCCTCAGTGACTACTAAAGTGCTCCTGGATCATGACAGGGGTACACACAGCTTTGTACACGTGGCTACAAACATGTCTGACCCTCTCAAGGGCATGCCAGTCCAGTTTACAATCACCACCTGTATTCATGATTTTTCTGTAGCTGTGATACAATACTATGACCAAAAGCAACTGTGTGTGTGTGTGGGGGGGTTATTTTGGTTTACAGTTACAGAAGGATAGAGCCCATCATGGTGGGGAAGGCACAGTGGTAGGAGCAGGAAGCAGAGAGATCACATCTCATGTGCACACAGGAAGCAGAGAGATCACATTTTAAGTGAACACAGGAAGCAGAGGGGGGAGTGAGGCTAAGTTATAAACCCTCAAACCTTACACACAGTGACTCACTCCTTCCCACCAACAAGGCTGCACCTATTGAAGGCTCCATAACTTACTTCCTCAAACAGCACCACCAAAACAGTGGTCAAATACATGGGCCTATGAGGGACATTTCTCATTCAAAAACATTTTTTTTGTTTAAATGTTTTCTGTGCTCAATGCTTAGCCTAACCATGTGATAGATAAGAGGGGCCAAAGAATGATGCTCCTTTTTGTAGCCCTGTACCCGGGGAGTTTGATGTGTAGAGACCCTAGCTCCCTCTCAGCCCTCATGTGGGATACCCTGAGAACTATGTTTTACCAAGGCTCCCAGGGTTCCACAACAAGACTGTGTGCCAGCTGCACACAGTGCTAACCTACTTAATAAAACACATTTAACCTCTGCTCTCTTTTCCTATCCTATTTCTGTCCTTTTGATGGCATTTCTGAGAAAATGCTTTTTGTACAACTGCATGGGAATTCTGTCTCAGGGTTGTCTTCTCCAGAGCCGAAGCATAACCCCTCCTAACTTGAAGAATAAACCTGTTACTGAAACATGTCCATGACTTGAAGTGAACACAAATATAATCATATTATATAAAATAACAAACAAAGCTTTCTGGATACTGTTGAGGTCTTAAAAGACTGTACCATAAATGACCCTTGTTTTTCTGGTGGTATTTCTCCTTCTAAGTGCTTCTTATACATGTAAGCCAATGTCTACATGATGCATTTTTAAAAAGTAGGTAGGCTATTTTGTATTTTTCTTAATGTACTATGATTCTCTCTCCCTTTTGAAACTGTTACATAACATTCCATGGTATGAATTTAGCTTAACAACTCCCTGACTGGTGGGTACTTCAGTTATTTCCAGTCTATGAGGGCTTCAGACTTGAGGCTTTTCTCTATGAGCTGGATCGTCTCCCAGAGGATCTATTCTCTCACACTAAGAGCTCCCTCTTGCAAGTGCATCCTGAAATAGCCAGAATCTGGCTATAAAATGAAGACGTAATGAGGACCAGATAGAGTTCTGGGGAATTCCAGACAATGTAACATGACTTCTTCAAGTCCCTAGAGATCTAGAACCAGACCCTGAAGAGGTGGATTGGGACAGAATTCTGAGAGAGAAGGTGGGTGGAACAGGGTGTGGGGGGTAAGAAAGAGGAGTCTTCTTTGGACTCAGACTCTTGAGATTCCATTTGGTAATTTATCTTAAGACCACAGAAATAAATGTTCCCTCCTGTTTCATCCAGATGTGCTTTCTTGGGTTCTGGCTTTGCCTCCACAACTCTCACCACATCAAGAAGAGTGTTAGCAATAAAGAAATCTCTCACTTTAATCTGGCTGAAATCCCCTTGGTTGAATTTTCCTGTACCATCTCAGTCAGGGATTGAGGTCTGGGAAGCATGAATTGTTATGTTGGACCATATGATCAATCTGTAGATAGAATACAATCTGTAGGTACAATGCAATCTGTAGATAGAATCTGGTCACACACCTCCAGTCCCATGTGGTTCCACTAAGGAAAGTTGAGAAGCTACTCAGATTTACCTTTGAAGTAACTGGGTTGGTGTGGTCCTTAAAATTCCAGAACAGAATTTTGAATGTTAATTGCTATGTGAACTGGGGTTGCAACCTGGACTATATAATTAGAGGTATGAATAAGACACTTGATATATATGTCCATAAATTCTGACACTTACCATGCTTCATTCATGGCAGCTGTCACT
This sequence comes from Cricetulus griseus, assembly GCF_003668045.3. NCBI lineage: Eukaryota > Metazoa > Chordata > Mammalia > Rodentia > Cricetidae > Cricetulus > Cricetulus griseus. The sequence goes on along the minus strand of NC_048599.1, from coordinate 20,368,125 downwards.
AATCCATGGAAACATTCTCCATGCTGAGCCCAGCTGTAAGCATAGGACTTCTCAACACATTGCTGTGACTGGCCACTACCTGCTGATCAGAGTGAAGAGTAATGATGGTTCCCAGAGTCTTGGGCAGTGGTTTTCAACCAGTGATTTGTGACCCCTTTGGGAGGTTGAATGACCATTTCACAGGAGTCACACATCAAATATCCTGCATATAAGACATTTACATTATGACTCATAACACTATCAAAATTACACTTACAAAGTAGCATTGAAAATGATTTTATGGTTTGGGATCACCACAACGTGAGCATCTATATTAAAAGGTCAGAGAATTAGGATGGTTGAGAACCACTAGTCTTGGGATTTGCATAGTCAGTCAGGTTTATGTTTGGTTCACAGTTATCAGGACTTTTGATAACCAACTGTGTTGGTTTTAGACAAAGTTTAGAATCCAAGAGAACTCTTTACTTTTTGTAAGAGTCAAGGTGTGTTTTAAAACTAAGGATGGTTTGCCACTGGTTGGAACTGGATTGGGGTTAGTTTGTTAATTCATAGAGTTGGGCAGAGGTTCAGATCTGCACTCTGTTTTACCTAGAGGTCATGAAATTGAGTGACTTAGGAGAATTCAATGTTTAGCCCTTGTAGCTACTACCTCACCTGGTGTCTGATATAGGAGTGTTGTACAGATACTGCCTATGGAGTACCTGCAAACAGATAAGTAGCTTTGGTGAATTTAGCAATTCTGAGAATCATTTTTAGCATCTGGAAAGAACAATGTCAGTGGTAACACATGTTGTTTCTTTTTTTATATATTTTTAAGATGAGATTTATGTGATATGTTCATCCAGTGTTGGGCAGCTGGTCCTTTACTTTGTAAACTACCATCCTGTTCTTCAATAGGACTGATGCCAATGGCAGAAATAATTTAGTAAATGTTTGCTCTGAGAGAAACATGGTTTTAAGGCTCTTATATGTCACAATTCAATTTTATTCAGATAAATCTGGTACAATACTATTATATATATATGATATATAATATGTATATTATTATATAGTACTATATATAACATATAAGATTATATATTGTTATTACAACTAGTGTTATAATTATTTTGAAGATGAGAAGATAGACATAGAGACATGAAGATGCTTGCTTAGCTAGTAGTTGTGGTCCAGGATCTCTCAGGAGGTTTCATGCAAACTGAATTGGTGTCATGGTCATTTCAAGGCTGAGCTGAGGCTAGAGCATCCAGCCTCATGTGAGGGCTTGTTGGCAGCCTCAGTTTTTTGTTGGCTATTTTCTACAGCCACTATTCCTCTTTACAGGGATCTCTGTCTTGGAAGCTGATTTGTCTTAGAGTAAGTGATCTAAGATTGAGAGATTGTGTGTCAATGAGGAAAGCTAGTATCTTTTGTAATTTAGTCTTGGAAGTGAAATGCAATTATGTCTGTCATATTTTGATATGACATATATATGATATATACACATATACAAATCCATGCCAATAGGTAATCTCCCTCTACACACAACAGGTTGAATCTAGGGTTTTGTAAATGCTAGGTAACATTTGAACCCTGAGTTCTATTAAGATGTTTTAGTTTTGACACATGGTTTTGCTAAGACAGACCTTTGCCTTATTATCCTTTTGCCTCAATCTTCTAAGTAGCTGGGATTATAGACCTGCATCACCAGGGCCAGTTCATGTTTTTGAAACTAATGCTTGTTTAATATATGGTATGGGGTCATTACACCCTTAGTTAAGCCCACTGTCCATATTCCCATTACATGATTTATAACTTTGTGATGCTTCTGCTCTTCCAACTCTGTCTATCTGCACTTTATAAATTTTTATCACCATGTTTTTAACACATCTACCTAGGTTCTTGGCTGTAGAAAGGAAGAAAGAAAGATATTGAACAAACACATTCTATGTCTTAGAATCTTGTTATCAAGCTGATAAAACTGTACTGTCTTAGCTCACTTTCTGTTACAGCAGAACACTCAAGGCATCATAATTTATAAAGAAAAGGTTTATTCTGGATTACAGTCTGGGAGGTAACAAGATCAAGTGGCTACATCAAGTTAGCTTCTGCTGAGGGTCTCATGGAGGAATGCGGAAAAGAAGCCAATGTCAGCAGAAGAGAAAGAAGAAGAGAAACATTGTATCATGTTAAAACAGCAGAATGGACACATACGAGGGCAAGAGAAATGAACTGAAACATGAAAAGCTAAAGAATGGAAATGATTGAAATTTCCATTCTTTTTGTGTTTCGGATGTGCAAGACATCCGAAACAGAATTAATACATGTGCCCAATTAAATTCCAGAAGTTAAGGGGAGAAAATGGAGCAGAATAGTAGAATCAACATCTGAGGAGACAAGTGGCTAAGATTTTCAAATAGGAAAGACACAACTGTACATGATGAACCCAAAAGTTAAACCAAAGTGAAGTCCATCTTGTTTATTACAGCAAAGCTGTTGAAAGTCGAAAAGAAAGACAAATCTGGAAAACACCCAAAAGGAAGCAGCACTCTCCCTTCCACAGTGAGGAAGAACACTTAGATATGACCTTCTAACGTGAATTATGCAAGCCAGAACACCATGTGACAACAATTTAAATGTGTTGAAGAAGATAGTAACCAACCAAGAACCACATACCCTGAAAATCTTCTTTAGAAGTGGAGGTGAAATAAATATATCTCAAAGAAACAGAAGCTATGATCATTTGTGCCCGTGGGCTTTCACCAAGGGAAATGGTAGAAGAAGTTCTTTATGTCAAAGGAAAATGATCTCAGATCAAGACATGGAAACTATGAGTAGTGCAGAGACACATATAAATGAGTATAGGAGATCTAAAACAATGCTAATAATTGTTTGACATTGTAACATTAAAACAAATGAGATGAAAGTAGGGCTAACAGTCCTGGGATTCTCCTGCTATCTCGGAAGTATTGTTCCTTTTTAAAATTTTTAATGTTATTTTTTATTAGACAATCATAATTTAAAGGCAAATACTAGAATGTTTTTGTTCATATGCAGAATCACTAAAATCATACAGATTGTATGTTCTGCCTCATTAGTGCATATGGATCTTATTTTTTAATTAAATTTATTTATTTTACATCACTGATTCCCTCCCTCCTCTCCTCCTGTTTCCTCCCCCACTTCCTTCTGCCCCCTCTCACATCTATGCTCCTCTGTTTCTGTTCAGAAAGAGGCAGTCCTCCCATGGGTGTCAGCAAAGCATGGCATATCAAGTTGCAGTAAGACTAAGCACCTCCCCTTCTTTTAGGCTGGGCAAGGCAATCCAGTTTGAGGAATAGGTTCCCAAAAGTCAGCCAAAGCGTTAGGGACAGCCCTTCTCCCACTGTTAGGAGTCCCACAAGTAGACCAAGCTACAGAGCTGTCACAAAAAAACATTGAGGGCTTAGGCCAATCCCATGCAGGCTCCCAGATTGTCTGTTCAGACTCTGAGAGCTCCTATAAGCCCAGGTTAGTTGTTTCTGTGGGCTTTCTTGTAGTGTTCTTGACCCCTCTGGCTTGAACAGTCATTCCTCATTCTCTTCAGCAGGATTCCTGAGTTTGGCCTAATGTTTGACTGTGGGTCTCTGCATCTGTTTCCATTAATTACTGGATGAAGGCTCTCTGATGACAATCGGGAGAGGCACCAATCTATGAGTATAGCAGAATATCGTTAGGCATCATTATATTGACATGTTTTTTCAACAACTGTATTTTTTTGTACAGTTTGATTCCATCCTAGGTTTATGGGCCACCCACTCTCTGGGTCCTAGCATTCCAGGCTGTTTTAGGGGTGGGCTCACTCTTGTAGCATGGGTCTTAGGCTGGTTCAGTCATTGGTTGTCCGCTCCCACAATATCTGGGCCACCCTTGCCACAGCACATCCCATGGGTAGTACAGACGGTTGGTCAAAGGTTGTGTGGCTGATTGGTATCTCAATCCCTCCACTGGAAGTCTTGCCTGGTCACAGGAGATGGCCAGTTCAGGCTACATATCCACTGTTGATAGAAGTCTTAGCTAAGATCACCCATGTAGACTCCTGGGTTTCTCTTGCACTAGGTTTCTACCTGATCCTGAAATGCCCCCTTTCCAGTCACCTCTTTCAGTACTCTCCCCCGCCATCAAACCCCCAACCCAATCTCTAATGTTTCCATCCCCAGTTCGCCCATGAGATCTCTATTTCCCCTTCCCAGGGAGATCCATGCATCCCCTCTTGAGCCCTCCTTGTTATCTCACCTCTCTGCGTCTGTGGATTGTAGCATGGTTATCCTTAGCATTACAGCTAGTATCCAGGTGTAATTGAGTACATACTGTTGTGGAATAATTCCATTTTTAAAATTTGATTATTTGAATGTTTTGATGTCTAGTTTCTTGAGTTCTTTATCTATTTTGGAGAATAGCCTTCTGTCAGATGTGGGGTTGGTGAAGATCTTTTCCCATTCTGTAGGCTGCCATTTTGTCCTATTTACAGTGTCCTTTATCTTATATAAGCTTTTCAGTTTCACGAGGTCCCATTTATTAATTTTTGATCTTAGTGTCTGTGCTGTAGTTATTCTGTTGAGGAAGTTGTCTACTGTGCCAATGCATTCAAGGCAATTTCCCACTTTCTCTTCTATCAGGTTCTATGTAACTAAACTTACGTTGATGTCTTTGATCCATTTGGACTTGAGTCTTGTGTTGGATGACAGACATGGATCTATTTGCATTCTTCTACATGCTGACATCCTGTTATACCAGCACCATTTGTTGAAGATGCTTTCTTTTTTTCCATTGTAAAATTTTGCCTTCTTTGTCAAAAATTAGGTGTCCATAGGTATATGGATTTATGTCTGGGTCTCCAAATGGATTCTGCTGATCCACCTGTCTGTTTCAATGCCAAACCACAGTTTTTATTATTATAGCTCTGTAGAAGAGCTTCATTCAAATCAGTGATGATGACACCTCCAGAAGGTCTTTTATTGTACAGGATAGTTTTAGCTATCCTGTTTTTTTTAATATGAAGTTGAGTATTGTTCTTTCAAGGTTTATAAAGAATTGTGTTGGAATTTTGATGGGGGTTGTGTTGAATCTGTAGATTGCTTTTGGTAAGATGACCATTTTACTATGTTAATCCCACTGATCCATGAGCATGGGAAGTCTTTCCATCTTCTCCTCTCATCCCCAATTTCCTTCTTCAAACACTTGAAGTTCTTATCATACAGGTATTTCACTTGCTTGGTTACCCCAAGATATTTATATTATTTATGGCCTTTGTGAAGAGTGTTGTTTCTCTGATTTCTTTCTCAGACTGTTTAGTTGTTTGTATATAGGAGGACTACTGATTTCTTTTTTTAGTTAGTCTTGTATCCAGCCACTTCACTAAAGGTGTTTATCAGCTATAGAAGTTCCCTGATAGAATTTTCTTTTGGATATATATATATATATATTATATATATATATTATATATATATATATTCTGCAAATCTGTATCCCCTTGATCTCCTTTTGTTGTCTTATTGCTCTGGCTAGAACTTCAAGTACTATGTTGAATTGATATGAAGAGAGTGGTAACCTGGTCTTGTTTCTGATTTTAGTGGAATTGCTTTAAATTTCTCTACATTTAATTTGATGTTGGCTTTTAGCTTGTTGCATATTGCTTTTACTATGTTTAGGTATGTCCTTGTATCCCTGATCTCTTCAAGACTCTATCATGAAGGAGTGTTGGATTTTGTCAAGTCTTTTTCAACATCTAATGAGATATTATATAGTTTTTTTCTTTCAGCTTGTTTACATGGTGGGTTACATTGGCAGATTTTCACATGTTGAACCATCCCTGCATCTCATCTTTGGGATGAAGCCTACTTGATCATGGTAGATGATCTTTTTGATGTGTTCTTAGATTCAGTTTGCCAATATTTTATTGAGTATTTTATGCATCAATGTTCATGAAGGAAATTGGTTTGTAATTCTTTTTTTTTGTTGAGTCTTTGTATGGTTTAGCTATAAAGGTAACTGTGGCATCATAAAAAGAATTTGGCAATGTTCCTTCTGTTTCTATTTTGTGGAATAAATTGAGGAGTATTGTTATTAGCACTTCTTTGAAAGTCTTGTAGAATTCTGCTCTGAAACTGTCTGTCCCTGGGCTTTCTTTCTTTTTTTGGGGGGGGGGCTTTTAATGACTGCTTCTATTTCCTTAGAGGTTATCAGTCTATTTAAATTCTTTATTTGTTGTGGTAAGTGGTATCTATCAAGAAATAATTTGTCCATCTCTTTTAGATTTTTCAATTTTGTGGAGTACAGGTTTTTGAAGTATGACCTAATAATTCTTTGGATTTCCTCCATGTCTGTTGTTATGTACCCCAATTCATTTTGATTTTTCTAATTTGGATATTCATTCTCTGCCTTTTAGTTAGTTTAGATAAGGGTTTGCCTATCTTGTTGATTTTCTCAAAGAATCAACTCTTTGTCTCATTGATTTTTTTGTATTGTTCTGTTTGTTTATATTGCATTGATTTCATCCCCCAGTTTGATTATTTCCTGCTGTCTATTGCTCTTGGGTATGTTTGCTTCTTTTTGTTCTAGAGATTTCAGGTGTGCTGCTAAGTCTATAATATAAGATCTCTCCAAATTCTTCATGCTGGCACTTAGTGCTATGAGCTTTCCTATAAGCACTGCTTTCCTGTGTCCTATAAATTTGGGCATGCCATGCCTTCATTTCCATTGAATTCTAGGAAGTCTTTAACCTCTTTCTTTCTTTCTTTCTTTCTTTCTTTCTTTCTTTCTTTCTTTCTTTCTTCCTTCCTTCCTTCCTTCCTTCCTTCCTTCCTTCCTTTCTTTCTTTCTTCCTTGCCCCATTGGTAAATCAGTTGAGAGTTTTCAGTAGTTTATAGGCTTTCTGTGGTTTGTGTTGTTGTTGAACTCCAACTTTAATCCATGATGATCTGATAAGATGCAGGGGGCTATTCTAATTGTTTTGTATCTGTTAAAACTTACTTTGTGACTGAGTATGTGGTTAATTTTGAAGAAGGTTCCATGAAATGCTTAAAAGAAAATATATTCTAATGAACATTTCACCCAAACTCCAAACTCTCAGCACCTCATGAAACCTTCTCCAAAATTGACCATATGCTCTGCCACAAAAAGGAAGTCTCTAGCCCTAAGCCTGAGATATAGCAATAGCAGCAACAGCTCTGCATAGTGACATGAAGCTGGCGGAGGCAGGACTTAACCAAGCACCACTATGGTTAGACAACATTATGGTGAGCGAATACAAGGTGGGGAGACAGACAGACAGAGAGAGAGAGAGAGAGAGAGAGAGAGAGAGAGAGAGAGAGAGACAGACAGACAGACAGACAGAACTGTTTATGAGCTGGGGATAGAGGCAGATCTATTTTGTGATTATTTGTTGTGTACTGACAAATAGTCCTAGTCATTTGAGTCAGAGGGTGGAACTATCCACTAGTTAACCATAGAGATCTGGAAGAGTGTACAGAGAGACAGAAAGTGATAAAGTGGGTTGGGAAGAGGCCAGATTTGTGACTGAGGGCCATGCTGCCATGGGAGCCATGTCAATCTGAGTGGCCTGCACTGCCACCTGGAGCCATGGTAACATCCAGGCCCAGGCTGCTGGCAAGGACAATATCTGGGTCTGTGATCCTACAATAGCTATGGTCTGTGTTCATGACCATGGCACATGCTGCCACCATAGGCCACACAGATGTCTGGAATTCAGGCAACAACTTATGGTCATGTGGGTATCTGGAAGCCATGTTGCCATCAGGGTCATGCTGATCTAAGTGACCTGAGCTGTCACCTGAGGCCATGATGTCATCTAGGCCAGGACTGCTGCCAAGGACCATGTCTGGGTTCATGGCTCTATAGCAACCAGGATCTGGGCTGATACTTGTGGCTGTGCAGATGCCATGTTACTATCAGGGCCACATTGATCTGGGTGGCCTGTGTTGCCACCTGGGCCATGGAAACACTAGGGATCAAGCTGCTGCCAAGGACCATGTCTGGGTCCATGGTCCTGCTGCATCTGGGGTCTGTGTTGGTGTCCATGGCCCCTGTTCCCATGGGGTCATAAGAATCATGCATGCTGAAATCCAAGGGCTGTGCTGATCTGTGCCCACCTTCACTGGCCCTGGAATAGCTGGCTCTGCCTCTCTCTGGATGTTACAGTAAAAGAGCTGAACAACCTCCCCCACCTCCTGGCAATCAGGAAAGATGGCCCCACCCCTCACAACAGGAGCACATCTCACCAGGGCAGTACACTAGAGCTGACCCGGTTGTCCTGTTGTTAGGAAGCAGTTGAGCCAGGCCTGAGGGCATGAGAGCAGCAGATCTGACCCCATTCTCCCCCATCTTGCCTGCCATGTGGTAGCATGAGTGAAGGAAAAATGCCCTCCTTGCTACCCACAGCAGGCAAGAGGGCTGGACCCAGGGAGCATGAGAGTGGGAGAACTGGCTCCATCGATTACCAGAGGTAGCACCCAGGAGAGCAGGCCCTGAACCCCAAAAGAGCAGCACACCAGAGCTAACCCTGTTGTCAGCGGCACAGGTGAGCCAGCCTTGAGGGCATAAGCGAGAGAACCAATCCTGCCCCCCACCCATTCCCCCTACAGCAATTATGACAGAGGGCCCTGCGCCTCTCCTGAGCAAGATGATGGAGCCAGCCCTGGTGGTGTGTGGGGGTGTGCAGGACCCGGGAGTCTGAGCAAAAGAACTGGCCCACTCCTTGCTTCATGCTGCATTTGGGGTGGGCTGGTCAAGGCAGTGCTGGAGAACTCACCAGGGTGGCAACAATGGGGGAAACTGGTGAGCTGACCAGCCCAGCTATCACCCAGGGACAGAACCCAGGCCCACCTCAACGTTCACCTCATCTATGAACTGTTAGAGCATGGAAAGGGGACCAACTTACAGATGCAAAATTGTGGAATCTCCATGACACAGGACAATAACAGGATATTCAAGAGGAGCCCATTATTGATGGTGTGGTAGATGCCAGAGGCCTCAAATACAACTAATGACTCATGGCAATTTACACTTGCAAGTAAAAATGGAGCGAGCGACTAACTGGCCACACTGGGCTGCACTACAGTTTCTTCTCCTTTTTTGTTTGGTTGGTAGGTTGGTTGATTTGATTTGTTCAGTCTTGCTTTGTTTTGTTTGTTTGCCGTTTTGGTGCAGAGGTAGGAAGCCACTGTGTCTGTTCCTCTGCTTCTCTGATCTTTCAGGTTTTAACCCTGATTTCTGACTCCTGGTTTTTATTGATAAAATTAATTAGATTTATGCTTCACAGATCTGAAGAGATGAGGGTGGTGAGGAACAGGTTGCCAAGGGCCAATCTTTTTCTGAAGCCCTGAAGCAGCCAAGAGGGCATGAGTTGATGTCTGTGTTTCCTCTTGCCACTAAGGGCTCTGTAGAAGCCTGTAGTCTGGGTCGCATCCTGGAGCCTGGAGCCAGTTTTTTGTTTTGTTTTGTTTTGTTTTGTTTTGTTTTTGTTTTTGTTTTTTTTGATTTCTTGGCATGTTTTAAAGGGATTTATTGATTTTTTTTGTCTTTTCCTCAATTCCTTTAATGGATTTTTTTCTTTCCTCTTTAGAAGCTCTATCATTTTCATAAAGTTATTTTTAAGGTTATTTTCTTGTGCTTCAGCTGTGTTGGAATGTTAGTCTTGCTGTCATAGGATAGATGGATTTTTTTGGTACCATATGCCCCTTTTTGTTATTGATTGTGTTCTTACACTGGTATTTAGACATCTGGATGTGGGGTGATTATAGGTCTGGGTGTTTATTCCTGCATTTGTCTTTGTTGGATGGGTATTTTGTTCCTTGGTTTATGTTTCCTCTCTGGTCTTCTGGGCTAAGTGGCCAAGGGTTTTGGTGACTAGTGAGTCTTCAGGTCCAATAGGGTGTCTCCATTGGGCTTTTGGGGGACCTTGGGTCCCAGGATCTGGCCTAGCCTCAGGTAAAGTCAGGCTTCTTCCAAGTTGTAGGCCAGAATATGGAGTCCAGAGGAGGGGGAGCAGCCTGGGTTTGTTGGGTGGGTTTAAGGAGCATTAGCAAGCAGTGGGCAGTGTCTTACCTGGGGTCTCTAGGACCAGCTTGTCCTCAGGTCAAGCTGCTGGGGGTATGGGCGATAGGGAGGGCTGTAGGATGGGCCCCAGGGATCAGGGTCTGGAGAGCAGAGCAGCTCATCTGGGAGGCAGGTTATTCACCTGTTCTTCAAACTGACGCAGACTGTACCTGGATGTAGTCAGACAGTTTTTGTTGGGACTGTTGGCTACCCCATAATGACACAGAGACTTACTGTTAATTATGACAGCTTGGCCAATAATTTAGGCTTGTTCTTAACTAGCTCTTATAGCTTAAATTAACCCATTTCTACTAATTACTTTCTGCTTCATGGCTTAATTACCTCATCTCCCTAGTGCCTATCCTGCTTGCTGTGTGTCTCCTAGTATCTCTGCCTTCTTCTTCCTACATCCTCTCTGTCCAGAAATCCTGCCTAGCTATTGGCTGCTCAGCTTTTTTATCAAACCAATCAGAGTGACACAGCTATACAATGTACAAAATGATTATCCTGGGCCTATGGGGTCTGCTGCAGTTGTGGGGGAGGGATGGCTGATGGAAGGATGGTGAGGTGGAAGGGGTTGGGTGGTAGAGTGGGTCTTGGGGGAAGAGAATCCAGAGGGTAGGGGCAGTTTAGCCCTCAGGTGAGTCACTCACCCATTGCTTGACTGGTGAGGACTATACCAGAGCAGTGGGGTTCCGCTAGAGTTGGGGCATGACCTAGCAGCAGTGCCGGTGCTGAGATGGGAGGGATGGAAGTATTGATCTTTTATTGACTCAAACTAAAGTATTGACCTAAAAAGAGACTATTTGAATAGTCAGATAACAATAAAGATATTTTAAGTGGAATTTAACATCTTTATATACAAATGCCTTAATTGATTAAAATTTAAAAGTTATAGAAAAAATAATATTAATATTATACAAACTAAAAATACTTAGAAGTAGAAAATCAAAAGTAATGTAAGTGTAAAAGGAGAGGGGAGACAGTCAGTCAGACACACCAAGAACCCTCCTGTATCTGCATGGAAAGGCATCAAAGTATGTAGTGAGATATCTGCCCCACCCACATCTATAGCATGACCACACCCATTTGGGTGTGATCACAGGTGCGGATATGACTAGATCTGCACTCTCTTGCATCCAGTCGGGTCACAGAGAGCAGCCTGGGTGGATGCTTGGAGCTGGAACCTTCGGCAGTCACCCGCTTCTGGTCTAAGTGCATTCTCCCCAAATAAACTTCACTTAATCTGTACTGAGTCTAGTGAATCTTGCTCCCCAAGCAATAAGAGTACAACATTAACAGCAGAAACCCAGTGAGGTCCAGAATTATTGAACTTTAGATTTACAAAAGAAACAGGACGCCCAGCATAGGGTGCTAGGTAAATGCTAGGAAGGGGCCTCCAGTGATGCTTCAAGTAAAAGTAAAAGTGAACCTTCATGAGCATCATGGGAGCTGTTTGGCACTCTGCAAAAGCTTAGGTATAGAGGGAGACAGTACAGGTTTGGAGAGAGGTCTGGCACAGGTGAAATGTTAGGGGATCCACAGGGATGACCCCAACTAAGAATCTAGGCAGTGGTGGAGAGGCCGCCTTTGATGCCCCTCCCCTATATGAGATTGATGCCTACCTTGGTTACCATTCCTAGAGCCTTCATTCAGCAGCTGATTGAAGCAGAAACAGACACCCAAAGCTAAGCACTGAACCATACTCCTAGAATCCAGTTGTAGAGAGGGAGGAGGGATGAGCTAAGGAGCCAAGATGTTGCTAGAGAAACCCGCAGAAACCGTTGACCTGACTTACTGAGAGCATGGAGATGCTAGTCATAAAGCTGGGGAAACAGCAATGAACATAGGAGGATGGGAGGGTGAGGGAATGGGGGGGAGTAGATATGCAAATATGAGTGCCTCTAAAATAAAAAATAAATAAATAATGGAATTTAAAAAAGGAATTACACAAAAAACAGACACTGGAAAAAGCCAACCCCCAACCCAGCCCCTTGGGGGGGGCACAGATGCTGCTGCCTTAAATATCACCATGTCCCAAAGGCATATCTATTTCCATTTGGGAAATCATTTTGGGCCTAGAAAACTGGCTGTGACTTGGGTGCAGACTGTGGGTACATGAATGCTGCCATGCTGCAAATGGAATCCAAGGGCAGTTAGTTTGGGGAACGCAGGCCTAGCCTCTGAGGGAGAGGAAAGAGGACAGCCATGTGTGAGTGCAAGGTGGAGCCAGTGGAGGTGTATAAACAGCCCTGAGATCAGCATGGCCAAGGCACACAGCCTCATCCGGAAAGGGTAGCCTGCCTGATCAAACTTCTTTCTGCACTCTCAGAGCCCCAGAGACACTATGCTTGGACAGCCTCTTTGTGTAAGGACTAACTTGTCCTGCACAGTGGTTCTAAACAGTATGTACATCGGAAATTCTTGGGCTCTGTGGAAGCAGTTAAAGGGAAGCCCCTGATGATGGGAGGAGCTGCTGCAGCAACAAAACAGTTTCCTGGATACAACATGGCCATTGCAATCATATACAGACTTGAACACACACAAAGGCATGTTGAGAAGAAGGAGACCAGCAGAAGTGGGAAGGGAAACGGGGGACCTGGGATGATCACAATACAATGTATATATATGAGAAACTGCTGAAAAAGAGCCCCTACAAACCCCTCCCCAAACCAAAATCAAACCTCAAACCATCTTCATCCTTTCAGGAAGAAATATTGAATAGTCCTTTCCTTTTCTTTATTGCTTTGCCTATGCTATACTTGCTGTATTGCTTTTCCTCACCGTTATTTCTTAACTCCTCATCTAATACACCTTCCTTCCCTTTTATCCACTCTCACTCCTTTCTTTCATTGCTTACCCATTAATATTTTCACCTTTAAAATTTTAAAACTTACAATGCAATCCAGAGCTATCCTAGTTTCTTTCTCTTCTCCTTACATTGGGATGTTTTGTTTTAGAAAAAAAATGTTTGTTAATAATTTTGTACAATGTTTTGATGATAATTGCTTCCTTCCCAACTTCACCCAGACCCCTACCAAATCCACCCAACTTTGTGTCATTTTTCTTTGAAAAAGTCATCAAGTCCAATTTATGTTGTGCATATATTCACCCCCCTCCAAGATGAGTAAAGGAGAAGGAAAAGGGCAAACAGTACTCAGATTAATCAGGGAAACCGTCACCAAATTACAGGAGTAGTTAAATAGCTCCCTCTGATAACCCTAAATATGGATGGTTTTACTTCTCTCATCAGAAGACCTAGCAAGATTGGGTTAAGAACACTACCCAGCTCTTTGTTGTCTTTAGGAAACACATCCTATTGGCAATGACATACACAGGATGAAAGTGAAAGGATGGAAAATGTCATACTGATTGAATAGAATCTGAGGCAAGGTGGAGTAGCTGTTCTCAGAGACATCAAGTAGACTTCAAGTCAAAATTATTCAAGAGAGATGATGAAGAAGGTAAGTACATGTTATGCTGATAAAAGAAGTGCATCATACAAACACAATGGATTCATATGAACCAAATGGTATGTTCAACTCCTTAAAACAAAATGGCATACTCAACTCCCCAAAACAAACATTTCTATTGACATAAAAGGTCCAAGTGCAGTAGTAGTGGCATTTTAATGTCTCATCATAATCAACAGAGAGATAAAGACAAAACATTAACAGAACTTCAGAGTTAAACTGTAGCATAAATCATATTATCTTAACAGACAAAAAAAGAAAAATACATGATTTAAACAGACACAAATCTGGTTGTCTTCACAGACACCTACAGAGTGCTCCATACAACAACCAAGAAATGTTCACTCTCCCAGCAGCCCATGGACTTTCTCTAACATAGTTCACATTATTCCTCATAAAGCAAACCTTAAGAAACACGAAAAAGGTAAATAATTTCTTATTTCTTCAGATCATTATGGAACAAAACAGCAAATCAATAGCCAGAGAGCCCAGAGAAGATATATAAACACCTGAAATATGCAACATATACAAAAGCATATTGAAAAATATGCCACTGAATGATTAGTAAGTCATTGAAGAAATCTAAGGGGCAGAGGCTGGAGAGATGGCTCAGAGGTTAGGAGTACTGGCTGCTCTTCCAGAGGTCCTGAGTTCAATTCCCAGCAACCACATGGTGGCTCACAACCATCTATAATAAATTTGGTACTCTCTTCTGGTGTGTGTATACATAATAAATAAATCTTAAAAAAATCTAAGGGCAAACTGAAACCTCCTTGCAGTCGAATGAAATGAAAACATCACTTTCAAGGCATGGGATGCAGCAAGGAAAGCTCTAAGAGGGAAGTTTGCATCTATAAACATCTATATAGAATCACAGAGTGATGTCTTTCAACACCTTAGAAACGTATAAACAAGTCAAACATAAAATTTGTAGGAAGAAGCAATAAAGACCAAAGAAGAAATTAATGCATTAGAAGCCAAATGGACAGTAGAGGGACTCTGTGAAGCAGAGTTGATTTTTTTTTGAAAAGCTAAAATTGACAAATGCTTATCCAAACTAACAAAGCAAGAGAAAAGGTACAGATTAATGAAATTAGAGATGAAGGGATATTATGACAGACATGATTTAAATCTAAATCATTAGAATAATAATAATAAATATAACAAGTGATGAGATGGAACCAGTAGTAACTGTCTAACAAACAAAAATAAAACCCAATGAACACCTAGGACTGAATGAGTTCACTTCTCAATTCTCCAGAGCTTTATAGAAGAGCTGATGCCAGTGCCCCCAAACTGTCTCATAAAATAGAAAGGGAATAAACAAACTTATTCTGTGAAGTCAGTATTACCCTTATGCAAAACTGCATAAAGACACACTACTTAAAAAGCATTGGCCAATGCTCTTCATTAATATAGGCAAAAATTCTCAATTCAATAACAAAACTGAATCCAGCAACACATTTAAAATCTCATACATCAATATAAATATCCCTGGCTTCCTTACAGGGATAAAAGGATGCCTAAATACATACAAAACAGCAAATGTAACACAATACACAGAATTAGGAACAGGAGTAACATGATTGCTCAATAGATGCACAGAAAGCCTTTGGTCAAATTTAATATCTTCTCATGATTAAAGCCTTGAAGATGTTCAAATTAGAATGAACATAGCTTAGCATACTTAAGGTCAAGTACGGCAAACCAATAATCACTATTAATACAGCATATAGAAAAAACAAGATACTGCCTCTAAAATCAGGAATAAGGCAAAAAGTTTTGACATTTTTGACTCTTACCACTCCTATTCAATATTGGGCTTGAAGTTTTAAAGCAATAAAGCAAGAGAAATAAGCAAGAAGGACACAATATAAAAGATGATGAATTGTCCTCATGTGTCCTTGGTGATGGTGCCTAAAGAGTCTCTCAGATGATTCTGAGACCTTATAAACACTTCCACCAAAACAATGGGTACAAAATAATGTACAAAATGCAACAACAAAGATGAAGTCTCTAAAGATGTTATCATCAAAATAACCTCCAGCTATAATAACTGCCTCTGAGCATAAACTCAAGCAAAGATGCCAAGACCTGTACAGTGAAATTATAAAGAATCAGGGACAGAAACTGTGGTAGACACTGGAAAATGGAAAGACATTTTAGAATCACAGATCAGCAAAATCAATGTTGTTAAAGTGACCATTTTACTAAAAGTGATAGCAGATTAAGTGCAGTGTCGACCAAAATCCAATGGCACCTTTTCTGCAGAAAAGAAAACAATCCTAACATTCACAAGGAAACACAAAGATTCTGAAAAGCTAAAGCCCTCTGAGCAAAACACTAATGTTTCAGTACCACAGGACCTGATTTTAAACTACATGGTAGAGCCACAGTAACAAGGCAGCAGCATAATGGTGAAAATTTCAGACACAGTGACAGATAGGATAGAAAGAAGACACAGAAACAGGCCCATAGCCTATAGCCTTCATATTCTTGCCAAAGGTTCTAAACATACATTGAAAAGAAAAAGCTAGTCTCTTTAAAAAATCGTAGTGGGGAAAATGGATGTTCATACATAGGAGACTGAACATAGATCTCCATTTCTCAGCTGATACAAAACCAGCTCAAAATGGACCACAGACTTTAACATAGGACTCCAAACTTTGAGACTATTGAGGAAAATGTAAGAGAAACACTGAAGCTATAATTATAGCAAAGACTTTGTGAGTAGGAGACAGTGTCTCAGGAAATGGTAGCAAGAATAATGCAAGAATGGATTGCATTAAATTCAAAAGCTTCTGCCCTGTGAAAACATCAATCCACGGAGTAAAGGGAGAACTCTTCTGAGAGGGGATTAGTGATCAGAATATATGAAAACCTAAAAAGCAAGCACCAAAAGAACAGATAATTATTTAGTAATCAAGGAAATGCAAACCTAAACTACCCTCATATCCCATCTTATCTGAGTCAGAATGGTTATCATCAGAAAACTACAACCCCACTCCCCAAATACCTGCATGGATGTGGAAGAGGAAGTATCCCTCTCTACTTGCTTGTGAGAATGTAAATTAGCCAAGGCATTTCTCAAAAAATTAAATCTAGAACAACCATATGATACAGCTGTACCACGTCCATTTATTTACCCAAAGAATCTAAGTCACTTTACAGCATGGATACCTGCACACCTCTGTTTGTTGTTCACAATGTCCAAGTTGTACAATCAGTCTTGGTATCCGCCAATGAATAAGAGAATAAAGAAAAAAGAATATATAGAATTTAGATACACAATGGAGCTTTGTTTAGCCATAAAGAGTGAAACTATGTTTTCTTGCGGAAAAATGTCTGGAACTAGAGAGCACTCATATCTACAATATGTAGGAAGCACTTCTATAAATCAATAAGAACATAGGTAGTTCAATAGAAAAATGGACATAAAATTTGAACAGGCTCTTCATAGAGGATAGTCAAACAATCAACAAAAATGGAAAGATGATTAATGTCATTATTCATTGTTGAGATGCAAGTTGGAATCACAACCTTGTGTAGCAAGTGTTGGAGAGGATGAGGTATTTGCTGTATTCAAAGCATCCCTCCATCATAGTACCAACTGAAAGGTGGCCCTGATGACTTCTTCAGATGAAGATAATAACAGATAATGCTAATTGATGGCAAAATACATGTACATGAAAACAGACTGCCAGTGGACACAGAGGACTTGAGATAAAGAAAGCGCCAAGTTGTATCAGGGTTACTGACTGATCAGGCTAGTGATCACTTAAGTTTATGTAAATTTATTACACAACATGTACACATTTTATATGCCTATTATTGCCTATTGTTTATCTAAAAATAAAAACACCAACCACTAAGTTCAGAACTTACACAGTTGTGGGAAAGCGACTTCTCTCACTTCACAAAGCTCTGATGGTTGTCTGATATATGTATGTAAACCAGGCAACTGTCAGCAGTGTGTCTGAACAGTGGCAATCTGATCCCCAGACTTCTTGTCAACATTTCTTTTCCATTGTAGCAAAGGCCATATGATTCATGTATAATATTTGGAATGTAATGACTTTAGAAATACGACAAGACTGGAGATCCAGATTCTCCAAAGACAGAAGCAATATTTGAGTGCGTGAGAGGAATGAAGAGGTACAAAGAGGGGGAGGGCTTCTTCATGTCATTCTAGACACTTTTGTTTCTTTAACTTTGCCAGGCTTGGCCTTTAAGTTCTTTATTTCTACAGGTTCCTAGGTCCTCCTGGTGCTGACACTTTGAGTTCTACTGACCCTAAACTCCTTTCATGAGTGCTTAGCTGGGACAGCTACATGTGTCTTGATAGCAGAAACTGGATCATAGGTCTGAAATATTTAGTCACAATACCCAAATTTTATGGGTCATGGCACTCCCTACAGAAGAAGTCTTTTACCCCAGTGACTGGAGTTAATGAGCTTATGATGTACATTTTTGTAAGATGTGGGCTTATGGCGTGTGCTAGCCCTGTGTTCTTTTTACACGTGGTGAGCCAATATGTGCAGAAGAGCCATCTGAAGTGAGTACTGCCCACCAAAGCATCCTGGCAGTGTTTAGGCACTTTGAATTGTTCAGATTATAAATTCAGGCTGTTCGTGAAAATGACCTAGTCTATAGCTTTGGTGACAGCTGTAGCCATTGATCTGATTTCCATTCCTATTTTAAGATTGTGACTTTCTACTTAAAAAGAGCATGAGTGTCAGAGAGTCAGAGGAAGTGGTGAGCGGACAGGGAACAATGAGGCAGAAGATCCAGTTGCCTGCTGCCTTCATGAGGTTTGCTTCACATGCAGCATGTGTCTGCAGAAGACTAGCTGAATCTGTCACATTTTCCATCCCCAGATGCCTCTTACTCTGCACATGTATTTCAAAGGCTTAGTTGTTTTCTGAGCACTACCCCAACCACAGCCCATCTTGCAAGCTGGTGAGCTGTCTATTCCAAAGGCCGTGGGACTTTCCAAGAGTTGATGTCACATCTTCAGCAGCTCTCCTCTCTCCTGAGATTGATTCATCCTGAACTAACCATACCTAGATTGGCCATGGAGGCTTCATCTACTTGGCCAAGATGCTGGCATTATCATTGGCCTTCCAATATCCCCAGGTTTGCTTTACCTGGGCAGTATTATTACCAACTATAATTTTTTATGACTCAGCTCCTCCAAGTCACCAAGATGGTGACTTTTCTCACAGCCTGTGCTCTGTTGGTTCTTAGCAGTTAGCAGCCTCCATCTTGGAGTTTTGCAGCAGGTACAGTTGTTGCTCCACCCCCATCTTGACCTTCTGGTGTTTTCTGATTTCCATATGCCAGTGTTTGCATCTCTGTTTCTAAGGGTTTCCTATCTCCAGCCCAGAACCTCAAGGCAGCTGATCAATTTGACTGTACATCAGACCCAGCGTCAGTCAGTGACTGTGAAGTATGAGCACATGTGTAACCCAAAGCGTTGGTTCCAAATGTGAATAATTCTGATGTATTTTGTGCTATTTCTCGGTTTTTCACTGTGACCATTTGTGCATGCAACAGAGAGTTGTGGAGTGTCACTGTTTGCTTGACACTGTTAGATTCAGGACATAAAATAGTGATGCAGATATCAGAGGATGAAGAGGTTCCAAGCTATTACACAGAAGTGCAATATTCCACAATCGAGGTAAGGCCATTACAACCCAAAGAAGATGTATGATGGAGATGGTAAGGAACCTGCTTGTATGAAACCCAGTTGGCTCGGCAGTGCTGAGGAGGTGGTTTTCAGCCTTAGTCCCTGAAGGCTTTGAGAGAGTCAGCTGTGTGAAGAACAGGGGTAATAGAATTTCAAGGGTGTTGAACAGAGGGAATATTGGATTTCCTGGATTTTGAGGAGAGCTGAAAGAAGAGGAGGTAGGGAGAGGGGTAGACAGCCAGCCAATTAGAGAGGCAGGTACTAAGTAGATCGTCTACAGCTGTGTAGAGTGCCTACCTTACTACACACATACGTGTGTGTGTGTGTGTGTGTGTGTGTGTGTGTGTGTGTGTGTGTGTGTGTGTGTGTAGTAAGGTATTTCTTTGGGCTGCCAGCCCACAGATAATGACTCAGAGACTTCTTAATTATGAAAGCTCAGCCTATAGCTTAGGTTTGTTCCTAACTAGCTCTTACAACTTAAATGAACCCATTTGATTTACATTCTGTCATGTACTGCCCACTCTGCTTCTTCTGTCTCTCCTGGCATCCCTTGCTCACACCTAGACTCATCTTTCACTTCCTCTCACTCTGCCCGGAAGTCCTGCCTATACTTCCTGCCTAGCTATTTGCCATTAAGCTTTATTAAGCCAACTTAGCAATATATCCCCCCCACAGTGTACAATTATCCCACGACACATATGCGTTCCCATCTCTTTGCAGTTGTGTTTATCTGATCATGTGTTAATGAGTGGCAAGTGTTTGCATCTTGGCTATGTGTATATTTGCATGACTGTGCCTTTGTACCGGTTTCTGCATGTAAGAACTTTTGTGCTAATGTTTTTAACTATCTTTGTTGCATGTATCTGTCAGTATGTATTCTTTGGCTTTCACAAAGATAGTGTCTAGATTGGGCTAGGGAATTAGGTTCAGTACTAGAGTATTTGCCCAGTGTGCATTAGATTCTAGGTTCAGTTCTCAGTACTGTAAGATGCAAGCAAGCAAAAGACACCAACTAGATTTACAGCTCTGAGGTTTTTAGGAATATGTTTGTATAAACATACTAATGAATGTTCTATTATATGTGTATGTGCCAGTGTGTGTGTATGTGTGTTGTGTTATTATGTGAGTTAATTTGTAGGTGGATGTTTATTTGTGTTTCATGTGTATGCAAATTGTGTGGATGTCTGTATTTCTGTGTGAGGCTCTGGAAATTTGTTCTGTCCTCAACCAGACCACAAAAACGTGGAATTTTTATAGCTCACATTTGCTAGCAAGATGAAAACTTTATTTGCAGTTATAGTTGTAGCTGGTTTTATATTTTCAATATTTCCCCTCTTTTACAATCTGAGTCCTAAATACTTTATGTGAATGCATGAATATGTGTGCATGTGTTTAATTTTCTGGGTTTCCATAAGTCAGCTCTAGTTAGGCCCAGATCCTCACCCCTGTCTTTATGAGTTAATATCTTTATTTAGAAGTGAGCTTCAGCCTGGAGCAGAGGGGTTTTCTTACACAGTCTTTCCCCTTCTGTTAATCTCTTAGTTGTAAGATGATCTAGTGACTTGAGTGGGTGAATCGAACACAACGAGGCCATCCTAAGCTCTATGATGTTCACTTAGACTGAAGCTGACAGGGAGATGGAGACGCAAAAGAGCAGGGAAAGAAAATGAGCCGGCTCTAGGCTGTTTCTCCCGTCAGGAAGCAAGTGGGCCTAGTCCTGGTGATAGACTTTCCTTCAACTCCCTGGAAACAAACATGTATGCCTTGGAAAAGCAAACCCCTGCAGTGATGGGACACAGGCTCCATGCGCCTCTTTCTCTCCATTCACCATCTTGTGCTTAGGGCCCTACTTGTTCTCACTACTTAGATTGTAGGTTGTGACCAGGCCTTAAAACAACATTTATTCTAGTATATTCTACAAGTTCTGTTTTAATACTGGTCTCATTTCTGTGACAAAACACCCCATGAGAACATGGTAAGGAAGGAAAGGGTTTATTTTGCCTCATGGTCTGAGGAAAACATACATCGTGGCACAGAAGGCTTGGTGGTGTTATCTCTAGCTTGTGTTAGTTGGAGTGTGAGGCATCTGGTCCTGCTGCTTCCCATAGTGAGGAGGCAGAGAGGTGAGTGTTTGTTTTCTCCTTTTTATTCAGTCTGGAACTCAGGCCATTGAATGATGCTCCCACATTCAGGGTGGGTCTCCTAGCCTCTGGTAAACCTGTTAGGAACACCAAGGTTTGCTTCTGGGTCATTCTAAGTACCCTTGACAGTCAAAATCAATCATCTAGACATAACTCTCTCATACTCGAACCTTCTGTTTCTTCTTTAATGTACATGGGGTAAGTTGAGTGTATTGATGGTCCAAGTTAATGGCCTCCCTGAATCTGTGTCCTTTTGCACCCTATAGTCCCCTTCTACTTTGTCTCTAGGTTTGGCCATGTGATTTTCTTTAGCCAGTGAAGGTGTTAGTAGACTTAAGAAAAGCTAAAGTGTGGAATAGATTTGTGAGTTTTTACTTCCTCCCTTGCTTTTTTATAACCTCAATGAAAAGTCCATCATAGCCTGCTGAAGGTTATATAACCACACAGAAAATAGCTGAGTTGCTCCAGCCAAGGCCATTTTGGACTAGCCATCCATTGAGACAAGAATATAAATGCTTGATCTCTACTTGGTTGCACCATCAGGGGAGACACTGAAAACTATACACTTAATTGGAGGAAGTAGGTCAGTGGGTACTTTGAAGGTGAGACTTTGTTGTTGGTTCCCCACTGTGTGTGTATGTGTGTTTGTGTGTGTGTGCACTCGCGTGTGCGTGCATGTATGAGGGGGCTTCCTGCCTGTCATAAAGTAAATAACCTTCTCTACACATCTTTCCATCATAAAATAGTACTTATGGCAACCCCAGAAACATGGAAAAATGGAGCCAGTCTTCTGTAGACTGGAACATCTGAGGCCATGGGCTAAACTAAACAATTTCTTTATTTCAGTTGTTCTCTCAGGCATTTGCTCACAGCCACATAAAACAACAACAACAACAACAACAAAACCCCCAAAAACAGTCTTTAGAAAATCTACAGTCTGGGGTCAGGTACATGGTGTGTGCCCAGTCAGCATCAACCTGACCAAACCAAGCTGAATAGAATCACTGAGATAACCCATCAACTCAGAAGAAATAATAACTAGTTGTAATTTTAAGATGCCTAGTTTAGAGGCAGTTTGTCACACAGCTATGGCTAACTGATACACACATAACCCCAGTGGCAAGGTGCTTATTCTCACCAGAGGCAGCTTATTTCATCATGTGTCAACTCTGATCATTATGAAGTAAGCCTGGAATCTGCTTTGCTGCAACTTTAGACTTTACTCAGTGGGCATTGTTGAATAAACTCATCCCCTCTTCCATAGTGGTTTTCAAGGATTTGATAGTAATCATTACACTATAGCATCCTCTGCAAGAGATTCCTAAATTAATTGACCAAATTGTATTAATGTTAGTTTATGGAAAAAAACCAAAAACCTTTGCATCGACTTTCCATCATTTCTTGTTACACTTGGATTAAAAGCCACACCATTCAGTATGGCTGTGTTTAAATTTCACCCTGACACTCTTTCATCCTTGCTCAGTGTTCCACTCATGATCATCTTCTTTACTGCATTCCATCCTCCTGTCTGTGAAGAAATACCAGCCATCTTTACATGGCTTATCTATCTATCTATCTATCTATCTGTCTATCTATCTATCTATCTATCTATTTAGTTATCTATTTAATTACTCTATTTCTTTTGCTTTTCCTTTTCATTTTCTGAGACAGGGTTTCTCTGTGTAACTCTGGTTGCCCTTGAGCTCACTCTGTAGACCAGGCTGGCCTTGAACTCACAGAGATCTTCTTGCCTCTGCCTCCTGAGTGCTGGGATTAAAGGCATGCGCCACCACATCCAGCTACTCTATTTCTTTTTTCCCCCCAAGCCTACATATATATTTTTAAACACACTATAAACCTTTACGAGGTTTTACTTCATTTGAATCTGTCTTTACTGTAAATCTTTATCTTCTCCTAGTCACAAGTCTTTTAACTGCTAAACAACATTGCCAAAATTAAAGTGGTGGCTGTTTTAGCTGCTGGCTTTCCAATATGGTGGGC
Source organism: Cricetulus griseus (assembly GCF_003668045.3). Lineage (NCBI taxonomy): Eukaryota > Metazoa > Chordata > Mammalia > Rodentia > Cricetidae > Cricetulus > Cricetulus griseus. The sequence continues at coordinate 20,344,747 of NC_048599.1, read as the reverse complement.
ATAAGTTTACCACCAGCAATGGGAGCTGTGCTCACTGCCTTGGTCTATACCGCCATGAAGCAGCCGGCTTAGAGATGTGATCACTGCCACAGCCAGCTGGTTGTACACCGTTCAATTGTTAGCAGGGCCTCTTAAAAGAGCATTGCAGGTTTGCAGCATATGCCAAGTCAGGAAGACTGCTTTAGAGGAGCCATGCAAGTCTTTGCTTGTCTCTAGCAAAACAGAGCCCACCTGAGAAAATGATGTTACCAAGAAGTCATGCTTGACTTTGTTCTTTTGTTTCTAAAATCCCTTTTTAAGCTTTTGTCATTCTATGTGGAAATTCATGCCTCACGTTGGTTGCCATTTTGTAATGTGAGGTTTTCTTGGCCTGGCTGGGTCCTGCCTGGGTCCTGAATGTTTCTTTGGGTCAGAGAAGGGCAGTGGGACCTAGCTGGGCCAAAGAAAGCTCATGTTACAGAACATGACATTTAGAATTGGTTATTCTTTTTGGTCAAGACTACAGCAGAGAGATTTTCTTATTCTCTTTAAGAAAGCTGCATACACTCCCAGAAAATGGAGCCCACCAGGAGAGAAGGGAACAATCACTTTTTAAAATGTTAGGTTGGCTAGATGTGTAGGATGAAAAATGCTTGCGATATGGAGTACCTGACTTATATCAGACCACTGAAGAAAGCCTGTAGCTCCTGTTGTATAATAGGTTGATGCAGATTGATGGGGCAAACAGGGAGAGTCACCAAGGATTTGTCAGTGGTTTCCCTTAAGCCTCACTCTAGAGGGCAACTCTGAATGAAGGACAGGAAGGGGCTCCTATGTTTAGTAGCACAGCAAAGCAAGTTCTTCCAGGCTCCATGCAAACCTCTTCTCTTCTCCATCCTGAGGTGAGCTCATCTTCTTCAGGCTAGGTACACAAGAAGGACTTAGTAACAGACAGGTATAAATAAAACTTCAGTGGTCATTACTGTTGCATGAAGACTCTGAGACAGGGAAATCCTTAGCATTTTGTCACTTTAGAAAAGTCCTCAACTCAACCCTGCTGGGGATAACATGATAAATAAAATCAATGGTTTCTATCCCAGCTACAGCACAGAATCATCACAGGGGTTTATTGAAAGAGAAAACAAAAATAAGCCAAGAAGAGATTCATTGCCTGCTATCCTTTGGACAACATACATATATGGTCTACATGTTAACTCTGGTCCCTAGCTAGGGTAGTACCATTGGGAGTGTATGGATCTTTAAAAGGGAATATCTTCAGGTCACTGGAGCTGAATCCTCCAATGGAATGGAACCCTGAACATTCTCTGTCTTTCTGTGCCTCTGCCTCTCTCTGTGCCTCCTTCTGACTCTCTGTCTCTGTTTTTCTGTCTTTGTCTGTCTGTCTCTGCCATCTGTCTCCCATCTCATGGCCTGTACATTAAGTTCATTATGCACTTCTGACATGATATGCCTTTCCTAAAGGTCCAAATTGGGTCTACCCAATCTTAGATTTGAACTTTCAGAGCTGTGAGCTAGAATTAACCTCACTCTTTACTTTGTAAGAGCCCATGTCAGGTGTTTTGCTATAATGGCATCAAATCACTACATTAATTCTTCTCTGTATGCTAGATTCCACTCACTTAATAGTAGGGCTAGATATGGTGTTTTGAAAAGATCTCCTGGGATGCTCCTTTGGCAATTAAATTTGTGTCTGAGAGGTGGCATTGGTATGAGTGTTTGCCATTGTATGATTACAGGCAGCACACAGAAAGTTGATTTTCAAAATTTAATTTGGGGGTTGTAAGATGACTCATTCAGGAAAGTACTTGTCATACAAGTGTGGAGACCTGAGTTTGATCCCCAGTGCCTACTTGAAAAATCTGTCATGATGCAGAGTGATTATAACCCTCAAACAGGGAAGTCAGAGATGGGCAGCCACAGAGGCTCAAGAGCCAGCCAGCCTAGCTGAACTGGTAATTTCTAGGTTTGGTGAGAGACTGTATCTCAAAAAACAATGTGGAGAGCAAACTAGAAAGACACCTGAGGAAACTGACCTCTGACATTCAGATGCATGCATATTCATGCATATACAAAAGTCAATTTGAATAATTACATATTCGTTTTTAAAAGTACACTAGACAAAAGTAACATATTGAATAGTTTATAAATATTACTGAGGCAAAGCAAAAAAGGAACATTTCACAAAAGTGGGTTGATTTAAAGATAACCACTAATAAATACTAAAAGAAGTATAGAGATGGGCAGACAAAGGCAATACATAAAGAGCCAAAGCTGAGGATTGCTGGAGTGAGATGATTCTGAAGATTCTGATATCTGCCTGACTCACTGGTCCTTTGATTCTATGATGCATTTGACTTTGGTTAATGATGGAGATTTGTTATTTTTATTGTTTTCTTAAATAAGCACTTCACAAACGGTTTTAAAACTGTCAGTAATAGAAGAACTCTTTTTACATATGCAGTATCTCATCTCTAAAGTCTGCAGATTATTTTCCTTAAGATGCTCCTCTGTCCCCAGCCTCAGCCCCTTAAGCCTGTCCTAGGTTAGATAAATCCCAGCTATTGCTCATCTTGGGAAGTGAGAGATCAAGTGAGAATCTAGCAGCATCCATGCAACTTTGCCCTTTAAAGTATCTTGATAGTCACTTATCTCTCTGTGGTCATAAATCTGGGTTTGCATCTTGCAAGTGGAATTGCAGACAAGCTCATGTAAGGCAGGAATTGGTGTGCAAGTGGGAGTGGGGAGTCCTGGAGCTATCTGTTTCATGTAGCTACCGAGGCTTCTTCCTTTTGTCTCCAGTCATGCATCCCTTGTGTTGTGGAATATTAGCTTAGGATTGTTTGTGCTGTGGAATATTTGTTTAATGATGCAAAAATGTGTTGCATTCTTTTATGTTACATTTGTTTAACTGTGAGGTTGTGTTATTTTGCCTGTCCAAAACACCTGATTGGTCTAATAAAGAGCTTAATTGCCAAAAGCTAGGCAGGAGAGAGAAATAGGTGGGGCTTTATGGCAGAGAGAATAAATATGGGGAGAAATCCAGTCTCAGAAGAAGAAGGGGTGAGGAGCACGAGAAGGAGGAGAGGAGGACACTACGAGTCACCCAGCCAGCCACACACAGCCATTGAGTAAGAAGGGAAGAAAGATATATAGAATAAAGAAAGGTAAAAAAGCCCAGGGGCAAAATGTAGTTAAAGAGAAACAGAATCATTTAAGTTAGAAAAGCTGACTAGAAACAAGCCAAGCTAAGGACTAGCATGCATAAATAAGAATAAGTCTCTGTGTATTTATTTGGGAGCTGAGAGTGGGCCCCCAAAGTGTAAAAACACCAACTACACCCTTTATCCTTCTTTATCCTCTGTGAGATTTCTTAGATTCTTTAATCTTAGTATGGTTTCTTCTGCAAAGGATTATAATGGTGGGCTGGCTGCTTACTGGATTGCCGGATGGGTCATTACATGAGTTGTGTTTGCAGAAGTCTTAGCTCAGGGCTTTCACTATGGTGCTTTGGGTTAAGGATTATCGTCCCTGAAGCCATTTTAACACCAAAGATAATAGCATAGTAATTGTTCAATACCTGGTAGATACTATCTAAAACACCTAAAGCATAACTTATTGTTAGTATTTCATTTTGGGGAATATAAAATGCATGTAAGAGCTTTGTCTTTTCTATTGCTGTGAAGAGACACCATGGCAAGGCAACTTATAAAAGAAAGCGTTTAATTGGAGGTTTGCCTATAGTTTCAGAGGGTGAGTCCATGAACATCACAACATGGAACATGGCAGCAGACAGGTAGGCATAGCAGTGAAGAAATAGCTGAGCACTTACATCTGATCCACAAGCACGTGGCAAAGAAAGCAAGCAAGAAGAGGGAGAGATTGGGCTTAGTGTGAGCTTTTGAAATCTCAAAGCTCATCCCAGTGACATACTCCCTCAGCAAGACCATGCCTCCTAATCCTTCCTAAACAGTCAACCAGCTGGGGACTAAACATTCAAATATATGAGCCATGGAAGCCATTCTCATTCAAGCCACCAAAGGCTTAATAATAGTCTTATGTTGTGTTTATGTGTGAGGTACACGTGAACATGTATGTGCATGTGTACAACTCTGTGCATGTACAGAGGATGCCAGGTGTCCTGCTCTGTCACTCTCTGCCTTTCTTCCTCAAGACAGGCAGAGCTTGCTGTGACAGGATCTCTCACTGTACCTGGAAATTGCCATTTCAGCCAGGGTGGCTGGCTAGTGAGCTCTGGGCATCTGCCTGTCTCTACCACCAGCAGTGGGTTACAGGTGTGTGCATAGCAACGCTTCTTTTTGCAGGTGCTGGGGATCAAGCCCTCTGCTAGTGCAACAAGCACTCTTTTACCCACTGAGCCATCGCTCACTCTTACCCACTGTGCCATCACTCACTTTTTTACACACTGAGCCAACATTCCCTCTTACCCATTGAGACATCACCTTAGCCTTAGTAGCCTTACTTCCTTTAACCTTCTTTGCTGTGAAGGAATTCCATTTCATATCCTAAATTCTTGGAATGTGGACTTTTATGGGAGGCAGTGCAAGCACTTGGGAAATGTTTACACAAAGTTCATCACATTTACCAGTGCCTTTCAGCTCTTCTACTAAGCTCAGTACTGTCTTTGAGCAAGACAGTATTCCTTCAGAGTGGGCGAGGCAAGCATTATCATTCCTGTTTTACAGATGATTAAGCTGAATGCATTTTGGAGACCTCTCCTTTGGAAGCAAAGGCTGAAAACACCAAGGAAATAGAAGAAAATGGAGACAAAGTTTTCCCGTGCCTCATTTCCCTGAGCTTTTCCAGTTAACTCGTTTTGTTTCAGGTCACTGCAGTGACCTGGATCTGTCCATGTTTTAGCACAGAGCGATGACCTTGATGTACTTGCACCATGTCCATGCTGTACACTGAAGGGCCGAGTGCACTAAGTGGAAGATGCATCAAAAACTGTCCCAGCAAGAAAAGTAACTCCAGTGATGGGGCTATGGCTGTCCACATCTGCAGAAAGTCTCTTTGACTTGAAAGCAGAGTGCCTGCCAATTCCATTGCTTTCCCATCAGAATATGTCACCTTTCAGGGGATGAAGGGGGCCACTGATTTGCTCTGTTGGATTCTCACCAGCACAAAGACACAGGTTGATTGAGTGGACGTGACAGGAACTTGGGGAGAGGTGACAGAGTGAGAAGTTAAAAACTGGACACAGCTAGAGAACAAAGAAGGTGAATTTCAAACAATTGAGAGAGAAAGCAAGTGAGCTGGGGATTTACGGGTGGGCTTCAGATAGCATGGTGACAGTGACTGAAAATTCATCCAAAGTGTGATTCTGCCTATGCAAGAGTTTTCTGTCGCCAAGTCCAAGGAGAGGTGACCGGTTACAGAATTCTGTATGAACCTCAGTGCAAGAGAGGCATCTAGAGAGAGGCAGAAAGTTAGACTTGGGAAGAATGAATCAGAAGAGATGATGGGGTAAATAAAGACACCGTGGAACCCTACCAAGAGCTGGGTGGTGCAATACGCTGTGAGAGGAGAAACATGCTTCTGAAGGACATCTTTAGGAGGGGCAGTAGATCTGTGGAGAGTGAGGCTGGTTTTGTTGTGGGGAGAAGGCATGAGAGAGAGAAGAAGATGCTCAAAAACTGGCTAAGGGTGCTGTGTTTCAGATCAGGAGGAGCTTGGAGAAGGACCCTCATTCTTGGGACTTTGGGATAAGGTCCTTGAATACTGTTAGCGAACTTTGAAAGAATCACTGGAGGAAAGGTTAAAAAAGGCAACAGAAGCCAGGCATTGGTGGCACACGCCTTTAATCCCAGCACTCGGGAGGCAGAGGCAGGCGGATCTCTGTGAGTTCGAGGCCAGCCTGGTCTCCAGAGCGAGTGCCAGGATAGGCTCCAAAGCTACACAGAGAAACCCTGTCTCGAAAAAAAAAAAAAAAAAAAAAAAAAAAAAAAAAAAAAAACCCAAGAAAAACAAAAGGCAACAGAAGTCACCCCACATCTTAACAGAGTTGAAAGCTGCTGTCCCTGATCCATAATGTGTAAGCTTGCTGTTGCTTCAAAACAAGAGTCCCTGGAGAACACAAAGAAGATGTAAGGATGGCCGCAGGGACTCTGCGCATGCGCACACAGATGTTCTATCAGGTCAGTCTCTGCATCAGTGTGGTTGGAAGGTGAATAGTAATATATGACCAGAGTGAACATAGATGGAGCATTTTCTCTGTGTCTGATCCTGTCATGTCTCTGCCATCTTCAGACAGTCCACCACCTATGGGGTGCTGTCAATCAAAAGAGATGTCTAGAGCACTGGGCTCTTGATTACACCCCAATCTACTTTCACTCCTTCCTTACAGTTAGGCAAGGAACCATGAATGACACAGAGCTGTGAGAGACAGGAACAGCACCCTAGATGGCAGTCAGAAACAAAGAGTTTGATAGGCAGGCACAGAAGACAACATCTACTATGAGAAAAAGGGCAAGAGTGAGTTTTTACCTCAAACCCTCTCCGTTTCAGCACACAGCTTAAGTATAACTATGTAGTTACTGAGATAAAATGGGTTGTAATTTCAAATGCTGATTGAGTCAAGATAGAAAATTGTCCATGGCAGAAACGCTCTTGAACTTGGAGGCTGTATTAAAAGAGTATTTGCAATGTGGACCTAACAGTCCACAGCTAGGGTCTACTTGCTCCTTGCTTACTTGGTACTACTGCACTGAGTTTTAGGGCTAAAGGTAAGGTCGTTTGTAGGGAGAAATCCTGATTAGAGGTACCGCTGACCACGCCCACTTGGGCTTTGTCAGAGTTACATAACAAGGGTTTAAGAAGGAGAAAGGTGTGCACTCCACTTTCTTTCGCCTGGCTGAGTTGACTAGGAAGCATTTTGTGGGTCCCTCCTGCTCAGGTGCAAACTTGGTCACTGGCTCCCTTGCATGAGTACTTTTCCCCATTAAACTACTGTTTATCAACCTATCTCTGAATCCACTTTGCAATCGTCTTTATCCATTGGTTGCTCCCTACACTTCCCTGGTCTTATTTCTTTAATGGTTTCCTAGCACACTTGAAAAATCACGAGCCACATTCTTTCCCAAGATCTGGGAGTCATTTTTAATGTCTCCCTTCCCCACACATTTGCTTTTCCCATCTCTTGTGGCTTCCCTCACTACCCTCTATTGCTGACCTGCAAGCAGACTAAGTGTATTTTATGTCATAGCTCTGACACTTACTGTCCCCCCTGCCTAGACACACATGTTCCAGACATCTCTTGGCTTAATCATTCAGGTGCCTTGCTTCCTTCAGGTTTTTGTTTAGTTCTGCCTTCTTGGAAGGGCCAGTCCTCGTGCTGGGGCTTAGCTTAGTGATAGAGAATTTGCCTTACACGAGGCCCTTGGATTCACTCTTCAGCACTGAAAAAAAAAAAAAAAAAAAAAAAAAAAAACCACAACAACAACAAAAAAAACCAAACTATTCCCAACCACCTTATTTTAAAGATGATCAGGTCACTCAATTCAAGCTGTTTCATTTTTCATTCAACACAAGGCCCTACTTGATATCACTCCACATGTTTATGTACTTGGTTCTGTCAGGCTTCCTAATTAAAACTTACAATGTGTACAGTGTGGAATGCTTGGGGCCATTCATGAAGAATTATGTGTTTTTCATTTTTTTTCCTCTTTCATTTTTCCATAGGACACTGCCTAGAGAATGTGACTTTTAGCTGGGAGGTGGTGGTGGCTGCCTTTAATCTCAGCTTTAATCCCAGCACTCAGGAGGCAGAGGCAGGCAGATCTCTGAGTTCGAGGCCAGCCTGGTCTACAGAGTGAGTTTCAGGACAGCCAAGGCTACACAGAGAAACCCTGTCTTGAACACACACCACACACACACACACACACACACACACACACAGAGAGAGAGAGAGAGAGAGAGAGAGAGAGAGAGAGAGAGAGAGATCCTGAGTTCAGCAGATCCTATGTAGCTCTAATTACCTGGCCTCATACATAGTTTCAATACAGTATATAGATATTAATTGCTGATCACCAATAACTCCCTTGGTACCTTGCCACTTGGTGGTAACATTAGGGGTAGATTTGACTGATGGTTTCCAATCTTAGTTTCATTATTTATTTCATGGCCTTAGTCAAGATAACTCTGTGCTTTTACCCTCTCTCAATAACGGAGTGGGACAAATTGTGATCTCAGTGCTATATTGCTTTCTGTTGCTGTGATAAACACCAGGGTCTAAAGCAACTTGGGGAGGAAAGGGTTTATTTTATCTTACAGCTTACAGTCCATCAGGAAGTGAAACCAGGGCAGGAACCTGGAGGCGGAACCAAAGCAGAGGCCAAGGAGAAAAGCTGTTTACTGGTTTGCCTCCAGGCTTATGTTAGCTACTGCTCTTATACTTCCTAAGACCAACTGTCTAGGGATGTTACTTCCCACAGTAGGCTTAACCCTCCCATGTCAATCATTAATCAAGAAAACGTCCCCACAGACTCACCTATAGCCAGTTTGATGAAAGTGTTTTCTCATTGTCTGTGGTTCCCTCTTGCCACACGTTCCTAGCTTGTATTATTAGCTTGTGTCACGGGTTCATCAGGAGCAGCTATACGGCAGATTCTGGAAGAAAAAAACGTATTCAATGTATGGTGAATTAATTTTTTATTGTGGTCCTAAGCCTATCAATGAAGAATATTGGGACTTCTTCCAAAAGCAAAACTTATACAAACTATTATTTTAAACAGTAACCTCTCATTCTCAAAATTGTTGTACAATTAATTCAGAAGATATGGCTGGTTCCATGTAGCTGAAACATAATAGAAAATAAAGTTCATGGACTGGAAGGATTTCCTATTCTCTGTGTCCCTCCCTCTCATCCCCCTTCCCTACTTTATTGTTTCAGTTGTGTTTAATGGATAACAGCCTAGTGTCAGACACTAGTTCATTTTCCCTGGGCCCCCATATGCATATTTGTAGCTCACAGATCATATTATGTGGCGCCTACAGGGCTGCCTTGTTCCGTGTTACTGGGTTCCAGTGGTCACCGCTTCTTTGGATCCCAGCCCTTCCAGATATACAGCAGAACTCTATCCTGTGGGCTAAAGAAACCATTGTAGATTTTAAGCAGGGGCCTGATTTCCAAAAATCAAATGTGAAGGAATGAGATTATAATAGCAAACACAGGGTCACATGTGTCCCCCTTAGCAGAGGTGTGACCTTGTGGAAGTCATTTAACCCTACCCACTCTTGATCTCTTTATCTTTAACATGGGGAGTAATAACAGTATCTACTGTTTCTTGAATTCATGGAAAAGATGCATAAGAAGGTGACTGTCAAGCCTGGCACTGGAGAGTGTGCAACAGTGATGTCATAGCTCCCTCCTTTGTGATGCTTGATGCTTTGCAGGAAGATGTAGGAGTTACAGGATCAGTGCTGATGAGGGCTCTGGTAAGAATGAGGTGGCAGATAGCCTTCCAACTCCATGGAGCCAATCACCTTCTCCTCAGTCTCTAATCCTTCATTATTGACTTAGTTTTGGTTAAGGGAAGGCCTGCTCAGGGCATGGACTCCTGTTTCTCATTTAGCATTTGAAAACCCTTCTTGGGAGGAATTTTTCCCAGCTAGACCTCAAGGAGGGACCCAGAGCCTTGAAGCACAAGGAGAAGCTGGATGCTCTGAACCCAGTAATTCCACTGCCACAAATTCTAGCTGCAGCCCTGTTCTTGGCCTGGCCCCACCTGCCCCTCTGTAATTAAGGTCTTGTCTACAGCTTTATAGATTAGAAGGAAGGAGAAGGAGGGTGTCATCAAGTCATAATTTCCAGAGTCTAAGTTCTCCCCTCATCTTGTCTCCCCCCCTCTTCATTTTGGAATTGGCACTAGTTTCCCTAAAAGTAGGCCATGGTGTGCTTTACTACAGTTCATTCCAAGTGGGCAGGGAAGCTCTGCCCAGGCTGCCAAGGCCTGGATGCTGGTATTCTCAGGAGGTAGGAGGGAGTGTTTCCTGAAGGCAAGCTTCCAGCCAGGAGGTTTGCCATGGAAGAGCTTTTGTTCCTTCTTAAACAAGAGATGCTAGTAAGTAAGGAACAGTTTGCACACATTTGCACATCCTGTCCCACATTACTTTTAATTGTGTGGTGCCTGTGCACTCGTGTGTTCTTGGTGTTGGAAATTGTTACAGACGTCAAGGTTGTTTTATTTTGGGGTCTTGGGATTTGAAGATTGCATTAGAACTGTCTGTAAGTTTCAGCCTTTTTGTCACTGAGTTCATGGCACAGGGAGTGGGGCGGGGGCACTTGACTATCTTGCAATAATATGTACCTCTACTGTTAACATTACTTTCTTTGGAATAACCAGGGGGAGCACAGAACTTTGTCCTTGAGGACACCACTATCAAGAGAAAGCCTCTCCACAGAATGTCTAAATAGATCAAGGAAGGGAAGCCATTAGCCAAGAGGGGTAGGGCTGAGCAGACACCTTACCTTCATTGTGTGGTCTCTATACATGTCATTTATTCCTGATACCATTGGATAAAGACTCAGCTTAAACCAATGGAGCAAAATTTTCAGAGGAATTTGCAAACTGAGTACACATCACTTGGACAGTGGACAACACAGAGGTAACCACGTCAGAGCCAGGAATGGGGCCCAGGAGACTGGGAAGCTGAAGCTTTTGCCTCTTGATGTCTGAGACCTGGCTCTCTGTCCTCCATCTGGCCCCCATGTGGCTCTTCCTCTCTTACTGTTCACAGGTGTCATCATGGCTTTGAGTCCTGAAAGCCTCCCCTGGCTAATGAAAACTATGTGAGTGGAACTTAATTTGATTTGATTTTAATTGGGAAATATATTCTTTCGTGTTGTTTCAAGTTCTCTGTAAACAGTTCCGTGAAAAGTCACAGTTTTGACTAAATTAGCCCACTAGTGGGCGTTCCACAGAAGAATATTCTGGAACATCATCTGAGCATCTGGCAAAAGTCTGGTCAGCATGGCTGGATCATGATGTTAACCAGAACTGCTCCAGTTTAGATGCCCAGAACATAAGCCATAGGGAAAGTTGGAGAGGTGTTTTTGAGGAAGCCCACATCGGAGCCGATCTTGTCCAGGCCCTGCTGGTGGGGCAGAGAAACCACCCCTAAATAAGTTTGCTCTGGATTTTGGTCCACTCTGCCTGCCAGGAAGGGGGTTAGATTGGCTGACTATGCTCTGTCAAGGCCTCATGGAAATAGCAGTACTGTTTCTTCAGGTTCTGCCTCAGCCCACACTCTGCCCCTCGTGACTGGCATCTTGCTTTCTAGGCCCCAGGTGGAGCAAAATTACTACTGATGTGTGAGGCAGGTACCAACCAACCGGCATCCAGGCCTTGAGCTACCATGATAATACACATGCCCCCATGTCTGCTTACTCAGTAGGATTATGGCAAAATTCCTTGCCAGAGAGTGCGTGAAGGAAGAGGATGCAAGACAGAGAGACAGGACAGATGTTAGCTGATTGAGGTGTGCATGCCAGTGCCTTGCCATTGCTTGTTTGTATGCTTGAGTCTTTGGTTTTGATTTTTAAACCACAAATAAACTCTTTTGACAATACCCTGGCTCCTAGAAGGTAGACCAAGTTAAAAGAAATAAAGAAGCCTAAGATACATGTTTCCTAAATCTCAGTGACTTTTAAATGCCCTGCTCTCTCTCTCTCTCTCTCTCTCTCTCTCTCTCTCTCTCTCTCTCTCTCTCTCTGTGTGTGTGTGTGTGTGTGTGTGTGTGAACAAATGCATTTCATAGCATATGTGTGGCAGGTAGTCAGAAGATAATCTCAGGTGTCACTCTTCACCCCCACCATGTTTGGGATAGGGCATCTTATTGTTCCCTGCTCTGTATGCCCAGCCAGTTGGACTGTGAGTTTGTAGTAATTCTATCTCCACCTCCCGAACCCTGGGAGGAGTTCACTAGAATTATAGACATTTGCAAAGCTGCGTCAGGCTTGTGTGTGGGCTGTGGAAATCTGAACTCAAGCCATCGGGCTAGTGTGGCAAGCATGTTACCCACTGAAATAGCTCCCTGGGTCCCAACTTTCAATCTTAGATGAACATTGAAATCACATAGAAGACTTAAGACATATTTTTCCCTCTATCCATTTAGGAGAATAAGAGTATTAAGTTTCCCCTATGACTTCAGCAGCCACAAGTTTTGGCTCAATTAATGGTACCAGGTATGAGTTCTGTCTTGTGAAGTAGGCCTTGAATCCAATTAGGAAATTGCAGGTTACTCCCATAGTTTTCACACTGCTGTTGTATAAGTGGTCACATGACTCCAGGCCTGCAGTTGTTTTCACGGTTGTCAGGGTCACAGCTGGGTGAGGCTGTTGACTGTGCACTGACCCTGTGTTTGAACCCTTAGGCTCTTAGAAGAGGGCATCTTCCCCGTCTCATCAGAGGAGCCTCCTTTTGCAGTAGATGACAACTTACACAGAGGTGAAACAGCCAGTGGGTGGAGAGGAAGAGACCTTGAGTGCTCAGCTCCAAATGGGACACCTAGATCACACTCCTTCCTCCCAAGGCTTAGGGGTCATTGTGGAAGAGGGCACAGGAAGATTGTAAGGGCCAGGGGTGGTGGATGACAACAACCAAATGACACAACAGGGCAATTGTACAAATGAACTCACAGCAGCAGTGTCTCTGAGCTCAAGAGCCACACAATATCAAATCAGCCAGATCCCAGCCTAGAAAGGGAAAGGGCTCCTGAAGTCCCGCCCCTAGCTGAAATGCTACTGCCAGTTGATGGGAGAATGGTTTCCCCTGTAACACAAATATCCCCCAAATTAGGATTAATACTAGGGAGACTCCTGGGAAGCCTTACCTTTTGGCATAGTGATCCTCAAACTTCAGTTGACATCAGTTACCTGGAGGTCCTGTTTAAAATTCAGATTATTGGGACATATGTAACCTTCAGGGTTGTTGATGCTGTAAGAATTGATAGCTCCTGAGGATTTTTTTGTTGTTGTTGTTTTATTTTTTGTTTTTCGAGACAGGGTTTCTCTCTGTGGCTTTGGAGGCTGTCCTGGAACTAGCTGTTGTAGACCAGGCTGGTCTCAAACTCACAGAGATCCACCTCCCTCTGCCTCCCTAGTGCTGGGATTAAAGACATGTGCCACCACCGCCTGGCTTTGCACCTGAGAGTTTTTAACAACTTCCCTGTGAAGGCTGATGTTTGGGGCTCAGGTGCTGCATCCAGAGACCACAAGTTTTGTTGTGGTCCATGATGCTTTCTCTACTGCAGAAGCACTGTTTGGATGAATTCTCTTGAGTTGATCAGTGCAGAGAGAAGCATAGTTATTTGCAAGCGTCTGGTGCCTCCCCATGTGCTGGTTTCCATCTCCTCTGTCTTTCTCCCCTGGGCTAAGGCATAGAGTTGGAGGAACCACACAGCAGGGCTCCCTCTGCACGTCCTGTGCATTCCAGGGTGAGCTCAGATTCCATTATAATGACTGAGGGCTGAGTATAATCACAAGCAGTCAGCAGCAGAGCTTTGTGGGAGGTGTTGCTGTTTGGGTTAGGTCTTGGGAAACCAACATGGGGTGCTGACAAGCAACTGCTTGGACATGTCTATCCATATTTTCTGTTGCTATGAACAGTAAAGATGGGGCCCAGCCTGGACAGGTGGAGGTAATGAATAGATGCAGGTCAAGCCAAGACCAGTTTTTTTTTGTATGAGGATCAATCCAAACTGTGAAAGAATTGTTCACATTTTGGATGCTAAGTAACTTGTCCTTTGCCAATGAGACTTGTGGTGTTGTTGTTTCTTTTCTCCCCTCTGTTTTCCATCCCTGATTATCTTCTTTGCTCAACCTGTGGTTCTATGGACAATTCTAGCATGACCAGAGTGGGAGTGAGGGTGTTGGCATGTGGTGGTTGAGCCCTGGATAACTGGAGTTTGGAATGGCACAAGGTTCCCGGGGAGGAGACCTTCCATTGCCTTGTACCAACAGTGAGTGTATAAAAGATTTGCAGCTGGTGGGCTAGCCTGGAGCTGCCAACAGAAGCTTTGGTACTTTAATAATGTGTGAGCATGTCCAGGAGACCCACAGTGGTACTGAACTCTATTTTGAAACTCTCTTTAGTAAATGCATATGTGACCTTCTGAGCCACTAAGCAGACCCTGTTGGTCATGAGGTTTTTGAGAAGTAGTGCTACTGCAGAAGGCATATTGGATTATTTGTTAACTCTTTCCTCACAGTGTAGGGGCAAGTCTTCAGAACCAAGTTAAGTTGTAGCTGACATGCAAAGTAAATAACAATCTTTTTTTTTTCTAACTAAGATTTAGGGATTATTTGTTACAAAGCAGGACCTTCAAATAACTGACAAACTCAGAAGCAGAGCCAAAACATTATCTTGGTCTAATCCTGATTCACCAAGGAGAAGGGACATTTTTTATTGTTTAAAATATTCATCAGAAATCACTCTGTGTAAATGTGACCTAAATATAAAGAGAAAAAATGAAATAGAAAGCATAAAACACATGTAAGATGTAGCAGTAGCAAAATTTTCATAAATAAAACATAGAATATTGATAAGTAGAACAAATGAAACAAGAGCTTTTGTGTAACACGGAACATAAAAATAAAGAAGACAAAGTGGGCTCAGGATGGTGAAACATTATGCTTAATAAAATCAGAATATGTAATGAACCACTTCAGGTCGGTGATAAGACAATGTAAGGTGTTCTAGTCTCATTTCTGTTGCTGTGACCAAAACACCCTGACAGAAAGCAACATGGAGGAGGGAAGGGTTTATTTGGTTTACAGTTCCAGGTTATAGTCTGTTACAATCACTGAGGGGAAGTCAAGGCAAGAACTCAAGCATCCAGTCACATCATGTCCACGTTCAGGAGCAGGAATGCATATAGGCACACTTGCTTGCTTGCTCTTATGCAGCCTTCTCTTATCTTATTCTGGACCCCAAGCCTAAGGAATGGTGCTGCCCACAGTGGCCTGGATCTTCCTACATCAATCAACTAGCAAGACATTCCCCCAGCCAGCCTGATCTAGATAATCCCTCATGAAGAGTCAAGTTGACAGGTAAAACCAACCAGCACATAGAGCAGTAGGAAAAGGAACAAGGGCACTATCTGAACTTTATGGACGAGGTAACAAGAATAGCTAAATTCATGTATAGTTCTCTAATGTGAACTATGTAGCACTCATCAGAGTTGCAAACTTAAAAGAAATCTGACATATTGAGTGCTGCCAAGAACATTCTCTGGGTCAGTGCTAAGCATGAATGTGACCCAGCTTTGATCCCCACTGACTGAGCAGTTGAGAAAGCAAATGTATGGAGACAACCTCAACAGCACATAGTATAGTGGTGATCAGGTCTTCCAGTGGGATGTAAGATTGGGAGAGAATCTTGTTCACTAAGCGCAAAGGAGTCTAAAAGCCTTCACAGGAAAAAAATGATTTGAAAGACAAGGTAATTCCAGAAAGAGGCAGCCTGGACAACAGCACAGGGATTTGAAAGGAAACGGATTGGATTAGGGAAACTGGCATGAAATTGAAAAAATGTGCTAAAAGAGATAAATTTCACCAGAGAGAAGATCATGACCAGGAAAGAAATTTAATCCTCATGTATAGGTATTGCTGAAAAAGATCAGAGTGTGTACCCTAGAAATGAGAATCAAATAGCTTGGTTGACTGGCTCCAGAGTGTGAGTGTGTGTGTGTCTCAAAACTGTGTTCAGGGCTGTGAAATATCCTTTAGACTCAGCATAGTGACCGCAGCCATTAACTCACAGCAGCTATGGCTACCTGCACAGGGACCACACAGGGCTGGCCCTATCCCCCATCCTTCATAGGATCGGGAGGGGCTCAGAGGCCCTACCTTTCTTTGTACTGCTAACTATTAATAGATTCTGGGAGGGAGCAATCACTGTGTACCTGCTCCTGAGCCCACTAGGCTTCATCAGATAGCTTCAAATCTGCCTGGTTAAACTCAGCAGGTCACAAAACAAAACATGAATGTCTGGGAAGTTTGCTGTGAGAACAGGGGACTGAGCATGGGATGGGAGGAGGAGATGGGAGTGTGGCTGGTATGCACTGTGTACCCATGTGAAGATGTCTAACCACAAAGTTAACTCAAAACAAAATGTAAAAGACAATGGACAAACTTTGAGATGAAGAAATGTTAGAAAAGTTCCATTTTGCAGATACTGTAACCAAGGTAACCAAAATAGTTCTGAATCACAAAATCAAAAGGGGGACAATTAAAATCTAGGGCTACACGCTATGCTTCTCAAAACAGAGCCAAGAGTTTTTTCCCGGTTTGTAAATTTATTCTGACTTTTGTAATTATAATTTCAAACATATATTTGTTTTTTAAAAATTAAGGGGATGCACAGCATAAAACAAATTGTATGACACTGTGATGTGACTACTGAGAAATTGCACTACAGACACTTGTAATGTTTTATTTTAATGTGTCTGTTTGCTTTGCATACAAAGCAGAGTTCATATCGTATGCATGAGTATATATAATATATTATGTATACTATGTATATTATGTATATATATACATGCAGACATGTATGTTTGCATGTGTACAGCTTATATATGTACATATGTATAATTGTACATGTAACGTGAGCTTGTGTGCATATATCCACAAACTTCTACGAACAGTTTGTTTGATTTGTACAGAAATAAAGGACCAAGGGAATAGCAGAAAACAAAGGCATTTGAAGTTTTAACATTTGTAGCCTTTTCTCTTTTCATGTGTTGTGAATGCTCATATGTGTGAACACACGTGTGTGTGTGCCTGTGCATGCATGAGTATGGAATTCAGGGGTCAACTTGGGTATCATTGGTTTTTCAGGCACTGTCCACCTTGTTTGAGGCAGAGTCTCTCAGGGGCTGGAACTCACCAAGCCCCAAGGATTCACAGGTCTCTACCTACTCAGTGCTGGGATCCCAAACACAGGCCAGCACACCCTGCTTTTTTAAAATGTGGATTATTGATTCAGCCTTAATATAAGGGGAGGTGCTTAGTCTTACTGCAACTGGGTATATCATGTTTTGTTGATATTCATGGGAGGCCTGTTCTTTTCTGAATAGAAATCAGGGAGGTGTAGATTAGTAGGGCAGAGGGGTGATTGGGGGAGTGGCTGAGAAGAGAGGAGGAAGAGGAAGCTGTGGTAGGGATGCAAACTAAAGAAATACATTTTTAAAAATATGTGGGTTTAGAGGATGAGAACCCAGGTCCTCCTGCTTGCAAGACAAGCACTTTGGCAACTGAACTACCTTCCCAGCCTCATTTTAAAGTTAAAAGGTTTGTTATTTTTGTTATGAAGCTTTAGCATGCTGAGTTTTCAAATTGATTTCTTACTCAAGCCATTATTATTTCTAACAAAAATAAGCTAATGTTCTGCACTGTGTACTCTTTTATTTTTTCCATGAAAGTTTGTACATTTTATTGCTCATACTTAGGACACGCCTCCATGTGACTGTTTTATTGGTATATTATTTGAGACACCGATCCCTGGTTTTCCTCTGCTGTGGTCACAGGACAGGCTTTAACAGACTTTTCCTTTGGGGAATGTTTTGAGGTTTTCATCAAGGTCTACTTACATAATCATATTGTAAATGTTCTCAAGCCCTGGAAAAGAGCCATTTTTTATTTTGTTTTGTTTTAGTCTTTAAAGTATAGCGTCTTCACTAACACTTGGCATCACCAGGCTTTTCTAATACATGCAATTGTAATAGTTATGAATGAACCTGTGATCTCACAGGTCGAACTGCCCACAATGCTGCTCATCTTTCCACATATCATCCAGCCACTCCTACTCTCTTGTCTGTGAATTAATTCCAGGGTCTAACCTTTTGCTTTTCCTAACACTATGTGCCTTTCTTTTTAGTTATTTGTATGTTCTTGGTTTGTATCTTTGAATTGCACACCTCGGCAATAAATCCTGGATGTTTGTACCGTCTTTTTTTTTTGTGTGTGTGTGTGTAGTCATTTTTGAATTTTTTCATAGAAAATAGCATTTTATTCTTTTTTCTTTCCTTTTTTTTTTAGTTTTAATCTTTTGTTTGAGAGAATCTTCCCTTCTATAGAGTTGTAATACTGTATTATATTTTTGTCATGAAGGTCTTTAATATTTTCCTTTCTACAGTTAAAATTTTAATCCATACAGAATTTGCATTTGTGTGTGGCAGGAGTTAGGGATTTTTGGAATTCATTTAGTTTTAAAGTTTGGGTGGCCACTTCTGACGTTATTGAATCTGAGTTCTTCTCTAGTTTTTTTTTTTATGCCATCCCAACTTGGTAGTCATGTCCTAGAGAAGCTTTTCTGTGGGCTTCTCTCTTCTGCAGGTCACTTAGTGTTTGTCACTTTGTCTATGTCACCGTTTTAGCCTCTTGGGATTCATCCTCCTCCTGGATGAGTGTTAGCGTAGGGCAGCCATTCATATTCTTTAAAATTGTCTTGTTTAATATCAGCACTTTCCTCTTCCTTATGAATTTTAACATCAGCTCATCAGCGGCCGTGGAAAGCCTCTTACGATTTTATTAGAAACATTTATTCATATATGAATCTTGAAGTTATTGCCTTTTTTTATACCATTGAGGCCCTTTATCCAGAAGCATGATATATATACCTCTGTATTTGGAATTCATCTTCTGTTCTTAAGTGTAATGCAAAATTTTTTTTCTGTTCTTTTTGAATTTCTTTTAAGCAAATCTTAAATAACTTGTAATTGATGTTGCTTTTAAGAATGAGATTTTAATTTCGTTAGTGCTTTCAATTTTCATAGGAGTGACATTGAATTTACCATATGCTTTACATCCAGCAATAGCACTAAACAGTTTTAACAGTTGTAATAATTTTATATGTCATCTTGTATCTTGTTGGATGAGACATGACACAGAGTTTCTTCTTTCTAATCCTAGATACCTCTTACCTGCCTGCTACTACTAGGTACACTGCTGAGCAGAGGTGGGATAAACAGAGTTCCTTTTTCTTTGTCAAACGAGGGAGTGCCAGCACTCTCACTATTCCAGAGGTTGCTAAGATCATTGCTTGATGCCTAGCCTTTTTTTTTTATTAATTCAAGAAAGGTTATAGAATTTCATCAAAAACTTTTTTGACATCTTTTGAGATATGCATACAATTTTCTCCTTTAATATGTTAATGAGAAGAATTAAATTAATAGATTTCTCTAATGTTTCATCTTGCTGACATTTTGGACATAAATTTAACTGGATCATTTTGGGGAGTATACTCTCTCTCTCTTTTTCTCTCTCTCTAAGACACCCACCCAACCCCACACACACACTTAGGGTCATGCACACATTGTTATATTCAGTTTGCAAATATTTTCTCTATAGTGTTTTTAAAATTAGAAGTGAATCTGGAGGAAAGAAATCATGCTAAGTGAAACAAGCCAGGATTTACAAAAGCAAAGAGCAAAATAGTGATTGCCAAAGGCTAAGGGTGGCAAATATGGGGGGTGGGGTGGGGTGGGTGGGTGGAGATATCTTGTTCAATGGGCACAAAGTTTTAATTATGAAGGAATAAATATTTAGGATGAATAAATTCTGGAGTTTGTTTTTATACCATTGATGACTACAGTTAATAAAATGCCGTGTCTATTTGAACATTTTTGAGAGTAAAATCTTTTTAAATATAATACTTTTTCTTAGTTTTGAGAATTTCATGTGTACATATGATATAATTGGGTCCTATTCACCTCTGTTCCTCTTCCTGGCTCCTCCCAGATCCACCCCACCTTTGCTTCCTCCCTTCAACGTCATGCTTTTATTTATTTATTCATTTTAAAGTAAGTTATCGAGTCTAATAAGTCGAGTCCAATGCCATACACACACACATGTGGGGCCATCTCCTGGAACCTGGTCCACCTACTAGAGATCATATCACACCCCTAAAGAGAACTGACTCTCCCTCTCTTTACAGACACAAACTGCCAATAGGTCCTCAGCTAGGAGTGGGAAATCTGAGATTCTTCCATATCCATGCTGGAATGTTAATTAGCTTGGTCTTGTGCTTGGTGGTCACAGTTCCT
Source organism: Cricetulus griseus (assembly GCF_003668045.3). NCBI lineage: Eukaryota > Metazoa > Chordata > Mammalia > Rodentia > Cricetidae > Cricetulus > Cricetulus griseus. The sequence goes on along the minus strand of NC_048599.1, from coordinate 20,324,686 downwards.
GGGACTTTCTGTGTTTAACAGCTGTCTCATATCTAGAAGACCCTGTTTTACCCGGCTTTCTCAGACCCCTGGGTCTTCTGCTTCTTTTCTACAGTTCCCTCAGCCTTCGGGAAGAGACTGTGATACAGATGCTCCATTTATAGGTCCTGAATCTTTGCATGTTTACATCCCTGAGGTGATGGAGATATAACTGCCTTGACTTACTTTCAAATGTCACAGTGCACATATAATTTTTATTTTTTAATTGTAACTAAATAAGACCGAGAAATTCTACAAGTTAGCTTGGGAGTTAGTATTTTTAAAATTTTCTCCTCTTTTTTTTCATTATCTTCTTTAAAAATTCTAAGTTTCCTTATCATTTCTATTTTTAAGCCACCTCTTTCAGGCAAATAAGCTAGTACTTGCTAACCTTGCCATTTGTTGCTTTAGATGGCGAAGTATATTTATGGTGCATTGTTTTCCACTTTATCTTGTGATTTTTGGTTCTGGACTCATCTTCAGCTTCAGTTGATTAGGATTGTTCTGTGACAACCCACTGGGTCTGTGTTGCGGAAAATTCCAGCCTGAATGTTCACCGTGGTGCTTGGTATTTTGTGGGTAACTTGTAGACACCCAATAGTTTTTTTGGGGGGGGGATTTTGGCTTTGTGTACATTGCAGAGACTACCTCTGCTGTAAACAGACCTGGCACTGTGGGTTCTCACCTTGAAGCCAGCGAGCTTCCTGAGCCATTGCGTAACGGCTCGTGCATGTCTTCTGTCTTCTTGTATCTCAGGACTTTTCCTTCAACTCTAGGGCTTCTCTGGATTAAAACAACACACTCTCAGTGGGTTCTCTATCAGCAGTGATGGGACGGACTATATCTTCAGAGTCCAAAGGCTGAAATCTCATTTTGTTTTTTAGATTATATAATTGTGTTGTTTATCTTTGCATTTTTTCCTGATCTCAAATTACCTTCGTGCCTCACTGCACTTGTTTCACAAATATGCTGTTCTCTTGCCTCTTGTTATAAAAACAGAGTTATAAACAGTTTCTTTCCTTACCGGGTCTTTACCAAATTCTTCTAATGTCTATCACTTTACAAGTATTTAAAGTCTTTCACTTTTTAAAACATTTCATAAAGTTGTTCAGAAAAGTGCTTTTCAAGACACTGGTTTTAGGGCCATCTTTCTACTTTCTCAAAACTGAAGATTTACTGGGTTTATCTAATTCAACTTAAGATGTTAGAGGCAGGACATTAGAATTTGTATTTTATACACTGCAGAGGCACTGATGCTTAACAAAGTCAAGCCTCCGGAGGTGCAGAAACCAGTCTTATCAAAGAGACCAGTCTAACAAAGAGACCAGTCTTATCAGTTCCTACTTACGATTTGATGTAGGTTTTCACATACACACTCCCATATATTTCCACACACCGTTTTAGCTGAAGTTAGAAGACCCTGTGTTCCTGGCTCTGGTATCAAAGAGTTAATTGGGGACTGGAGATAGAAATGCAAGTGGATCTGGTGGCTGGGCAGTGGTCTGCGCCCTGGGCCATACACTGCTTTCTCCATGTCCATAGGAATATCTAGAAATAAGCTAGATAAGCACCCAGGTCTAGGTTTACACACCTGCTAGAGGATGGGTGGGACGCCACCTGCCGTGGGAAACATAGTGCTGCTGCCCCCTAGTGGTGAATTGGATTTGACCCTTGGCTTTTGTCATTGGTACCCAGTAGCCCTCCACCTTTGATGTACTCAGCTCTCTCTCTAGATTTAGAGGAAGTTGGTCTCATGCTCTTTCTTTGTCTCTTTTCCACCTAGAATATTCCTGGGAGGTTCAGACTTTGGTCTCACTGATGGTCTTGGGAATTTTTCCAAGGGGTATCTGAGAAGCCAGAAGCTTTGAGGGATGTCTTCATGTATGCTCATGTGTTTCTAGGTCTATTTTCTTTGTTGTTTTTTTAAAATGAATGTTGTGATAAACAACATGAATTTCAAATATAAAGTGATTTCACAGTGGAGGCTGAGAATCATTAGGAAAGTTTGTCTTGTTGACTGTATTTTGGTTTCTCAAGTTTTGGCAATCTGATGTAACTATTCTTTCATATTTCTACAAAGAAGAATTTGATGCACATGGCAATTTAGGATAATTTAAAGTACATTCAGTTAGGACATTTGTAGTTATTTTCTATAGAAAATGGTAAATACTATTATTCTAAGATCCAATAAAAATGCCCGTGCTGTTTCATGTCTGTAGAAATGGACAGTATTTCACCCATACAGGGGTCAAAGATAAATATTACAGCCATTTTAAATTTCCCCAAATTTTTCATATTTTTATTTCTTTCCCATGCCTCTACATTTCTGAGCCCTTTCACTGTAGATAAAAAACAGAACAAAACAAAACAAAAAAACATTTTGCCCTTTCATCTCAAATCACAAACCCCAACTTCTTTCTTCCTTGAGGCTGCAATCTGAGTACCTGCAAATGAGGGCAAGCTCCAGCCAGCGTGGACATGGTCTTCCCCTCCCCCACTTCCATTTCCTTTGACAGCATCTCAAGTAATTCCACTGCAGGAGGGGAGATGTCAAGTGGAGGTGAACTCCCCTCTCAAATCTGATCTCTGGTATGGAGAGGGGTAGTGGGAGGGTGGGGCTTAGAAAGGAGGGTTGATAACGCAGCCATTTCTAAAAATAGAAGATGACAGCAACCTCAGGAGGGCCAGTCATACAAAACAGTCACACTGGTGACTCACGTGTCCAACCTGCTTCTGCCCAGGTGGTACTGTGGCCTGGAAGACAGGCCCACTCCACAGAGAGTGTGCTTGTGCTTGAGCCCCATGCCCAGTATTTACTTAGCAAGAGAGTGGCCTCCAGAAAACCAGCAAAGTGGGCAAGCTGGGTTCCCCAGAGAGGCACCCTGCAAGCCAAGCAGGCCAAGCACCATCTGATGAGATCGGAAAGCCTTTTTGTCTTTTTAGGATCTTAAGTTCACTTGCTTGACTACAGTGGTATTTTGTGACCACCCAAGCCTCCCCAGAAGTCCTTTTCTTGTTTTGTCCCCAGGATGTTTGCAGGGCCTGCATATAGGGATGAGCATGGCCCCCTTAGAAAGGAGGAAAACGAGGCTTGACCAAGTAAGACCTAAGTCATCATGCTTGTGAATACCGGAGTCCAGATTAACATCTGATGCTAAATAACATGGCCTTGAGCAAAACTATAGACTTTCTCTGGTATTTTCTTTCCTCTCTGACTGGGGTACTGTTAAGCCAAATGGTCTCTCTCTTTCTTTCTCTTCCCTCCATTTTTACCTTCCTTTGTTCCTTCTGCAAATATTTACAGAGCACTTGGGGCAGGAACTTTCCTCCAGTGCTATAAATATAACAACAGATATTCCTGATTCCTGGGACTTACTTGGACAGCACATATTGAATGGGGTGTTTCAGGGTGTAAGTGCTATGTAGGAGGTGGATGGTGATGGCAGTGTCAAGAATGCTGGAGAGAGGCTTGGAATTTTTGTTGGGGGTTATTGAGGAAGCATTGCATGTGGAGTTCATTTGGACACAGAGGCGGACGCGTGAACTCTGTATAATCAGGGACAGCATTCCAGATATAATGAAGATGTGACAGTCTCGGTAGCCAGAATGAGCATGGAGCACACAGGTAAAAGCAAGATGCTTTGGTTGCAGTGTGTTAAATGAGTGGTCTTACTCCATGCTGGCTGCTGGAACAAGACCCACAGTGGCTGCAGATCTAGTGTCTGCCGAGGGACCACTTTTCCCACTTTTGGTTCATAAATGGTGACTTCTTTCATATCTTCCCATGGTAGTAATGGCAGATCAGTTCTCCGGGGCTTCTAGTAGATAAATGTTCTGTCCTTATGACCTCACCACCTGCTTTTACCACCCTTCCTAACACCATGACATTGGAGGTGGAGATTTCAACCTATGGACTTAGGAGGTACACACAATTCTCATACTAAAGCAGAGAGAGAACAGAAAGAATATGATGGGATAGAAGAAACAGGGCTACAGGAAGTGGGAGGTTGTCAGATAACAGTACCTGCAGGCTGTTGTAAGACTCAGAGAAAGACATGTTTGGATGGGCAGAAGGTTGTCCAATGGCACGTGCAATAATGCAAACAAAACATTAACCTTTCTGGAAGTTGTGCCTCTAAAGCTAGTCCAAATCAATTCCACATTATAAATCTTATTTCTACAGTCCTGGAGATCAAAACCAGGGCTTTGTGCAGCCCACATGTGTGTTCTACCACAGGGAACCCTCAGTCTTAGACTTTAGGGCCTGATCCTTTGGCTATGTGATTCTGGCTTGGGTATGAAGTTCTCAGATGAAATGTAAGATCTAGCATCCCTCCTCTCCCCTCCCCTGAAGGCATATTGCTAAATTCTTGACCATCACATACATTTCTATTGCATTTGAGTCTTCAGCTGTAATTGCTGTGTACAGTACTAAGCGGGTGGCGTTATGACAGGGTATAATATCTTATGATTAAGAACCAGGAGTTGGTTTCTTTTTCAGTATTTTTTTGAGACAGTGTTTCTCTGTGTAGTCCTGGCTGTCCTGGAACTCACCTTGTAGATCAGGCTGGCTTCGAACTCATGAGATCTGCCTACCTCTGTATGCAAACGAATCCTAGCCTCCAGAAGTTGTCCTTTAAAGACAACCCAATACCCAACACCAGTTTTCTAGAAACGGATGCAGAGGCTACCTAGTTAGGACTTGAATGCAGGAGGCAAGAGAGGAGAACAGAGTGCCCCTGCAGCGTCACAGCCGTGAAGAGAGAGCAAGCACACAAGCCTGCAGCTGCAGGTGTTTTATGGACCCTGAAAGACATTGTAGGCCTTGGTGATAGTGTTGTGTTATGGCTGACTTGCTAAAATCGATGTTCAAAGATGTCTGTTCTGCTATGATGCTAGAATTGAAAACATGCAATGATGCAATGAATAAACAATAGCACCATTCTTATATGGGATGGATTTTGCTTGCCATTGAAACACTGATGTGGACAGGCTCAACTTGAGTTCTACATTAAATATTATTTTTTTATTTTAGTTGGGTCTGTTTTATAGGATAGTCTGCCACTGCACCATTTTATAATCATGACATTTTGAGGAAGGAGATAGTACAGGACTTTCATATTCACATATGAATAGCAAAAATAAGGAGACAAGGAAGTGGCTTGCTTCTCCACACAATAGCACAGATGTGCCGTGTGACTCTAAGTCAAGAGCACATGTTGCTGTTCTGGACTGGTTTTAGATAATGATAACATAGTAGAGGAAGATAAGTGGGGTAAACTACCCGCCTTAAGGAAAAATAATGTTCTAATCAGCAGACTTTCCATTTGATCTGATTATTTTGACTGATTTGTATCAAGAGTACCATGCCTAAGTTGGAGATACCAGAAATCTCCAAAAATATATCCCTTCTGTGGAAATTGCTCTCAAAGAAAGACTCCTGGTCCAGGCTCACAGCACTTCCTGGGGAATCTCACATCGGGATCAGTAAAGAGTGTGGTGTTCTGATCCCCTCAGCCCCAGGGCTGTTCCCAATCCTTCATTCTCAATAGAGGCATCCAGAAGGGGCTGCCCAAGCTAGAGAGCTCAGGTTACAACAGTGCCATACTTCTGCTCCATCCTGGCAGTCTTCATTCCTGCTGCCTTTGGCAAAGTTGACCTCTGAGGCATCTGGTAGACTGCTGGTGTATGAGCTTGTGTCTCAGGTCAGTTTCTTTCGAGTTATTTTTGAGACACACCCCCTATCATGCACAGCTCGGAAGTCAGCGTTAATGAATCAAGAAAATTCATTGTTATTTTTGACAAATAAAACAGTTTTTTTAAAAATCTTTTTTTTAAAACAATTAAAACAATCTTTTCTCATTTTACATAACAATCCCAGTTCCCACTCCCTCCCTTCCTCCTGCTCTCCCCACCTCCCCCACCTCCCATCATCCTCAAAGAGGGTGAGGCTTCCGGTGGGGACTCAATGAAGTCTGGCACATCACTTTGAGGCAGGGCCAAGGTCCTCCCCCTATATCTAGGCTCAGCAACTGGGCCAAGATCCCAGAGTCCAGTTGAGGAGAGGGAGGAGCGATAGTATGAGCAAAGGAGTCAGCATCATTCTGGGGATACCCACAGAAACAGCTGACCTGAGCCAGTGGGAGATCACTGACTCTGAGCTGGAAGTGGGGGAAGCTGCATAGGACCCAACTAGGCCCTCTGAATGTGGATGACAGCTGTGTGGCTTGAAGTTTTTTTTTTTTTTTTAAGATTATTTTATTTTCAATTGTAGGTTGGTGTATGTGTCTATATGTGGGTTCACACAGGTGAATGCAGGTACTTGCTGAGGCCAGAGGATAGTTTCAAATACTTTGGTTCTGGATTTGCAGGTTGGGTGCGAACCACTCAATGTGGGTGCTGGGAACTGAACTCTGGCCCTGTTAAGAGCAGTATGTGCTCTTAAGTGCTGATTCATCTTTCCAGGCCCAACACACAGTCACTGTCAGTTGCTTGCATTTAATGTGTGATGCCAAGAAGAACAAACAAGTCCATAGAGCATCTATTCTTTGTCTAGGTTGGGGAGTGTGGTAGGGAATAGACACTGTGGAACTTTCCCTGTTATTTCTTCCTACCCTGGCGAGGCTTCGTCTTCATTCAGCAAATACTAACCACATGATCTCTGTGTTCTAGATGTCACCTCAGATATAGACCTTGGAGATGGAGAATTCAGCATGCTACAAAGGAGAGGCAGGAGGTCAGGAAGGAACCGTGCATTCTCAGTGTCTTATTTATTGCATGTGGGCAGAGAGGTGTCTAGGCATTAGGTCATCCTGTACCCCAAGAGCCACAGTGTGAGAAAATTCAGAGGAAGAAAAAACCAACTCACTGCAAGCAAGGGTGGGCAAACTATGGCCCTCAGGCCAGTGCTGTATGGCATAAAATCAAATGTTTTCTAAATCTTCCATTTTTGAAATATATTCCAAAGAGGAAGGATAGTTTGTCACACATGGTAGCCACATGAAATGAAAGTCTCACTGGTGCACAGCTGTGTCCACATCTTTACATGTCATCTATGCATTACCCTAGGAGAGTGGGAGAAGCAAAGTGGACATCCAGGGTGGCCTGCAAGGTCCTTTACAGAAAACCTTGACAACTCTAGGTTGGTGCAATCATGGAGAGCCTCTTGAGAAAAGGGACCTTTGAAGTGGGTTCTAAAGCAGACAGGAAATATCCAGGCTACAGCAGACTGGCTACAGCACAGAGGTGAGATGGGAGGTGGGAAAGGAACTGTGCATAAGGGTGGTAGGGATTTTGGTATGTCTGGGGCATTCTGGGAGTGGTCTGAGTGGGCTATTAGTTATTGATAGGAATCAAGTATGGAAGACTAAAATTGCCCTATGTTTGAGAATGAGAAATCTCTGAAGTTTTTTCAAGCTGAGAAGCCACTTGGCTGGTTGTGATGAGGTCCTTCTGGAAGCCCTGTGGAGGAAGTCATAGAGGAGGTGAGAACAGCACAAGGTAGATTTGCCAGTGAAAGCACATTTATCACTTTCCCTGAGGTAACTGAGGACGGAAGTCCAGCTCATATGTGAGGGACAGGAGCTCGTGAGAATCTGCCTTGACAGACAGCTGGCCTGAGACCAGAGCATGGGGCAGAGGGACAGCAGGGAAAGAGTGACTCAGACACAGATGGAAGCTGGGCCAGCAATAGTAAAGCAGACGAGCATGGGGATGACTCAGGGGCCTTGGGTGACACCATGGGCTTTGTACTTGATGTTTCAATGCTGGGGGTGGGCAGCTAGGAACATCGCAGTGGAGTGTCCACAGCAGACAATGGGGCCTTGGAGAGCTCATGCAGGGTGGAGCAGGATGTGACAAGGCCAACAGTAGTGGTGATAAGAGCAATAATAACAGTGGAAGTCAGAGGCACTTCCCCTGGAGCTGGCAAGAGGGAGGGGCTAGTGTCCAGCTCACTTTCCTAGCATGGGGGCCCTCGGTAGTGAGAAGCAAGCTTTGTTTGGTGGAAGCAGAGGTCAGCTGTTACCAGAGGTACAGGAAGGTGGAGGCTTAGATGGGACAAATTCCAAAGACAGGAACCCAGGTCAGTATCGGATATGGGATCTTTCAGACCATTTGAGCTCAAACAAAAGGATGCAGTAAAGACTTCACTTGAGTCCCAAGGGTCCCTTCAGCTAACAGGAATCATGGGCGGGCCTACCCAACCCTGATTTCTCCCCTAATCCTGTGCCTGAGGCAGAATGAACATTTGAATGAAGTTTTTGCTCTGATGGCCCAAGGGCCTCTTAGCTCTCTCAACAAGTTTGTACTTCAGTTTACGGGGATAAGCATGGGGGAGCTATTGACTATTTTTATGTGGAGGCACCTATGCAACTCTACCTATTTCTTATAGAATCTTCACATAAGTGTCATATTTCGGGCCACCAAAAGTATCAAAGGATATTGGTACTTTTTTCTTCCTCCTCTTCTTGGGAAAGATGTCATTTAGATGATAAAGTTGGACCATAGGAACCCAGTATAAAGGGTGTCCTAAAGAGGGGCTCATGTATAGGTCTGAGTCCTCCTTAGCCTGCACCATACCATGAGAAAAAATAGTGTGTGTGTGTGTGTGTGTGTGTGTGTGTGTGTGTGTGCGTGTATACATATTCCTGTGTGTGCACACTTGTGCATGGATACATGTTTTCACATGCATGAAGAAGCCAAAGGTTGAGGTTGGGTGTCTTCCTCAATTCCTCTCCATTTTTTTTTTTGAGGCAGGGTCTCTCCTTGGCCTTGAAGCTCAATGATTCAATAAGACTGTTTGGCTATTGAGTCCCAGGGCCAGCCTGACTCCACCTTCCCAGGTCTAGGATTACATGCATGTGCTACTATTCCCAGCTCTTATGTGAGTGCTGGAAAATAAGCTCAGGTCCTCATAGTTGTATGGCAAACACTTTACTGACTGAGATACCTCCTCAGTCCAAATATTTTTAAATGATAACAGATTGCACCATCTCATTTAATACTCTCAGGCAATAACTCTCCTCGGTGAAAGCAATATTAACACCATTGTATAGATGGAGAAATTAATATGAGAAAAATTAAAGACACTTGCCCAAGTCATAGAGTAGGATAGTGCAAAAACACATTTGAGCTGGAGCAATAAATCTCTGGAGACCCAACACTGTCACTGGAAGAGCTTTAAGTGTTGGCAAACATCTTCCAGGGGACATGTCTATTGACTTGGGAGCAAGATACACATCCTCTGCTTTCTGGCTCATGTGTTGTGCCAACTAATGGATACCCTAGCCCTCTATTTTGTCCTTTCAAGGTGTTTGTTACAATTGTGTTTATTTATCATTTTGCCTGTTTCCTTTGGTAGAGTGTTTCATGACCTCAGTGGTGGTACTGGTGTTGCTGCCCTCACATCTTGACACCAAATATAGGGCACACTAGGGATGAAGGGCATCTTATTGAATGAATGGCTACCTTGGCCACAAGAAAGGAGGTCTAATGAGAAGGTTGACGGTCCTCTGGAAAGCAAAGTGGTCATTGTCCCTTTGCTCTGTTAGCCTGAAAGGCTACAGAATCTGGACTTGTGAAGGAAAAAGATGACCCACAATTTTATTTCTTCTCTATTTAAAATTTTTATTTACTCATTTGTGTGTGTGTGTGTGTGTGTGTGTGTGTGTGTGTGTGTGTGTGTGACATGTATGTCTGTATATGATGTATATGTGTGCATATAGTATATGTGAATGTGTACATATAGTATATATATGCATATACTCCTGTGTGTAAGTGTGCACACTGGACACATACTTGTGTAGATAAAAAGTCAATACTAGTGTCTTTTTCAGTTTCTTTTTACCATATTTTTTTGAGACAAGTTCTCTCCCTTGAACCTAGTGTTCACCAATTCACCAAGACTGGGTAGCAGTCCTGGGTAAACCCCAGGAATCCCCCTGCTTCAGCCTTCTCATTGCTGGTATTACAGGCGTATGTCCCTACACTTGGCTTTTTACATGTATGCTGGGTATCAGGACTCAGGTCCTCATGCTTGTGTGACTATTTCTTTCAGTGCAGAAGAATGGAATGCATATGGAATGATGGAGGTGCAATGGGCCTCTTTGTAGCAGGATCAAGGAACAGAGTGATGGGGGCAGCATTTGTGTATCATTGGCTCTGGAAGGCACCAGCTTTGTAGACTTGCCTCATTTGTCCCCCCAAAAGCTCTGGGTTAAGGGCTTCCTCCTGATTTCCATTCTATCAGAGACAATGAGATAGAGGCTCAAGGAGCATCCATAACAGCATGCTGATAGTAAATGGAGGATTGTATCTCCTAAGTGTTGAGATCCACTACATTTCTTTATTGTAGAAGTCCAGGAACTAAAGAATAACTGCCTGGGCTCCTGCTCCTGCTTCTGTGCCTTAGTTTCATCTTACAAACAAACAAACAAACAAACCAACAAACCAACAAACCCAGAGCAATGCTAGTGTCTACAAGGTTGGATAAGTCTGAATAGATGAAGTTACTACTCAGATGAAGAGCTCGGGGTGGTACTCAGCATGATGATGCAGTATTTTACCACCGTCATCAGCATCATAGTTTATTGGTCTCAGTGCTTCCTATATCTACCTTTGTACTTGTCATAGTAAATTCCATTTTATTTTTCCTTTAAATAGACTAGGCACAGGGGCACCCTGAGCTGGTGAAACATTATTTATGAGGGCACCTGTTAAATATATTAGCCCTTTTACCAGCCTGTGTAAAGATGATCATTGTCACTCACACCGGTGGTAGCATTTCTTTGGCTGAGGCCTGGGAATAGATCAGGAAGGCAGAGGGACGGAGAACTTTCTCTTTACCCTTTCCTGCCTGTGGACTAGGGTGCTCCTCATTCTTGGGCTATTGAACTTGGACCAGGACTTCTGTCATTGATTGTCCTACTTCTCCGGCTCTAGCGTGTGATGACAGACCACGTGACTTCTCCGATCCTTCACAGTGAATCTCCTATGGATTTCATTTCCCTGAGGAACCCTGACTAACAATGCCCCTCCTGGACTGAGTCATGCAGAGGCTCTAAAAATGAAAGGAAACCACTTAGGAGGTGTGAGTGGAAGTTCTGAATTAAAGACCTTAGATCTTTAATAGGTTCTCAACCTTCCTAACACTGTGCTGTGCCTCTTTAATACAGTTCCTCAAGTGTGGTGACCTCCAGCCATAAAATCATTTTCATTTCTACTTCATAACTCTAATTTTGCTACTGCTATGAATGCTAATGTAAATATCTGTGTTTTTTGATGGTCTTAGGTGACCCCTATGAAAGGGTCATTCAACCCCAAATGGGTCTTGACCCCTAAGTTGAAAACTGCTGCCTTAGAGTAACAAAAAGCGCATCTTATCTGGTTCTTGTGGCAATGATCTCTTTCCTGTGCTGCTGTTTTCAAAGGCTAAGAGGTTCTATTTCAGGTTTCCTGAGTTTCAACAGCAATTGTGACCTTTCCTTCCTTTTGTATTTTCCTTATGGTGGAAAGGGAGAGTAATGAGTGGAGGGCTTTGCTAGGAAATGAACACATCAAAGTGACATTGTTTGGGTAGTCAAGATAGCACATTAGTAAGGTTTTGGGGATGCCATGAGGACCAGGCATGAAAGGGCAGACTGGACTCAAGTGCAGGAGTCTCAGGGGGCTCTTTTTGTAGCATCGAGGATCTTCAGAGGAACTAAAGAAGACATAGAATGCTATGTGGGAGAGGGGATTTGTAGATATGCATCTGAAAGGGGTCTTTGAACACAGTGCTTTATACCATGTGTTGGCCTTGTGGTTGTTCATGACAGAATAAACAGTGCTGCTCATCACTGTGTTCATTGGTTAGACATGTAGACTACATTGCAGAATGACTCAGGAGTTCCATGGTGGATGGTTCTTGGAGCTTCTACATATCTACTGAAAGAGGAAGATTATATTAGGATCCTATGCCCACATGTTTGCCAACACTATTTTAGCATGCCTACACCTCTCTGGAAACCCCCTTACCCCCATATAAGTGTGGACATAGTAGTGGTCCACACTAGCTTGTAAGTAGGATAATTACCACAATCAGAAGACACAGGATGCAGGGGTGTTGTCATCCACAACTTTTCCTTAGTGATTATGAGTCCAGGATCTTGAAACCAATGGTCTTCACCAGTTTCAACCCTCCCCCGCCCTTTATCATTTGACTGGAGCTCAGAGCTCTAGATTCTTATCTTAATCATATCTGTAAAAATTATTTAAGCTCAGGTACTGAGAAGTAGCATGTGGGAATATTTTGTGAAGACATTACCAACACAAGATAGGAGTTCAGCAGGAATTTGCAACCTGATGCTTTCAAAGGAAACACTAGTTTACTGTTCCTGGATCCTCTAAACTTTCAAAGTTCAAAGAAGAGTGATCCACCTCCAAAGGTAGAGTCAAATTTGAAAATGTCCAAACAGTGATCTCTACCTTTGGAAGAATGTAGTTTTTTGCTCTTCTGCCAATTTGCCTCTTTAGACCCTTGAGGGACATCAGAAGAGAGATCTTCAGTGTCTAAGAGGGAGGGCGTATGGGAAAAGGCTCTACAATATCTAGGACACTTGGAAGGCCAGGGAGATTTTTGTGTGGTACATGATCCCACAGGTGTCCTGTAGTTGTGCTCAAAGAGTAGAAACCAGGACTTTCTGAAGTTGCCCCTTGCCCTGGACTCAGGTATGAAACTTTTAGAAGCTCTAGGCAGGTGCCTCAGTAACCTTGCTTAGTGACTTTCTGAATACAGTGGTGGGAGAACGGCTTAGAATGCTTGGTCAACAGATCCCTGGACCTCACCTGCAGAGAGACACCAGCTCAGCAGGTCTGTGCTGGAGTCCGAGATTTTGCCTGTCTCAACACCTCACAGGTGTTCTGTTCTTCAGGGCCACATAACTTTGGGGGCTTTGAGTGTGTGGGTCATAGCGGGTGGTAGTCTGGAAAAATGTTTCAAAGGAATTCTCATTCGGGCTTCCATTTTTCAAAGAACATGAAAACAAAGTCAAATCCAAAAGCCAGAGCAGTAGTTCTCCAGACCCTTTCTTTACCGTCCCAGTTTTGTCAATCCCCGTGGAAGACTGTGCAAACTCCAAACCCATCTCTACTGAGTGCTGAGCCTTTCTTCTTTTTTTCTCCCCTTAAGCACTTTGACTCCTATTCCCCAATGCTGTGATCTAGACTATTAAAAGGAAAATTCTCCAGAGTGAGAGATGGAGGGTGGTGGAGGAGTGACAGATAATAGTCCCATGTTGATAAATCTTGTCTTTCTCAAACTTATTAATATTTCACATCTAAACTCTAAAGGGAAAACCTCACTGATCCATAGTGACCTGCAACCACTCAAGAGAATGTTTCTTTTCTAAATAATTTAACTTTTGAAGGTAGAAAAGCAAGGAGAACAGCGTCCCAAGTAGTTCCATTAGCCTATAATTCTCTCTGCAAGGCTACTGACATTAAAATATAGTTCATTTTTAACCTGGACCACAGTTAACCTTTTTGATATTCTATTTGAATCCCTTTATTCATTATGGTTTTAGGCAAAAAACCCACAAAGAGATATATTAAATTCTTCTATTGTAACTATCCTCCAATCAAATTATCTTTGTATGCTTACAGATACTTGCCTTATGTGATGTGCTGCTGTGTTGTTTAGAGCATATGTGTTTAGAACTGCTAAAAAAGAGGGACATCTTCTAGGCATCTATTTCTTTTATCATTTATATGAAGCAGAATTCTGAAATCATTTTTAAAGAAGTAAAATCCTTTGCCCAAAGTGCATGCCAAGCAAAACCCTAGTGGATAACAATCAGCTGCTACAACCTGAAGGAGTGATGCCTGTGCAGTCTTTTCTAACCATGTTGTGCAAAAGAAATATTAATCGATGGCTCATTGCTCAGGCTCTCCCTAAGATGGCCTATAGTGAATGTTTTGGGGACATGAGGACTCTCCTGAACTCTTTTTGCCTCTTCTGGGTTAAGAAGAACTGGAAATGTAGTGATCTGGTAGAGGGAATGTGTTTTCTACAATCAAACCTTTTGCATCTTCCATATAGTTATTGTTCTCAAATGTACATGCTTAATTGGGATGATGAGCTCCATATTACCACCATGGAAAGGACAGCTGTACTCCGCCAGCAGATCGTGTGGTCCAGCTGTCGACATTCACAGATGAGTGGGGAGGAAGCCACTCAGTCATGGAATTCTTGAAATGATGAGAAGGAACTAAGTAGGCGTTTTTCTGTTGTGTCAAATCTCTTCTCACATCGTCCACATCACTATGCTTTAAAGTCACAAAACAGATGGACCCTATTGGCCTGAATGTCTAGGGCTCGCTGTGCCTTGACTAGAAAAGGAAGGTACGCTTAAGTGAATGAGCATATCCACATTGGCTCATCCCTTAGAAAAGGAGATAAGGACAGAGAGAAGATACGGGCAGGTGTGGGGGTTAAAATGAGAACTGTCTCTCATAGTTATTTGAATACTCGTTATTTGAATACTTGGTCCCCACTTGGTGGTACTGTGTGGGGATGCTGAGGAGTCATGGCCCCGCTAGAGGAAGTATGTCACTGTGGGCTGGCGTTGAGAGCTTAAGCTCTCTCACCCTGTTTCCAGGTTGCACTTCATGCTTGTAGTAAAGGATGTGGGCTCTTAGCTCCCTGTTCTCTGCCATGATGTCCCTGCCATTGTGGACTCACCTTCTAGAAGCGTAAGTCAAAGTAAATGATTTCTGTTACAAGTTGTCATGATATTTCATCCCAACAGAAAATTGCTAATGCAGGAGGAAAGCTGTTTGCACAATTAATGATTGCTTATGTTTAAGGAACACTTTGAGCCAAACGTCATTTCAAATTCTTTGGCTTCAAAATCTTATTCAGTATTGATTAAAATCCTTTATAGTCTCAGTGTGTTCATTTTATTGGTGAATAAACAGAGGCACAGTGACCTTTAACATCATTATCATGTACTCCTTGTTAGACAGGCCCTTTCTGGGTGAAAATTTATAGGAAGGTTATGTGCTGACACCAACTAGTGATTTTCAAAAAAAATAATAGAAAGAAAAAAGTTGCACAGAAGAAATTTCTTCCAAACAATTTTGACCTGGAGCTAGAATTCAGTCTCAGGGGGCAGTGGCTGGTCTAGCCTGGCCTCTGTAGCATCCTTGGCATCTGAGATAGTTTCTTTGTTGATTGTTTGTTGTTCATGTGTGGGTGAAAGCATAAATGGCCATAGGAGTAAGTGGCTACTCCACAGTGCAAGTGCTATTGTGGAGTAGTTCCGAGACTGTTCTGTGAATGAGAAATTTTGGAATGATATGATACATGGTGAAAAGACCCACCTAAAACTTGAAGGAAACCCAAGGGAAAGATGAATGAATCATATTGGAGGTGGTCAAGGAAACTGGTGATGTTATCTCATAGAGCCTTTACCCTGTCTCTGCTTGCTAACCTGGGGATGGCTGGCATTGCTGGATGTCTCTACTGATGGAGCAAGACTACACAGAGTTTAACCTTGTCAGGAAATATGGCGGTTCCCAATCACAGGGTCTGGGTTATTCTCATTGAAGAAATATGATCCATGTGCTGCAGGCCTGATGTTTCCCTGTAACTAGCAGGATAAAACAGAGTAGGATAGTGAGTCCACTTTAGGTCATTGAAATGGGGTGAATAGTCTAATGGGTTGCTTGCTCCTTTTTGTTAATCCATGAACGCACAGTGTCAGGAGTCTTTCCATGAAAGGGGGGATGGAGTAGGAAGTAACAGGTGATTGAAGTCCTGTCTGCTATGTTTCACAGGTGAACATGGTAGACCAGAGTTATAAATATGAATCCTCACTGTGAACCACACTCAAAGATGGGAGTCACTATATCTCATCAGCCCAATTATTTACTTGTCCTATTTCTAGGAAGGAGTTATTTTGGCTGATGGTCTGGGACTACAATTGGTCATGGTAGAACAGGCATGGTGGCAGGAGCTGCTCACAGCCATGGTGAAAAGAGTGCAAGATTACTTGCTCACAAGTCAGGTAACTGAGGGAGATGAATGTTGGAGCTTAGCTGGCTTTGTCATTCACATTGTGGTCCCCAGGCCATGGTGGCACTTCCCACATTCACAGAAAACCTTCCCCCATCAGTGTGTGTTTTCTGAAAAATCCCTCATAGACAAACCACAAAGTATGTCTCAATAATGTACCAGGTGTTTCATAATCCAATCAAATAGACAGAAGTTTACTATCTTATGACTATTCTCCAGTGAGATTTAGATGAGCTTTGTATGCGCAAAGAGTTGACATTTGTGTGTGTGTGTGTGTGTGTGTGTGTGTGTGTGTGTGTGTGTGTGTGTCTGTATCCGTGTCCACCCATGTGCATGCATATTTGCTTACCCTTGTGTGTGTGCACTCATGCATGCGTGGTGCATGTGTGTGTGTACCAGGGATACTTGATACTGGAAGTCTTCTGTGACTTTATACATTTTTATTTATGGAGACAAGGTCTCACTGAACCTGAAATTCATCATTTCTTCTCTACTATCTGGCCAATGAACCCCTGAATTCACCTGTGTATGCACTACCCCTCCCCCCAAAATGCCAATATTGATGATACAGATGTGTTGCCAAGTCTGGCATTTGTTTTTACATGGATGCTGGGGATCTGAACTCAAGTCCTCATTCTTGAACAGCAGGTGTTTTACCCACTGAGTCCTCTCCCAAGCCCCAGTATTTTTCTATTGGGAAATAAAAAATTGCATTTAGAAGTCTTGTGTACTTCTCCAAATAGCATTCCACCACTGGAATACTACCTCATTCTGATTAACGCATTCACAGTCTGTGTTATCTGTGTACTATGAAGCTCAGAAGTATTTTTACTTTAGATGGAATAGGTTACTGGTTTCTTTCTCTCATACATCAAGACAAGGTTGTTACAGAGTCTTTTAATGAAAGAAGGGAGGTAGAAGACGCTGAAGTCAAGCCTACTTTGTTCAACAGGACAATTGCCACTCTACATTATCTTGCAATACCTGGTATTTCTGCATATATGTATTCATGCACCAAAGCTGATAAATACACACCCATGGCATCTTATGTACCTGTGTTAGCCTCTGCCCCAGGACTTTTTATGGATATGCTCAAGGCCACATAAAGTGGCTGAAATTCACCCTCAGGAAATCTACAACCAAAGATGAGCAAGAACTCTTGGTCAAATATCCAGCATCTTGTGTTTCAATGGAACTCTGAGGCATATTTTTTATATTTTCCTTACTGAAGACCAAGGGATGGCAAACCCTCAGTAACCATGGAGCAAGAGGCTTATTGTCATTGCTCTTAACAGCTTTCTTCCTGCTCTCCCTCCATGAAAGGTGCTTCTTGCCCCCCAAATAAGCAATTCCCACCCAATCTCTCAAACTACTTTAGGGGGATTCAAGTTAAGACTGCCCACCACAGACAGCCTCCATGTACAACTTTCAAATTTGGTGAAAACCACTCAGATTTTTTGACAATCAAAGAGATGTCTATATCTTATCTATACGTCTCCCTCATGCTTGTATAGATGTTATTAGATTTACCCTTGTTTTCATTAAGAATTCTCACAAAAATAATTGAACAATAATTTATATGATCAATTTCTATTATTTAAAAGTTGAGTCTTATGGATTTTCAGTCTTAGTGTGAAATTTCACCCTTTCCCTGCTCTTTGGCTCAGGGCTCTGCTTGCCTTATAATAGTGAATGCATGTACAGCCCCTGCGATTGCTTTTGAGTTGTTTTCCTGCACATCTACTGTTAGGACAATTCCTCTTGAGGGTTCAGTGTGGGGAGAGAACTATTTTAGAAATACTTTGAGGGCCTATCTTAGGCTATGATATTCTCTTACATGTTGATTCTGGCTCTGAAAACCTAGTTGAGACTGAACAAATGCTAATTAATTATAACCTAATAAAATGGATTTAGGGCAAACAAATGCAACACACAATGACATGCTAGAGACTTCAAATAATTTCCATTGCATTTGTTTTGCTTTTTCTTCAAACTTAAGCCAGTATTTTAAATCAGTTCATTATAAAAGAGGAGGTTAATGTAATGTTCCAATTTGTAGGCAACAGTTTAACAGTGATTACCAGGGGTAGCAAGGAGGGTTATGGAAAATCATGGCTTAACAGCTTCAGATGGGCAAAATGACCAAGTTCTAGAGGCCTTTTACACAGGGCTGTGTTTATAGTTAACTATGTATTGGACATTTAAATATTCTCAGAGGCAGATTTCACACTAAGTGCTCTTGCCACAATCAAAAGATTAAAAATAATTGACAGTAATTATTAAATTTCAAATTCCATCATGTTCTTCTTTGGGTATCAGTACACTTTCCTGGAAATGGATAATGCCGATACAGTGTTATGGTCAACGTGATGTTTGCTGGGAGTCAGTTTTATTCCTGTCAAAGGGGTGAATGTGGCTGAGTTGTGCCATCAATTTTAGAACATGCGAGTGACTCCTTGGTTGTGTGATTTAGTCTCTCCCCCCTCCCTCTGTTCCTCCTTTCCTCCCTCTGTCTCTCCCTCCCTCCCTTCCTCAGTTTCCTCATCAACTAAATAAGAACATACAGGTTTGCTATGAGAGTTAAAGGAAGCTATGCATATAAAATTCTTAATAGATGCTAGCTGTGTTATTATTCTATTGCTATTGGTTTCCTGGGGGAACAACTAGCCCCCTTTCATTAGACTTTAATTCAGTTCCATTATTCTATTATTCTTCCTTCCTAGGTGGGAAAATGGGTACTCACTGCTAAAGTTACTAAGGAAAATGCTGATCTCCCAAAATAGCTATTGAGCAGTAATTTTCAAAATACATACTAAACCCAAGCTATACATGAAAGGCTGTTAAAGTAGGTCATTGCCACAGGGCTGCTTAGAGAGGGTGCCACCAGGGTGATTTATGTCTGGGGGGATTATTAATTAAACAAAAGAGGGTCTGTGTTTTTGAAAAATGCCTGTGCCACAGAAGAGCCGTGCATGAAGAGACATAAAGGGAGAGATATGATTAAAGAGTGTATCTCCATCTATCTGTAGATTCAAAAGATTACACACTAAACAGATTTTGTTTTTGTATTTAGTGCTTTGGAGTTTTTCACAGATCTCTGTGTTGAGTTTGGGTTGCTTTGGTGAACTCACTGCAGAGGAAGTGATTTGAACACATGAAATCTCTGTGTCAATAGAGGATAGGCTTCTGTTTTTAAAGAGGAACAGATGGATGGAGGACATCAGATTGTGTGGGGGAGAGGTGTGAGTCAGTGCTGTGTGTATGTGTGTGTGGGGGCACTGGGCGCTTTCTTTTATTTCAATATATTTGGTGAGAATTGTTTATATAATTACTGTATTTACATCATTCTTTCTCCTTTTGCTCCAATCCAGTTCCTCCTGTGTTCCACCTCCATTTCTCACATTTATGGCCTCTTATTATTTAATTGTAATTGTTACCCAAACACATACATATACACACACTCACACACATACATTTATAAATATTTATAAATATAACCTGCTGAGTAGTGTTGCTCATTTATGTGGTGTGTGTGTGTGTGTGTGTGTGTGTGTGTGTGTGTGTGTGTGTGTATGTGCGCTCATGTGGGAATGGGCATGTGTATATATATGTGTGTATATCTTTGTGTGTATGTGTGTATATCTGTGTATGTATCTTTGTGTGTGTGTGTGTGTGTGTGTGTGTGTGTGTGTGTGTGGTATTCAGGACTGCCCAGTTGGGGTTGGATGACTTATCAGGGGCTCTGGAGGAGACTGATTTTCTCTCTCTCAGCAACCATTAATTGCCTGTAGCTCTTCATATAAGGTGGGGCCTTGTGAGAGTTCCCCTGTCCATGCTGTCATGACTTAGAGGGAAGACACTGTCACAGTACAGACATCCTGGTCCTCTGGTTCTTATACTCTTCCCCCTGCCCCCTCAGTGAAAGAGGTCTAGGTTACATTCCTGGATTTACATTTTCAGAACAGGACTCAGAGGTGTGTCTTTCATCAGTGGAAGCCTCTTGTAAGCATTTGAAGCTTTAAGAAACCCACTGGCCGGTCTTCTCCCACATCTACCCCCTAATCTTCCTCATAACAATAAACACTGTGGTGTTACATTCTCAGGTTTTGTGTTTTCTCTGAAAGCCATTACTCTCAGACATTGTTCTTTTTAATTTTGTTCAGTGAAAGTATCCTCATTTGTTATTTTCTGATTATAAAATTAGGTATAAGTGTAAACATTTAAATGGTTCAGATATGTAAAAGTAATTATATCTAACAAAATGAGCAGTTTCAATATTCAGGGCTTCGTGTCTTAGGGTTTTTATTGCTTCCCAGAGACACCATGACCAAGGCAACTCTTATAAAGGAAAAACATTTAATTGGGGTGGCTTACATTTTCAGAGGCTTATCATCACCACACAGCCTGGATAGCGCCAACAGCACAGCATTATTAACCACAGAGATCCTTGGTAGCAGACCTGATCAACCTGTTTGTCTTCACTTCTTAATGGATACTTCCACTCCTGACTGAAGCAACACAGATTAACACAGGCTCCAAAGCCTAAATACCATGTGGGGTGTGTATTTTCTATTTGTGGGCCAATACCTGGTATAGTACAAAATGTATCTGCCCTTTGATCTAGGAAATAGCTCTGATATTTTGTAGAGGTATACTATAATTTCTGCATCATAGTGGAGAAAATCTAAATATTCACCAACCTGGGTTTGGTTCAAAACCTCGGGGTCTAATTGTATAATGGAATATTATACATTGTGAGAGATCATAGTTTGTTTATAGTGTAGAAATGAAAGCTCCAATTGGATAAAAGTAACATGAAGAAATATGTGTCAACAGTTCATGGGCTTTATGCTAATAAAAGTACTAGAGTATTTTTGTGTGTGAGACGTTTCCAAAGGGATGCACAAAACTATTAGCTCTGAGCATGGCAAAGAGTGAGGTGGCATCTGAGAATGGGAAGAGAGAGACATTTCACCTCGTCTTCTTTGAGGTTGCTTTCATTTACCAGGTATTTGGGTCACTTTTTAAGCTATAGATATTTCTAAAATGTCTGATTCTTAGATGTAGTTTTGTCTTCTCCATTCACCTGAGATGTAGAAAGCTTTGCATAGCTTTCCTAAGGTTGCATGTCTAAAGAGTCTGAGAAGAGCCTCCAAGGCACATTCTTACTGTGGCTTAGCTGGGCCCGTGCAGCCTTCCACAGAAGGCAAATAACTCAGATCTGGGGACCTGATTTGATTTGGCTATTGGATAACTAAAACCTAACCCAGAGATTTTCATAAATATTACAACTGAGGGGGCTGGAGAGATGGCTCAGCAGTTAAGAGCACTGACTGCTCTTCCAGAGGGTCAAGGTTCAAGTTTTCAGCACCCACATGGCAGCTCACAACGACCTGAACTCCAGTTCCCAGTAGATCTGCTATCATTACACAGGCATACATGCAGACAAAACACCGAAGTATATAAAAAAAAAATACTATAGCTGAGACATGGAAGATCTCTTTGGGAAAATGCTTATGATAGTTTGAATGTAATTGGCCCTCATAATCCCGTAATCTCATAATCTCATAGGGAGTGGCACTATTAATGGAGGTATGGCTTTGTTGGAGTGCGTATGGCCTTGTGGGACAATGTGTGTTACTGTGGGGACAGGCTTTGAAGTTTCTTATGCTCAGGATACCAACCAGTGAGTTAGTTGACTTCCGGTTGCCTGCAAGCTATAGGACACATGGCTATTTCTCCAGCACCATGCCTGCCTGCATGTTGCCATTCAAGCCACCATGATGGGCTGAACTTCTAAACTGTAAGCAAGCCACCACAATTAAATGTTTTACTTTATAAGAGTTGCTATGGTCATGGTGTCTCTTCACAGCAATAAAAACCTAACTAAGACAGTACTCATGACCGTTTGGTTCAAAGCAGAATAAAATTAACCACCAGCATTCTCTTTTGCAACATTTTGTATCCTGAACTTCAATTGTTCTTCTAATTGAACTTCAATTAGAACTTCATTCTAATGGCTTTTTCTTTAGTCACCTCATGGAGATTTGTCTTTTAGGTTTAAGATTATTACCAAGTATCTATACCAGAGTCAGGCTCAGCTCATCTTCCAAGCTTCTAAGTTCTTTCAGGTCCAATTCCCAACCAAGAAAAAAGAAACTTCAATATAAGCAAAATCAGGATCTCTCTCTCTCTCTCTCTCTCTCTCTCTCTCTCTCTTCTCTCTCTCTCTCTCTCTCTCTCTCTCTCTCTCTCTCTCTCTCTCTCTCTCTGTGTGTGTGTGTGTGTGTGTGTGTTTATAGGGGATTGCCACTAAGAGATCACATGAATCTCAGAAGAGTGTTTGAATTTTGGACTTTTAAACATTGTTGAGAGTGTGGTAGACCATGGGGACTTTTGAAGTTGTACTAAATGCATTTTGCATTATGATATTGTTACAAGCTTATGGGCCAGCGAGTGGAATGTGGTAGTTTAAATGTAATTGGCCCCCATACGCTCATAGGGAGTGGCACTATGAGGAGGTATGGCTTTGTTGGAAGAAGTGTGTCACTGTGGAGGTGGGATTTGAGTTTTCATTTGCTCAGGCTATGCTTAGTTTAGTTTGCTTTCTGTTGCCTGAGGGTCAAGATGTAGAACTCTCAGCTTCTTTTCCAGCACCATATCTGCCTGCATGCCACCCTGTCCCACCATGATGATAATGAACTAAAGCTCCGAAACTGTAAGACACCCCATTAAATGTTTTCCTTTATAAAGGTTGCTGTGGTCATGGTGTCTCTTCACAGCAATAGAAACCCTAAGACAATGATAGATACATAGGTAGATGATAGAAAGATGGAGATATATAAATGATAGATAAATAAGTAGACGATAGAGCCTTAACACACATCACTGCTTCTCCTTTTGTCTTGGCTTCTGAATCCAGTTTTTTCTGCATTTGACTGGAATCATGATTGCTGGTACCTCTCATGACTCAGAACTCAATTATCTTCATTTTCTGCAGTTTCTGTTTGGGTGCTACCTGTGTCGGCTTGGTCTGGTAGCCAGCCAGTTAGGGGCCAGTGTATTATTGTAAAGCAGATGGAGACTATGGGTTCTTCTTCTGCAATGCTATGGTTCGAATGCAGGATGCTTCAGTTCTCCCAAAGAAGGATGATGAGAGTGGCTTCATGGTGCAGGCCTGTCACCCTAGCTACTCAGGAGGCTGAGGCAGGGTGATAATGGTTTTAAAACTAGCCTGGACTACAGAGTGAGTTCAAACCAGTCAACTTAGTGAGTCTCTGATTTTAGAAAAAAAAGTAAAAACAGATGGCTAAGTATAGCTCAGTGTAAGAACACTAGCCTAACATGTGTGAGACCACCGGGTTCCAAGTAACACATGCACGCGAGCCCGAGTGCACACTCACACACACACAAATAATGAAATAAAGTAAATTTAACAATAATTTAAAAATGGCTCAGTAGGTGGCTCAATGGATAGGAGCATTTGCTCTGTAACCATAAGGACATGAATTTTCATTTGAATCCCCAGAAACCATGTGAAAAACCAGATATGGCTGTGTGTGTCTGAAAACACAGCACTGGGCACAGTGGTGGAGGCAAGTTAATTTAGAGAGCCATTCAGCATAGCTGAGACAGTGCATTTCTGTTCTATGAGAGTCCTTACATATGACTGTGTGGGCATATATGTGTGTTATGTGGAGCCAGAGCAGGATACTCGGTGTCTTCCTCCAAGGAACTTATATGATGTGAGTTTCAGCTCTTTATTAAACCAACCACAACAATATATCTCCACCCAGTATACAAATATCCCACAACACCTACTATTTTGTACAATTAACATATACTAATAAAAATAAAACCCACCAATGCTTACAAAAATAATATGTGCTATATGTTCTTATATGCTTTATCCATGAAGTTTAAAAAGGCCAAAGAAGTAATAGCAAAGCATAGAGAGGTTCTGTGTTTCTCTTTTGAGAAAGTTACATTTTCCCCCACTTTTCCACTGGGCTTCTTCAGTGTTTCTTTGTTGCATTGCTTCCTTCTTGTCAGGCAAATAAACAAAGTGGGTATTTCTCAGGAGACCCCTCTGCACATGTATCTGAAGCAGCCTGTGTGCTGCATCATGGGTAATTTGGGTTAAAGATAATTGTAAATACACTATTGATATTAACTGATGTTTTTCCAACATTGCAATAATGCTTGTTTTGTTTGTCAGTGAGTTTATTACTTTTTGATCAATAGAATGTGAGATTTGTGGGTGAAATTAGCATAGTGAATAACAATTAGGCAAAAAAATCAATGACATTCAGACAAATGCAGGACTTGAGAAAGTCCCAAAGGTATACCAGTGTGCATACACACATGTAAACACACACAGAGGCCAATTTTACCCACACATGAACATACATGCACACACATACACACACATGCACACACACAACAGCACAGACACATGCACACACATACCTGAAATATTCCTTATTTATAATTCTAAAACATGGGAGTGGGGGAGGGGAGAAGTTGTTGGGGGAGTGGAAAGTAATGAGTTTCTTAGAAAGAAAGTATGACAGGTACAGAAAAACCACCTGCAGATTCCATTTTTAGAGAACTCAAGATCTTTGTATTTGGAAAAGCTTGAGACATCAATATCCATTAATTCCATTTAAACTCTTCTTATTTTTAGTTTAATTAAAAGTTCAAGAATCTCTCTTTCACTATCTCTTGGAGATGAAACAGACAGAACCCTCGGCTTCCAAGCATCCTAAGTAGTTGTATCCTTTGTTTTGCTGTTGTTGTGATAAAATACTAGCACCAAAAACAATGTATAGAAAGCATTATTTATTTTAGTTTACAATTCCAGAGGGAGAGTTTTTGATGGTGGGGGAGATATGACAGCTGGCAGCTGGAGCAGGAAGCTGAGAGATCACAGCTCCATCCACATACGTAGGGCAAAAAGAAAACTGTAAGTAGGGTGAAGCTGTAAACCCTTAAAGTCCACCCCAAATGATGTACTTCCTCCGCAGGACCACACTTCCTTAACCTCCCGGAACAGCATCACCAACTGGGGACCAAGTGTTCAACTACTGGAGCCTATAGGGGACACTCTTATTCAAACCACAGTGGTAATCCACTGTAATGTTAGAATATGATCACCATCACCTGTGCCTCTATAGGTGTCTTTCCTTGGACTTGGTGTTTTGTCTGGAATCAGAACAGGGGAAGAAACTGATTCTTTTATCTTGTAAGGTATGAGCCATCTCACGTATTTTTATTCTTTTTTCTTTTTTCTTTTTGTTTTTTCGAGACAGGGTTTCTTTGGGTAGCTTTGGAGGCTGTCCTGGCACTCACTCTGGAGACTAGGCTGGCTTTGAACTCACAGTGATCCACCTGCCTCTGCCTCCCGAGTGCTGGGATTAAAGGCATGTGCCACCAACGCCCGGCCAGTATTTTTATTCTTAAGGAAAAATGAGCAAGACCTAATATGAAAAATTTTAAGTCTGTCTGAGTATTTTACACATGCACATTACCTTATTCACTCATGCCACAAATTTATCAAGTAATTTTTGTTACTAATCCCATAGTTCCAGCTAATGAGTTTACTTGATATGTCCTGCATAGGGTTAGATCCCAGTCCAAACCCAGAATATCTGATCCCAGAGTCCATTGCCCTCAGCTCAGGAAGCATGCATACATGTAAAGATCAAACCCTTTATGTTTTCTGCCTTTGCCAGGCTTTCCTCTAGATGTTGTGTATGCTGTGGGCAGTCTAAGAGGGACCCACACTGAGACAGGTCCATTTCCAGCCCCCTCTGCTTATTAGACAGAAGCATGAGGGTATAGAGTGGGAGGAAAATTCACTTTTCTTTCACAGATTTATGAGCTTAGAGAGAGTCATGCTATTATTCACAACTCTGAACACATTGTATGTTGCTGAAAACATTCTTACCACCCTGTGACAGTTTGCTACCCCAGCCAGGCGTGGTAGTACACAGATGTTACCCTAGAGCTTCGGGGATGAAGGTAGGGAAGTTAGAGGTCAAAGCTATACTGGGTAACATAGGGAGATCCTATCTCAAAAACATAGTAAGAATTGTTTTTCATCTGATGTGCCACCTCTCCCGATCCAGTATCCACATGCCAGCTTTTCATCCCTTTCAAGCAGAGGGCATTTCCACACTTGGTCAAGAAACACACCATGTTGTGCATGAGCTTCTTGAAGCTGCATTTCTTCTTGTCTCTGGAGACTCTGGAAAATGTGCTCTAGAGGAACTACCAAGTACATATTTGTTGGATTAAACACAATGGTGGAAATACAATACCGTTCTCAGCTCTTCTATTTTGTGATGCGCCTACAAATTATTCCCTGAGAATATTGGTAAAGTCTATTTACAGCATTACACAGTCTCCCAGCAGACTCTGACATCTGTGTATTGTGGTGTTTAAGGACTCCGTGGGGTTCCTTGCCACATCTGAGAATCTTCACCATGTATCATCCTACCTGATAATTCCTCATGGAATACCTCTGTAGCTGACAATTTCCTTCCCCTGCATGGTGTTCAGAAATCAATGTTTAGAATAATGGTCCTGCTTGGCTCTGAATTGGGCTGGTTAATAACTATTGCTGAGGAAATCAATCACGTCTATGATATCTTATTACTTACACTAATTTAATCACAGGGAACAGATCTTTGTTCCAGTTCAAAGGGCAAGGGGAGTATATGTCTATCCTTCCCTCCCTCCTTCCCTCCTTCCCTCCCTCCCTTTCTCCCTCTCCCTCTCTCTCTCTCTCTCTCTCTCTCTCTCTCTCTCTCTCTCTCTCTCTCTCTCTCTCTCTCTCTCTCTCTCTCTCTCTCTCTCTCTCTCTGTGTGTGTGTGTGTGTGTGTGTGTGTGTGTGTGTGTAGGGGGAAGCAAGGAAAGCAAGGCGAGTATCTTATACAGAAGGTGGTGAAACCCTACACGGAATAGTGACCTATTACTGTAAGCCTCATAATACATTCTTACAGGTGATATTCATATAATAGGGACATAAAAGCAGGCTGGTTTTACTCCAATTTCATTACAAGAATATTCCATGTTCTGAATCATCATTGAGATTAGAGGAAGTGATTGCTAACTCACTAGCTTTACAATTAGCTGGGTTTGATGTTTGTACAATTGCTGACATGTGGTTATTGCAATAAACCCAGAGGCTCAGTTTTAGGCCAACGTTTCAATTGTAGATAGGCATAACTGGGAATGTAAGGGATTCGTGATGGCAGGTCTCTCCACATACACCATCTAGTAATATCCTCTTTCCCGTTCTCTTGTTAACTTACTCCACACTGAACTCCACTGCCTCAGCCTCAATGACATCTTTTCTAAGGCCATCAACTGGGTAACAGCTCTTCCTCCTCCAAGCTCTATTTATTTCCGTGTTTTGGGGGTGTGCAATAATTCTCTGGCCTACCTTATACGTGGTGTAGCTATATTTTCTGGTTGTACATTTGTGTCTTGACTCAGAGCAGCTGCCATAGAACACCCACGGCCATCTTGAGGCTTCTAGGGATTGAGAAATAGACTCAAGAACCTTCACAAAATCCTTACAAACCCACACTGACCTTCTGAGGTTATATATGAATGAATCAATTGACTGGAGTAGGACATTTGGCTGCCCAATCATTGTCCATACTGAATTGGGACTTTCCGGGGACATAGCTCTCTTTGAGTCACTTAGGCTTCTAAAAATAATCCTAATAAGCTCATTGTTTCACCAAGTGGGGGCTTGGGTCAGATCCTTTCTTTGGTCTGTCGGTGCTCTTTCTGGGGTGAACAGATATTTTGATGTATCACTTCAGAAAAAGTCATGTGGTGTCACACCTCTTTCTCTTGGAAGTACCCCTCTTCTGTTAAATAAGTGGTCCAGTATTTAAAAATAATTTTTAATTTCTTTCTTTTTTTATTCATTTATTTAGTTCATAAATAAAGTCATGCACAATTATGATACAGAATACAGTATGTTCACAATGGGATGGCTAAATTTTAATTTCTATATGTGTGTATATGTGTGGCATATGTACATGTCCATATGCTTGTGTGACTGTGCAGGCAGGTATGTGTGCACATGTATGCATATATGTATGGAGGCTAGATGTTATGTTGGGTATCTTCCGTTTTCCTTCTGTGCTGGCTAGTTTTATGTCAACTTGACACAAGCTAAAGTCATCAGAAAGGAGGGAGCCTAATTAATACCTGGCTGTAGGTCATTTTCTTAATTAGTGACTGATGAGGAAGGCCCTGCCAGCTATGGGTGTTGCCACCCCTGGGCTGGTAGCTCCATAAGAAACAAGCTTAGCAAGCCATGAGAGCAAGGCAGTAGCAATACCCCTCTTGCCGCTGGGTTCCTGCCCTATTTGAGTTCCTATACTGACTTCCTTTGATGATGAACAGCAATGTGGAAGGGTAATCCAAATAAAACCTTTCCTTTCCAACTTGTTTTTGTTATGAAGTTTCATCAAAACAATAGAAACCCTAACTAAGACAGGTTGGTACCAGCATAGAGGAGTATTGCTGTGACAGACTTGACCTTGTTAGTTTGGGGAGAGTTGTGGGAGGACTTTGGAGCTTTAGGCTAGAAAACCCATTGATTGTTGTGAGCTCAGTGAGCTATTTTGTGGGAGCTTAGGAGATAAGAATATTGAGAGCAGTGCAGATGATGGAGGCCTGGTTTGTAAAGTTTTACAGGGAATCAAAGACTCTACTGGGCTTTTTGTGTGAAGAAATCTGTGGTGTTTGGTCAGCTGTGATTAACAAGAGACCAGAGCCACTAAAATAAAGACTTTGCTTTGTTGGGCAAATGGATGCTGGTCATCTGGGGCTGAAGAATCTGCTGAGATTAAGAAGAAACCAATATCACTGAGGCAAAGTCTCCTGGGAAGTGTTTCCTCAGGGTCAGCACATGAAGCTGTATTCCAGAGGCAGCCAAGGTTGGACCTCTTGTACCTCGTGCTGGCAGCTGAACTTGGTAGTGTAAGAGTCACTCAGGTGATACTGGTTTTGAAGGCATGAGGTGTCATGGAAAGTAGCTGAGGTTTGGCACTATGTGGTAGGGCTTGGAGTCTCTGAAGAGAGCCAAAGATGTTATTGGTGAAAAAAAAGCATAGGTCAGTTGCTGCAGGAGACCCAAGAATTTTAGAGATGCTAGTATCATGGGATGACTGCCAAGGAAAACAGCAGGTAGGGAGCCAGCCTGAGCCTAGGAGAACAAACTGTGTGTGCTGAAGAGGGAGGAGCCAGGGAAGTGACCCAAGACCCCTGGAAGAGCCCAGAAGATGTGAGTGAATTTCAGTTATTGGGACATGGAATTATTTACACTCTTAGAGTTTGGTTTTGCTTTGTTCAGATTGTGACTGTGCTCTGGTTCCTCCCCCTTGAAGTAAAAAAAAAGCATTTAATTGAATTTTGATTTTTATAGGAGCTCACAGTTGAGAGATATTGACATTTTAAAAGTGATTTTGGATTTTTAAAGAGACTGGATTTTTAAAAAATGACTGAACTTTTACTGTGAATTTGTAAAGACTGAGGCTTTCAAAGTTATTTGTTTTATATTGTAACATTAATATTAATGTGCCATCTTGGGGGTAAATTCAAAAGGAAAGGTTCTAGTCTAAAAGTGATGTGTTTGTGTTTCAAGTTGGTAAGGGGTCAGTTGTGCTGGCTAGTTTTAAATCAACTTGACACAAGCTAAAGACATCTGAAATGAGGGCGGCTCAGTTGATAAAATGCCTCCATAAGACCTGACTATATGGCATTTTCTCAATTAGTGATTGATGTGGGTGAGGCCATCCATTGTGGGTGGGGTCACTACTGGCCTAGTGGTCTTGGGTTCTTTAAGAAAGCGGGCTGAGGAAGCCATAATGAGCAAGCCAGTAAGCAGCACCCCTCCATGGCTTCTGCATCAGTTCCTGCCTCCAGATCCTGCCCTGTTTCAGGTTCCTGTCCTGACTTCATTTGATGATGAACAGTGGTGTGGAAGCATAGGTAAAACAAACCCTTTCCTCCTCAAGCTACTTTGGTCATGGTATCTAGCACAGCAATAGAAACCCTAACTAATATAGTTCTCAACTTTATTCTTGCAACAGGGTTTTTCACTGAACCTGGAACTCATCAATTCAGCTGGGCCAGCTCAGCAATGAACTCCTGAGATTCAGCTGTCTCAGGGTTAGGGTTACAGATATGCACTGCTGAATCTAGCTTTTATATGTGTGCTGGGGATCTGAACTAAGTTTCCATGCTTGTGCAGTATTTTATCTACTGACATATCTTTCCAGTTTACCATGTCCTCCTTTTTTTAAGTAAATGACCCTGTTCCTTTATCCAAGACTGGCCAGAAGAGGATATTCATTTCTTAGACAAAGGCATTGTGATGGGATGTGCCGAGCAGAACCTTCTTTGAGTGAGATGGGAAATGACAAAGACTAGGATGTAGTTTGCATTGTATCATCCTTTATATTTTTTTATAGCTCTGCCTCAGTTCATTCTTGTGGTTCATGAAGCATCCTAGTCTTTGTCCATTGATTCTGAGGCAAATATGGCAAATTTTACCTCAGGACCCACATCTGATTGATTGGCACTAACCACTAGGGCACAGTGTTAAGAAATATATATGTGAGGTCATCAGGAAAAGAGATCTGTGATCTATTAATTATGTCTGGCATGGGAACAGACATAGCTGTAAACACAGCAGGTGTTTTGCTGTCTTTTACTTAGTGACATATGCTATTTCTTCCTAGTGATTAGTGTGGGTCTTGGCTTTTGGTAGCACCCTATTTCTATCATTTGTCACATTTGTTACCATGAAAGTCATAGTGGCCACCTTAGGAACCTGGCCAAGCAGAGGTTTGCCCTTCAGATTTTTGAAATTAATTCTTTGGGTACTCAAGGGCCAGAGTCAGTCAGCAGGATAAATGATGGAAAAGAGAATAAATCCAAGTGGGGCAGAAACACACAG
Organism: Cricetulus griseus; assembly: GCF_003668045.3. Taxonomy (NCBI): domain Eukaryota; kingdom Metazoa; phylum Chordata; class Mammalia; order Rodentia; family Cricetidae; genus Cricetulus; species Cricetulus griseus. Next base: position 20,293,624 of record NC_048599.1, on the reverse strand, counting down.
ACTGTCAAGAGAGCCCTATTAAAGCTGTACTGATAAATTCATGGAGTGTATACTGCAGGCCAAGGAGCTCAAGGAGTTATCAGGGAAGATCACGAAGTAAATAACTGAAGTTAGGTTTACAGTTATATTTTCAGTAAATCAGTTTGGTGCAAACTTGGTCTACAAGTGATTTTTCTGTTTATACATGGTCATGAAAAACACATGATGTCCAAACTGAAGCAGAACCACGTAGAAGATAATCATCTTCATTTTGCTTTTTTTTTCATATATAGGATGCAAAACTGGTGGAAATTGATGGTGGGCAGGATGCTTGGAGGAGAGAGAAGATCAGAAGCCTCCCAGATTTATGTTGGAGACAACTGAATGGAAAATGGCAACATTCATTAGCAGGCTTGGCTCTGTGAGTAATAGTCTCTTACTTCGTTTTCTTTTTAATAGACCTGTTGCCTTCCTCATTGTCCAATGGCTTCTTTAGGGAGGCACTGTGCCTTAGTCAATTTCTAACATTGTGATAAGATACCACGACCAAGGCAACTTATGAAACAAAACATTTATTTAGAAGTTCATGGTTACAGAGGGTTACAGCCAATAACCAATATGGTTGGGAACATGTCAGCAGGCAAACAGACATGGTGTTGGAGCTTATATCTTGATCTGCAAACATAAAAGAGAGGCAGCAAGAGTTATTTGGGAATGGCATGGGATTCTGAAGCCTCAAAGCTCACCCCCAGTGCTACAGCTCTTCCAACAAGGTCACACCTCCTAATCTCCTCCAAACAGTTCTACTAGCTGGAGATTAAACATATGAGCCCATGGGGGCCATTCTCAGTCAAAACACCACACATTATGTCTGTCTTCCTTTTTAAATTTTTTTTATTTTAGAAGCACTCTTATTTCCATATCAGTCTCCCCATTTCCTAGCATTCCCATGCTCCCATACGCCCTACTGACCCTCCACCCACTCCCCAAGGATAGTGAGGCCCTCCATGGGGGACCATCAAAGTCCGTCACATCATTTGGGGGAGGGCGTAGGCCCTCTTTCTTATATCTGGGCTGAAATAGTATCCCTCCATAGGGAATGGGCTCCCAAAGTCCATTTGTGCTCTAGAGATAAATACTGGCTCACTGTTAGAGGTCCCATAGACTGCCCTGGCCTCCTAGCCGGCACCCATATTCAGAGGGCTTGGTTCAGTCCAATGCTGGTTCCCCAGCTTTACCTGTCTTACCTTCTTACTCTTATCTTTGTAACCTAACAGTACTAGCACCCGAGGTCTGCAATAAACTCTGAGTACAATGATGTTATATGTCTATTGATAAGGACAAACCACTTAAACAATGTATAGAATAATACTACATAGCTACTGACGCTGGCCGGGAAACATTTTACTCAAAAGCAGTGTCTAGCTTATGTTGGGAATGAATGTATTAGCCTTACTCTGTTCATTTCTGAACTGTTGCCTGGTCTACCAGAGACCTGCCAATCTTCATGGGGATTGAAAGACAAGTTTTGCATGCACTTCAATTACTGAAAGTCTATATGGAGTTTATGAGGCTTAACCCATAGCTGGTTCCTGTTCACAGTCAAAGGCCAATGAATGGTCAATAAAACCTGCAAACAGCTTTCCATTATTCTTGATGGATTTCTCTGTGAGATGACAGGGTGTAACAATGATCAATAGTGGAACAGCCATTCCTGGAGACCTCTTGTGCTGGCTATAATATATTTATGAAAAGGGGACCGTATGATGTTTTTGTTGGTATATCAGCTAGTGGTTTGGGACAAATAGGGGAAAGCTGTACTTGAAAATAAGATTGATTGTTTGAAATCTTCTATTAGAGCCTAGTGCCTTGTGGGAAGTCAGTGCATGTGATTATGGGGGTCCTTTTTTCTTGAGCATATCAGGGGCATACTGAACTGGTTGAGGGGAGCGTGTTGTGAGCATCAGAGCCCAACAATAAGTCAGTTATTGCCATGTCCTTACTTGCCTTACAAATTGGTGAACAGGATATTTTTGATTTGCTGAATGATTGTAGTAATTAGTTTATTAGTGTAGTTTGAATCTGAGATGTCCCCCTAGGCCCATGTTTTTGAACATTTGGTCCCTGGATGGTGGCACTGTTTACAGGAGGCTACAGAACCTTTAGGAGATAGAGCCTCGCTGATGGAGGTGGCTCACCAGAAGCAGGTGCTTTCACTATACAGTATTACTGCCATGAGACCTTCTGTGCTTTCCACACCATAACGGTCTGAAATTAAACAAAAATCAATCTTGCCTCCCTTAAGTTGCTTTTGTTAAATATTTTATCACAGAGATGAGGAAAATAGCAAATATGGTTAACATGTCTAGGACTTTCTGAAGGCACAGGGCTTGGACATTTTGTTTTTAATACTCATGAGGGATGAGTCAATAATCTTCCATTTGGAGAGATGGATGATCTACCTGAGGCTAGTTTTGAGTCACTCTCTGTTAGTGATCTTTACATTAAAGCCCAGGATCATTGAGATAGTGCCATGAAGTCCTATCCCAGAAATACTCACATGAGGCCCTCATTTCAGATTAAGACCTCTTTGTGTGGGCTAGGAACCAGGTTGACTTCTTTTCTGGTAGAGCTTCTTAGGAAACTAATGCACAGCTGGGGTGAAACCAGTTGTTTAGTTCAATAGGGAAATCATGAAATTCATCAGATACTTTTAATTTTACTGCTTTATTGAGGAATAATAAATGAGCTAAATGGCAGATTTTATGATGTAGAATGTGATGCTTTGAAAGATGTATACTTTTTGAAATGATAGCTACTGCCAAACTAATTAACATATCCATAATTTCAGATGACGGCCATAGGCATGCATGTGCGTTGCCACCTTCTTTCTTAGCAAATGTTCAGTATAGAGCATAGTGGTGTTAACTATGGTCATGCTCTGTCTTAGATCCCCAGAACCTGTTCATCTTATATAACAGAAATGCTTGTCCTTTCACCAGTATCTTCCTGTTTTTCCCACATACAGCCCCTGGAAAAAAACTGTATCAGCTACTTACATGCGGCTATAACCAAAATCCCTGGTGGGACAACTGAAGGAAGGCTTAGTTTATTTATTTATTTAACTTTATTTTATTATTTTGTGTGCATAGGTGTTTTGTCTGCATGTGTATCTATGTGCCATGTGTATGCAGGGCCTCATAGGCCAGGAGAGGGTACCTGATCCCTTGGAACTAGAGTTACATATGATTGGGAACCTTGCTATAGATGCTAAGAATTGAACCCAGGTCCTCTGGAAGAACAGCCAGTCCTCTTAACTGTTGATCCATCTCTCTAGCCTGGGAAAATTGATTTTTACTCATTGTTTTGGAGGAATTTCAGTCCATCAAGTAGGGAAGGCTTGGGAGAGTTCATGATAGCAGGAACATATGGCAGAAACTCCCCACATTATGGTGGACCAGGTAGCAGAGAAGCTACCTGAACATAGTATAACAAGATGTTTAAAACATGAGTCTGTGGACATCATTGATGATTAAAATCCTAACAACCACCATTGTGCGTTCTGTTTTTATTTTGCTTTTTGTTTTTGGTAAATCCACATAAAAGTGTGATCACATGTTAATTGTCCTGTGTGTGGCTTATTATACTTAGTTTATATCTCTGGGACACAACCATGTTGCATCAGACACTTGTTTGATGGGAAAAAAATCTTTTTATTTCATGATTAACTGGGCATTAAATTTCTTCAAGCTGAATCTGAAGCATCTTTGGAATTAAATATTGTTTGCTAGATAGTATGTAGCAAAAGTGTCTTATTCCTTATCTGTACAGTTTGAAATCACTGCCTAAAATTTTTAAATGTTGAGGAAGGCAGATGCATATTTGGTGGTTATATTGTATCCTAGTCAGCTTTGTCAACTCAGTATACCCTAGAGTTATTTGAAAGGAAAACCCAAACTGAGGAAATGCCTAGAACAGAGTGGCCCTTAGGTATGTCTGTGGGGGATTATCTCAAATGTTACCTGATGCATGAGGGTCCAAACCATTAGGGCAGCACTAACCTTAGTCAGATAGTCCTGGATTGTAGATGAGAGTCTGTGAGGGAGTGAGACAGTAAGAAGCATTCCTCTCTGATTTCTGCTTTAAAGTTCTTAGATGAGTTCCTGTCCTGACTTCCCTCAATGATGGACTATGACCTGGAAGAATAAGCCACTTTCCTCATCTAAGTTGCTTTTGGTCATTGTATTTTATCACAGAAACATAAAGGAAAGTAGGACAACTAGGATGCTATAGATTTATGTAGAGTGGCTCTAAGAACTTAGTCCCCCTGAGTTTTCTATCCTAGACAGATAGAAAGAAATGCTATGCTGTTCCTTAGATGTGAAAATAGAGGGGAAATTTCTGAATCAGAGGTTCAGGCTTCAGAAAATAACCCTCAAGGACCCTGACCCTTCTGAATAAAAAAGGGAAAAGGGTAGGTGGAAGAAAATAGCTTATGTTGGCTGGTGTACACAAGGGAAGGGAAAGAAGACATCTCTAACTTAGTAGAAAAAATTTCCAGGGCACTCTGGGTATATTAACAGATATGACAATGTTGTGGGCAGTTATCAACAAAGTGACCCTAAGTTCTTTGCTATATGATCAAGATGACTTATGGGCATATGCAAAAACACATTGAGATTTTACGTGTGCACTATTTCTGTTTAAAATAAAGTGTCCTGTGAATCCAAACCATCTAAGTTGGATTATGACTTTTACTGACCCATATGAATTGTTAGTTCACTGTCTCTATTTGACCAGTAAATCCACTGAGACTTGCAGGAAACAACCAGAGACATATGAAATAACATAAAAATTGAGTCAGTGCCTTTCCCCTGGAGAAAGAAATCTTTGAAACACCGGAATACAGCATAGAATTCTGTTGCTGGAAGATCCTCCATGAAGATTAGATGGCCTTTGAGAGTGACAGAGAGACACACTGAAGGGTTCTCACCACCTGGTCTCCATCTCCGTGTTCCTGATGTACTCTAGACTGAAGCTAGGCGCCTCGGTGCTGCTACCTGCTTCCTAGTCTGCCTCTTTACACAGGATGAGGAAGTGACTGGAGGCAGATCACAGGAGGAGGAAAGGAGTTGTGGTAGCTGGGAGTGCCCAGAGTGACAGCTGCTAGTAGATTGATGAGTTGTGTGCGTTCAGAGGGAAGACTGTGAGCCATCCAAAGTGTTCCCCAAGGAAAACAGACTGCCTGTGCTGGGGTCTACACTTTGCCTATGGATGTGACTTCTCAATCTTCATTTTCCCCACTTGAAAACAGGAAGATAATAATGACACTCAACCTTATAAGGCTATTTTGAGAGTAAAATAAGAGACTACAATATTTAAAGTGAGGGCTTATTATATGATAATTATTATCACAAGCTTTTAGGAGATTAGGACAGATAGTCAACATCTGTATCTTCCTAGGATGAATAACCATTCATTTAACCAACAGAATTTGTTGGGTATAACTGTGCATCATGGCTCATGCTATGTACTTACATGGGTTGCAAATGGCTTCTCTTTCAAGGAGTGGGGAAGACATGTGGTTGCAAAAAACAAAGACTATTACCCCCTTTTATTCTATGTTCAGACAGAAAACTATCACATCCAGAGAGTCAGGTTATTAGGCCAGAGCTTTTGTGGCATCTCCTGTTATGACAGTCACACCACAGATGAAGCATTGTAGGGGGCACTGTGGGTGGCAGAACATCACTTCAGGCCTTTCCTTTCTACACTGTCTAAAAGTAAGGCAATGTGTAATTTCCTAATAATGACACATTGAACTTAGGTTCCTAATTTCAGTTAGTGGGAAATAAGGCTAGCTTCTTCCTTTCACAGGCCCTGGAGCTGTAAACATCAAGCATTCAGTTTCTGCAGGTCCCAGAGAGGCTTCTGAGTCTTCACCAGCTAAGTGATGCTGATCTCAAAGTCTCTCCTGAGGCTTCCTGGGGTCTAGGCTACAGGTTCTGAGGCATAAGTAGCTTCCTGGGGTATTGACTGTATTTGCAGACTACTTTAGATTGTAATTAATTACAAACCTGGTCTGATCTTGATTCAGTCCCATCCATTTACAAAGGAAATATCTTAATACTAGAAGGGACTCTTTTCTTTATTCCTTCCTAAGTTCTATTTCTTTTTTTAGCACAAATATGTCTACTAATAACCCTCTTTCTGGATCACTTATATATCATTTTTATGTCAAGAATCTTATATGAAATTTTAAACATAGAGGCTGTGGTTGCTGGGCAGAAGAAGCAGCTGGTGAGCTCAAAGTCGAGTGTGGTTTGTGGTGGAGCTATCAGCGGCTCGTTAAGAAAAGTGACCATGGAGAACAAGGAAACCTCAGTAGATTCCAAATCCATTAAAATTTTTGACGTAAAGACCATATATAGAAGCAAATCAATGGAATCTGGGCTGTATCTGGACAATAGTTTCAAATTGGATTATCTGTGTGTATAATAATTGATAATAAGAACTTTCATAAAAGCACTGGAATGACACCTCACAGCAGAAGGACAAGTTTCGTTTGTGCGATTCTAAGCCGTGGTGATGAAGGAGTAAATTTTGGAACAGATGGGCCTGTTGACCTGAAAAAACTAACTAGTCACTTCAAAGGGGACTCTTGCCAAAGTCTAACTGGTAAGCCCAAACTCTTCATCATTCAGGCCTGCAGTGGTACAGGGCTGGACTGAGGCATTGAGACAGACAGTGGAACTGATGATGACGGCATGCCGCCAGAAGATACCAGTGGAAGCTGACTTGCTGTGTGCTTTTTCCACAGCACCTGGTTACTACTCCTGGAGAAATTCAAAGGATGGGTCCTGGTTCATCCAGTTACTTTTCACCATGTTGAAACTGTATGCACACAAGCTTGAGTTACATTCTTACTCGAGTTAACTGGAAGGTAGTGATAGAATTTGAGTCCTTCTCCCCTGACTCCACTTTTCTTGCAAAGAAACAGATTCCATGTATTATGTCCAAGCTCACAAAAGAACTGTACTTTTATCACTAAGGAAATGATTGGGGGTTTTGTTTCTATGTGTTCTTTATTTTGAATGCCAATGAGGAAACAGTGTCAGGGAGACTTTATTTCCCTCTCATTTAAATAAAATCTGATGTTTCAGATGGAACCATTAACCATACCACTGCCCTAGCAATGCAACCACAGTACAGCTGCCTCAAGTTCAGCATCAGGTTGTTGAAACAAAATTTAATTGGAACAAATGTCAATGACGGTACTATCATTATAGAGGAAATTACAAATTTACTCTTTTTGTAATTAGCAATATTTGGTGATACTATAAATTTTTAAGTTAATTCTGAAGAAGTTAAACTTTCAAGTGTAATTTTATACTCCCTACACACATTAAGAATGCCATTCTAGGTTTTGTTAAACTATAGGAATGATGGTGTCAAATGATAAGGTCTTAGAACTTGAATCCATAGGCAGAGTCAAAGGCTTGGACCTTTATTTTGGAAGTGATGTATGGAAATGAAGCATTGGACCACCAGCGGCATTCATTGTAGTTACTGGTTTTGTGATGTTTGTCCTAAGCATGTATTTGTTATTAAAAAACATGTTTTATTATTGAAAAAAACTTGAGTATTAATGTAAGAGGAAAACATGAGTGAAATTGGTTGACTCTTTGAAGGCTATCATACATCAGTAGTGGACATGATGGCAAGGCGCTAAATCTACCAGCATTTGTTTCTTACTTGTTCTTATACAAATCAGTTTAGTTTTACAGACCAGCAAAATATCTAAAGGATGCTTACATAACAGCCTCAAATTGTTGATTATTAGAATGAAATAAATTCTGCAGGAACATACTAAAATACCAGCTGTGAAATAGAATGTAAGGATGGGAGAAATGAATCTACTGTAATTGGAGAGGGGTGGTTTTGAGCCAGAGCGGAGACATGGCAGAGCCATGGGCACAGCTTCAGAAAGGACTGTCACCTGGACCCACCTCATCATCCCACATTCATGTGGATGATGTCCCTCAAGGTCCAAGTCACCATGTGAGAAAGTGAGCCAGATCAGAAACTTCTGAGAAAGGGCTTTCCCAAAGTGGTGAGAGTCTCCAGAAAGATCCCTGAACTCCATGTCCGGGATCTGTAAGCATGGTGACTTTTCTGTTGAAGTTTACAATAAAAGGAAGCCAACGGTGATATTTGCATTATCACCAGAGATTAAAGGACCTTGGCACACAGGACTTGGGGAACATCCAGTCACTGGCCCTGCAGCCCACATGGGAAGCTGCAGGATGGAGTTCAGCCCCATCAGAGAGGCTGTGTTCCAGGCTTCCTCACTGGTGGAGGTGCTGAGCCAACACTGGCCAACCTGATGTGTCCAGCATTTCATGGAAGCTTCCTTTTTGCTCAAAGAGAGGAAGGAACTCACATGTATAAACTGGTAGATTCTTGTTTTAGACAGGATCTATTAACTCTAAGTAAATGTAGCATGTGATGGTATTTTAAAGCATGTTCCCATGTGTCAATTTTATAAGAGTTTGTTGCATTTTTATTTCAAAACATAAATTTTGATTTAAAATTAGAAAATTTAAACATAACACATTTGAAGTACAAGATTCAGCATGAAACAGAACAAAATGATCACATTACCTAAGACATATTTGTATTTGACTTTATTATTCAAACAAAGTTGGAAACCCTTAAAAAGAATCATTACCACTACCACTACAACTGTTATCATCCTGTCCTCATTGCAGTATCACCATCGCCATTGTTACCATTATTACCATCATCATCTTGGCCACGATCATAGTCACCATCGTCATTACATCTTCATAGTCAGCATCATTATTATCATCATTGTCGTCATCACCACCATTATAATCATGGTCAACTTGGCCATCATTAAAGTCAACATCAATATCACCATGGCTTTGTCATAATCACCATTATGATCACCAGCCATCATTGTTGTCACACCATGTTTCACCATCACAATGACTAGCACTGTGCTAGTCCAGTGCTTTTGAAAGTGCAGTTTCACCAGCAGTGCTAGCATCACCTGGGGAGAAATTCAAACTCTCAATGACTGTCTTAGGTTTACTGGAGTTGGATTCAAAAATAAGCATTTTGACAATAATTCCAGGTGTTCCTGATGGATGTTGAAATTTGAGCCCCATTGTTTTAGACTGTGCTGGAGGCTTTTAGCATTTTGTTCCACTTATTTTTTAAGTTTTTTTTTCTGTGACAAGTATCATTATAATATTAATTCTGAGAAAACTGAGGCATCATGAGGTTAAGTGACTTGACCAAGGTCATATCAGATTGTAGTTAGACCCTGGAATGAATGCGCTGTTGCACTTTCCATGAAGGCTGTATCTCTGTCTCTCTGTCTCTCTGTCTCTCTGTCTCTCTGTCTCTCTGTCTCTCTGTCTCTCTCTCTCTCTCTCTCTCCTGAACAAATTCTCTGAACTAAAAAATAAAAGTAGTTAACTTTTTTTTTTACAACCATTCCCATGTGTTATGGAATTAGAATTTATTTTCATGCAGTTCCATTCCTTGTAGTCCAGAAATAGTATACAGGACCTTAGGGTCTGTGGCCAGTGAGGTCTGTGGCAGAGAGGGGAATAGGCAGAGAGAGGTGAGGGTGGCCACAGCTGCAAATTATTGCCTAGTAGGGAAGCAGGGACAGGCTGTGGTAACATATAAACAGAATACAAATAAGTGAATAAGCAGGGAGCAGTATTCTATAAAACAATAGGAGAATATCATCTAGACTGATAAGCAAATTGACACCCAAGGAAGGCATGTGGCAGGTGTGAAATACCCTACTGGGAAGAGCTCTGAGGTTTGACATTGGTGCTCTTAACCCCAAATTTGGTGTTTATTCTACTGTAGGCAAAGAGAGCAACTAAGTGTGAAAAGAGATGAATTATCCAGTTATACTCATCATAGACAGGATTTTCCTCTTTGGGGGTCGTAGTGATCTTTATGGGATAAGTGAGTCTACTGAAATTAAATGCAAAGATATAGGGTTTTGCCATGTGCATATGAGTTTATAGCACAACGCATCACGTAAATGTTTCTAAATCTGTGTTGTGGTTCTGTAGAGAAAAAAGAACAGGAGGGGTGTGTGATGTGTGTGTGCATGTATTTGGGAGTGTGTACAGTGAATATACATGTATGTGAGTCTGTGTGGTGTATGTGTATGTTTTTGTGCATGTGTGTGATCTGTTTGTGTACGTGTGTGGTATGTCTTTGAGTATGTGTATATGTGTGTTCTGTATATGTGTGTTTGTGTGCATTGTATGCATTTGTGTTTGAATGTATTTATGGTATGTATGTACATATACAAAGGACGGATCATATTGTTACAGATGTGGAGAATTCTCTGCTCTCTGCAGGCTAGAAACCAAGGCGAATCCACAGTGCATTCCTACTCCAAAGTCCAGAGAAACAGAACTAGTGTTAGTTCCAGTCTGATTGCTATAGAAGACTGTTATTCTAGTTCAAAAGCTGGCAAAGAGAACAAGTTACCTCTTAGCCTATTTTGTTCTATTCAGGTTTCTGATGGGTTTGGCCAGGCTCACTAATACTGGAGGGCAGTCTTCTTTCCTCGTGTATCAATTCAAGTGTTCATCTTATCCAGAAATACCCTTGCAATGACTCCCAGAAATGCTTTAAACAAATATCCACACACTCCATGGTTCAATTTACTTTACACATTTAGTTAAACACCCACCTCTTTTTCTTTCTCTCTAATGATGGGATAAAGAAAGAAAATGAGAGGGAATAGGAGGTAGGAAAAATAGGAAGGAGGTGGAGAAAGAGTCCAGGAGACTGCTTCCATGCTTCCCATTTGTAATTTGTGGAAATTTGTACTTCCCAAAGATGACTGTCTTCATACTAACACAGTCAACACTCCTCCCTCTAAAGATCTATATTTCCTTCTCCTAAATCTAGACAAGGGCTCATGGTGGTTCCAGCTAATAGATAATAGAATAAGTAACAACCAAAGGCCAGGAGAGAGGATTCAGTTCCTGATTTTCTATATGATTACTTTTGGACTTCAGCCAGAGTGCTATGAGGTAGTTTATACTAGCCCATGGAGGGGGAGTGTGGGTTAGGAACTGGCATCTCCCAGTTGGCAGCCAGCAGCAACAATAATGTCATTAGATCTCAGATGGTCTACCTGGTCATTAAACCAGAAACCCTAGAAGTTGTGAGGCCACCCCTGCTAGTCCGCATTTAGATTCTGACTCATAGAATCTGAGAGCACAATGCTTCTTTGTTTGGGGCCATGGTGGTTTGCCTGGATTGTTGTGTTCAATCTTTTCCACCCTGCTGTCCAGATGGTCTTTCTAAAATGATTATGTGGCTCTTTGATGCCTTGGATTAAGGCTCCTGTGGATGTGAACCTCCCACAAGCTGAACGCTTGTTAGAGGAGGATCTTTGCCTGTTTCTCAGACTCAGAACTCGTGCTTGGAGCCACAAAAAACTGTCTAGATTTACAGAGCTCTTGTGTCTCTGTGTGTGGGTTGTTGTTGTTGTTGTTGTTGTTGTTGTTGTTGTTGGTGGTGGTGGTGGTGGTGGTGATTGAAGCTATTTTTCAAGAAACACACATTTGAGCAATACTTGTCAATGAAATTTTCATACATTTTTCAGGAAAAGAAATGAGAAAAATAGTTTATATAGTAAGGTTGAAAATATGTTAAGTTTCTGGAATTATGCCTCTTCCCTCCCCTCCTCCCCTTCTCTTTCATCTCCCCTTCCCTTCTTCTTCTCCACCCTCTTCTAGCCTCCCTTCCTGTTCCTACCTACCCTTATCTTACTTTTTTAAATAAGAATTTATATCTTTGGTCCTGATAATGTCCTTTCTTTAATGAAATAATGACAGTAGCATGTTAGCTGTTTCTGTGAACATTTCTGCTATTAAAATCCCTACTAGGAAAAAATAAATAAAAATCCTTACTAGGAAAAATGAAACAATGACCTCTAAATACTAGTCTCTCAATTCTCTCTCTCTCTCTCTCTCTCTCTCTCTCTCTCTCTCTCTCTCTCTCTCTCTAATATCATGAATGCAGTTTTCCCTCCCTTTTCTTCCCTCCTCCCATTCCCTTACCCTCCCACTTGTACCCCTCAGTCCACTCCTTTATTTTTGTTCATAAAGAGGAAGGTCTCCCATAGGTATCAGAAAATCATGGTGTATTAAGTCGCCATAAGATTAAGCACCTCCTCCTGAGTTTAGGCTGGGCAAGGCAATCTACTATGAGGAATAGTTCCCAAGAACCAGCCAAAGTATTAGGGACAGCCCCTCCTCCCATTGCTAGGAGTTCCTTGAAGCCACACAACTGTCATATATATGTAAAGGGCTTGAGTTAGTCCATGAAGGCTCCTTGGTTGCTGGTTCAGACTGGGAGTTCCTATGAACCCAGGTTAGTTGTTTCTGCAGGTTTTCTTATGATGTCTGTTACCCATCTGGCTCCTACAATTCTTTCTCCCTTTCTTCAGCAGGATCACCCAAACTCAGCCTAATGTTTGGCTCTGGGTCTTTGTGTCTGTTTCCATCAGTTACTGGATGAAGGCTCTCTGATGACAATTGGGGTAGTCACCAATCTGATTGGTGGATACAGAAGATAACAAGTTCAGGCTATCAATCCACCATTTCTAGGAGTGTAGCTGGGATTATCCTTGTGGATTCTTGGGAGTTTCTCTTGCTTTGTTTCTACCTGACCTCAAAATATCCCCCCTTTGCAGTCATCTCTTCAGTACTCTTCCCCTCCACTGATCCCCCAACCTGATCCCTCAAGTTCCTGTGCTTACTTGCCCCAGTCTACCCAGGAGATCTCTTCTATTTTCCCTTCCCAGGGAAATCCTTGTATCCCTCTTTGGGTTCTCCTTGTTACCTAGTCTCTCTAGGTCTGTGGATGCTAGCATGGTTATCCTTTACAGTTAATATCCAATTATGAGTGAGTACCATGTTTGTCTTTCTAGGCCAGGGTTACCTCACACAGGATTTTTTTTTTTTAGTTATTCCATTTGCCTTCAAATTTCCTGATGTCATTGTTTTTATAGCTAAGTAATACTCCATTATGTAAATGTACCACACATTCTTTATCCATTCTTGGTGAGGGGCATCTAGGTTGTTTTCAGGTTCTGGCTATTATGAATAAAGCTACTATAAACATAGTTGAGCAAGTGTCCTTGTAGTAAGATTGAGCATCCTAGGGTATATGCCCAAGAATGGTATAGCTGGGTCTTGAGGTAGATTGTTTCCCAAATTTTCCGAGAAACTGCCGTATTTATTTCCAAAGTGGTTATATAAGCTTGCACTCCCACCAGTAAGGAAGAGTGTTTACCTTCCTCCGTATCCTCTCCAACACAAGCTGTCATTTGTGTTTTTGATCTTAGCCATTCTGACAGGTATAAGATAGAATCTCAGAAGTGATTTTAACTTGTATTTTCCTGATGGGTAAGGATGAGGAACATTTCTTTGGGTGCTTCTCTGCCATTTGTGATTCTTTTGTTGAGAATTCTGTTTAGGTCTGTACCCAATTTTTAATTGGATTATTTGATTTTTTTGATGTCTGGTTAATTGAGTTCTTTCTATGTTTTGGAGAACAGCCCTCTGTCAGATACGGAGTGGACAAACATCCTTTCCCATTTTGTTAGCTGCCATTTTGTCTTACTGACTGTGTGCTATACCTTACAGAAGCTTTTTGGTTTCATGATGTTCCATTTATTAATTGTCAATCTTAGTGTTTGTGCTACTGGTTTTCTATTCAGGAAGTTGTCTCCTGTGCCAATGCATTCAAGGGTATTCAAGGGTATACTTTCTCTTCTGTCAGTGTATCAGACTTGAGATCTTTGATCCACTTGTACTTAAGTTTTGTTTGGTGTGATAGATATGAAACTATTTGCATTCTTCTATATGCCAATATCTAGTTATGCCAGCAGCATTTGTTGAAGATGCTTTCTTTTCTCCATTGTATAATTTTGGCTTCTTTTTTTTGTAATAATCAAGTGTCCATGGGTGTGTGGATTTATGTTTGTGTCTTTGATTTGATTCCATTGATCAGTGTATCTGTTTTATGCCAATACCATGCTGGTTTTTTTATCACTATGGCTCTATAGTACAGCTTGAGATCAGAGATGATGATACCTCTGGAAGTTCTTTTGTTGTACAGGATTATTTTAGCACCCTGAGATTTTTGTTTTTCCATATGAAGTTGAGTCTTGTTCTTTCAAGGTCTGTAAAGAATTGCGTTGGGATTTTGATGGGGATTGCATTGAATCTATAGATTGCTTTTGGTAAGGTGGTCATTTCTACTGTTAATCCACTGATCCTTGAGCATTGGAAGATCTTTACATTTTCTAATATCTTCTCCAATTTCTTTCTTCAGAGACTTTAAGTTTTATCATACAGATCTTTCACTTGTTTGGTTAGTTACCCCAAGATATTTATATTATTTGTGTCTATTATGAAGGTGTTCTTTCTCTGAATTCTTTCTCATCCTGTTTATTGTTTTATATAGGAGTACTACTGTTTTTTTTTTTTTTTAGTTAATCTTGTTGATATCTGTTAGGCTTGTTTGCATTCATAACATCTGATACTTCCATTATTTCTCTGTTAATTTTCTGTCTGTATGACTTCTCCATTGATGAGAGTGAGGTGCTGAAGTCTCCCATTATTAACGTGAAATGTTCAATATACAATTTAAGCTTCCATAATGTTTCTTTTACAAATGTGGATACCATTGTGTTTGGGGCATAGATGTTCAGAATTGAGACATTATTTTGATGGGTTTGTCCTTTGATGAATATGAAATATCCTTCTCCATCTCTTCTAATTAATTTTGGTTTGAAATTTTGTTAGACATTAGCATAGCTACACCAGCTTGGTTTTTCAGTCCATTTAATTGGAGAATCTTTTTCCAGTCCTTTACTCTGAGGTAATATCTGTCTTTGATGTTGAGGTATGTTTCTTATATGAAGCAGAAGGATAGATCCTATTTTCATATCTACTTTGTTAGCCTGCATCTTTTCTTTTTATTGGTGAATTGAGTCCATTTGTATTGAGAGATATTAATGACTGATGATTGTCATTTCTTGTTATTTTGTTGTTGTTTTTGGTGGTGGTGGTGGTGGTGTGTGTGCATGCATGTGTGTTTGAGTGCTTCCTTCTGATGTGGAATTATCTATTGCCTGTATTTTTGTGGGTGTAGCTATCTTTCTTGGGTTGGAGTATTCCTTCTAGTACCTTCTGCAGAGCTGGGTTTATAGATAGATATCATTAAATTTGACTTTGTAATGAAATATTTTGTGTTCTACATCTATGGTGATTGAATGTTTTGCTGGTTCCTTGATCTGCTCTGTTGTCTGGTAAAGTCCAAGTCCTCTTGGGTCTTTAGATCTGGCCTGGCCTCCAGTAAAGACTTAGTCATCTTCTGGGGTTGGTGGGGGAAGTCCATCTGTGTATATGCTTGTCTTATTGGTTGATAAATAAAGCACTGTTGGCCAATAGGGAAGCAAGATAGGTGGAGCTAGGAGTCAATGAGGATTCTGGGAAATGTAGAGGGTTGGGTCGCCATGTGTTCCCGTGAAGAGAGGACAAATGCTGCTGGCGTCCTTGATAAGATAAGTCTTTATACAATATATAGATTAATGGTTATGGTTGATATTTAGGTCAGAGCTAGCAAATGAGAAATCCTAGTCATTGGCCAGCAGCATTGTAACTAACATAAGACTCTGTGTGTTGTTTGGGGACCCTAGTATGGTGGTTGGGCTAGGGCGGCTGGTGAAAAGTGTTATCATTACATGGGGTACCTACTACCATACTAGCCTCCAGTAGAGCTGCTGAGGCTGTTTTTTTTTTTTTTCAATTTGTATGGACTGACATGGGCCTATGTTGTCTGTTTTTCCAACTGTTAGGACTGTGTCTGGGCTTATGGAGTCTTTTAGAGTTCTGGCGAAGGGATGCTTGTAAACTGTTGAGGGCAGTTGTAGCTGTTATGGTTGTGCCTCAGTGGTAGAAATCTTCTGGGATTGAGGGCAGGGTCAGGGACTAGCTGTGATGGCATTGGCCTGGTGAATAGTCAAGGGGGACAGACTCCAGGGAGGGATACAGTTCTGCTGGCAGGTGGGTCCCTAAGCCTTCTGCCTTGGGTGGTCTGGACCTGCTTGGAAGAAGTCTTTTTGGGTAGGGGGAGGGCCCATCTGTGGGTCTGGGAATTAACTGGGACATTGTGGGCTTGTAGAAGGGTTTCTAGGTACAGAATTCAGGGAGGGGCGAAGTTTCAGGGGTAGACAGGTCTCTTACTCACTCTTCTGGCTAGTGTGTTCTATTACTCAGTGACAGAAGTTTACTGGGATTGGAGGTGGGGGGTCCAACAGCAGAAGAGCCAGGGACAAGCTAGGCCTGCCTAGTCTCTCAATTCTTAGAAAAGAAAATGTAGCACTTGAATTGAAAGTCTGGAGTTCACTGACACAATGAAGTCCAACCAATTTATCATGGCCTTCAATACTTGATGCTGTATTAATTGAACCCTATTCTAATTGTTTGCCAATGGAGCTCACCCACAATGAGGTTCAATGCTATTCCTCCAAGATAAATTTTGAACTTCTATGAAAATTGGCAGAGCATTTTATCCTTGCAAAATGTGATTTAAGACCCAAACTGTTGGATTAGGTTTATTTTTAAGACACAGTCTACTTTGAAGATAGTTGTTACTAAAGCATAAATAGCACAAGGGTTATGTCTACAGTGTACATGTGGTTCATGTACCCTGCTCACTTAGCAGTCTTTTCTCTGCTAGTATTAACCTTCCCCCCCCATTGAAGTGAAAAGCATGCACACAGGTGCACAGGCACACATGCTGTTGGTAGGTACAGAGCTTTATCTAATTCTGTGATGCAAGCTGGCTCCAGGACTCTTCTGTATTCTCATCCAATCACATGGAGCATCCAATCATTCTCCGACTCTTCTGCTTTGAGAGCTCTTTGCCTCCGAGTGCTTGAAATAAACTTGTGGCCTGATATCTGAGAAAAGAGCAACATGCATGCTGCTTATTTTGTTACTCATCAGTGCCCTTGACAGCCTCAGCTGGATTTGTCCCTAAATAGCTGGTCACCTTTAGGACCAGGAGGAGCCTGCATCTGAGAGGCCCTCTTCTCTGGCAAAGTGACCACCTTCTCTGTGGTTAATCAGTTGCCTGCTACCTTGCTGGGTTAGCAGTTTACATAGATTCTCTGAACTGGTGTTTGCGATTCAGAGATTGATAAACAGGACACATGAGCATAGAATACACATTTAGGAACAGCTTTCTGGATACTTGAGCTAGTTTGCCTCTTTGCATCTAGGGCTGGCCAACCTGAGGGGAGTGCGTGTCAGTCTTCACACAATGCAGATTGATTGCTGGCTTCTCAAACTTTTCTCCCTCTAGATGACAAACCTGAGCAGCCTAGGAGTGTTAATTTAAGATACCACCCAAGGAGCACACCTGACTAGAGAAAGAAAAATCCAACTTAGCATAAATATATTATTTCTGGGAAGAGCAAGAAATAAAATTATACCCCAAGGGAAGGTTCTTCTACCTATAACCTACTGAGCTCTAGAAACATCCTGGGGATGATATTAAAGTTATTACAAGGGTTGGGGTGTCTTGGCAGTGAGGGTCATCTGTCACCTCTACCTGCCCTATTTCTCAATAGTATTATTGAACATTTACCAACATGTGTGATAAATCAGCCTTTATCAGAGTAAGGTTTGGGACTGGGGGCAGGGCTGGTGGAGATGTTTCCCCATAGCCTCATAGTCCTCTATCTCTCTTCTTTGTGGTGGGTCTTTATTATGTAAGGATACATTGCACACTCTTAGACATATCTAGGAATATTTTGATGTTTCTGTCACCTCATATATAAAGATCAGGAATTCTGTCTTGGTTTCTATGTTCTATTCATCCCTAACAGCATAGACAGTCAGACGTTGTAAGTATTTATTTACTTATTTAGTTTGGTTTTTCAAGATGGGGTTTCTCTGTGTAGCTCTGGCTGTCCTGGAATTTGCTTTGTAGACCAGGCTGGCCTTGAACTCACAAAGGTGAACTGGCCTCTACCCCACGAGTGTTGGGATTAAATGCATGCACCATCACTGCCTATATTTTTTATACTGTAAGTTAGTAAGTTACTTAGATCTTCAAGAGCAGAAATTAGACTTTATGCATCCATAATACTGAGGATTCCCTGGTATGCAGGGTACCTAGGATATTGTTAAATGAATTTGTTTGAATAGTCAAGATGATGACTTCCTTGCTTTTAGTTGAATTAAAGTGGTAGAGAATTCTTTATCCTAAGAAGAAGATCCTGGAAGGGCTCTGATTATTTTAATGACTTGCTTCTCCGTGCATTGTACCTACCTGTGAACTTCATCTGGTCTGTTGAGGTAGAGACTTGACTGCCCTCCATCCATTACTGCGTACATACCCTTCACCTTGGTATTCAGGAAATGACCTTAACACTATTCTAAGTGTGATTGTCTGGTGGCATTTGGGGCCATTTTAAAAATGCAACCTGGGATTACTTCCTCACATGTATTTAGCACTGACTACTGTGGCTTCTCAGCCTCTTTTACCAGGACTGTTGAAAGACGGAATATTGGGTGCAGATTGCTGTCCTGGAGGGTCTGAAGTCCGCCTTCTCTTCTAGGATGTTTCCTAGAGTAAGCCAATGAAGCATAGCTGGGTGCTTGGACACGGTGCTGCCCCATGCAGCTCTGCCTATGGCAAATAATCCATTGAGGTTCTGTTAAGAAACAGATCCATTAAGCTTACTGTTAAGTCCACTTTAATGGCACTGTAAAATGGTGTTTATTATAGCACACATTGTATTCTTTATGAAGACTTCTGGGAGAAAATTTTATCTGGTCCCACTGCTGTGGGAGGTTGGCCAATTAGAGAAAAGTTTTGCTTTTATGACCTACATAAACTTTCATATATGTTTAGTTTGTAAGTATGTGTGTGTTAATACACACACACACACACACACACGTACGTGAACTTATTTCAGGAACTACTCCCCATCTTTGAAGACTTATTTTAAGAATATATCTTAAGAGGAAATGCTGCTACACAGTTAGTGACTTCTGATTTGGTCTCTTGGACCACTTTGTTCTTTAGCATTGTGGATTACATGATGTGGTAGTCTATGACTGCTACTCCCATTCACCTTAGAGTTTATAGCAGACAGAAATATTCTGAAGAGTCTCCAGAGCCTACCAAAAGGTCAAGTACATTGTCATCCTGGAGTTCTGTCTAAGCTTCGTCCAAAGTTAATGGGTTACTAAGTTTGTTTTGTGTATGTGTAAGTTCATAACACAGTGTTGTGAGAAAGGATAGGCATTTGTGGGCGTGAACTTTTATCTCTTACTGAAGATCCTGTGATTCTGTTTCTTATTTCTAGTGATATACACACATACATATACATATATGTAAATGTCTCATATATGTGAGAAATTATTAATCAAGGCATGTCTCAGTGAAATAACCACTGAGGTTCTTCAGTGAGGAAAAAAAAAACAGAGTCTTTTGTCTTGTACATTAGATTTGATTGACACATTTTGTTTACAGAACCACTGTTTGGAGGACAGGGTATATTTTGTGTTCTTTTCTTAATAAATCAGTGACCAGGTCATTCTCATTTTTGGATCTGGCAACAGGTTTATTAAAGATAAAAATTCTACCACTGAGATTTGCTTTCCTAAACACACCGTTGTTTTCTTTTTTTCCTGACTTGGTTTCAATTGCATCCTTTCTTTAACCACATCCTTTTTCCCTTTCTTGGGGCAATACAGAATTCAGACCTGTCATGAGGTTGAGTTTTGGTGGATGTAATAGAAAGTCTGAAGGATGATGACTATATTTTCCCTTCAGAGGGTGATAAAGGCCAATAATGGATATGGTTTTCAGAGCATCCTCTGGGTACCTGTTTTGTCACAGTGGAGTGACCCATTAATCCCCAAGACTGTGGAAGTTCATCTGGCACTCAACAGTGTCACTGATGTCAGTGAAAAGCAGGACTGACCTAGGGCTATGGGACCTGCATATGAAAAGGTATTTTCCTTCAGATTTTCAGCCTCTGAAGTTAGAAAAATTAGGGAAGAGGACAGGTGGGAAGATGGGAATAGATAATTCATGATTTTTTGCCAACATTTTAGAGAAAGCTCAAGATAATTTTAGTATCAATTGAAATATTTTATATCAGATCTGAGTTTTCTAATTTTTAATTAACATTTTGGTTAGCATAGCAAACAATGGGTTTATTGTGGCAATTTAACCATGTTTATCACTCGAGTTTGCTCATATTCACTCCCACAGTCCCCCTGTTGTTTTCTTGCCCCCATGTCCATTTCCTTCCTCCAGATAGCCCTCCTTCTTATTTCATGTTTTATAGGTCTACGTGTCTCTGTGTATATATGGATATGTTTGTATGTGCATATATGTCCAGACACATTTGTCTATCTACATGTGGGCATGTGTATATATGTACATGTATGTGTATATATCCATGTGTATGTTACACATACGAATGCAATGTGCTTTTTTCTTCCCTTTGTTATCCTCTTTTTTCCTTCTCCCTTTAGGTCTCTTCCTCATCCACACTATCCCCTTTTTACTTTTTCATCACAGATATCAATGCCTATCTCTACAGTTGGAACCCATATCTAAGGGACAACATGTGGTGTTTGTCTTCCTGGGTTGGGCTTATTTTGGTAACAACAATGCTCCATTCATTTCCTTGCAAATAACAGTTTCATTCTTTATATCTCAGTAACATTGTACTGTGCATGTGTAACACATTTTACTTACCTGTTCATTTGTTATTGGATGTCTAGACTGATTCTTAGACAGGAGTTCTGAGCTTCCTAAAATGAAATAAGCTACCATGGTGATTTTTGTTTTAAATCTAGTTAACTTCAATGAATGTTTTGCCCCTCTAGAAATTCCTAACCTTCAGTGTGACTATATTTAGCAGTGAGGACTGCTTTGGTGAGATTATATTATTTTTAGAGGTGACCCAAATGAGTGCTCTAGACACAATTACATAAGTGGAATGGGGAAGTTAGGATTGCTTTCTTTTTTTCAGCATGATTCTTTGGAAATTCATAGTTGCCTATATCTTAGTGGTTTGTTCCTTTTTGTTTTCGTTTTTCCAGTCATGGTTTCTCTGTTTTGCTTTGAAGCTGTCCTGGAACTCGCTCTGTAGACCAGGCTGGCCTCAAACTCACAGAGATCCACCTGCTTCTGCCTCCTGAGTGCTAGGATTAAAGGTGTGTGCCACCAATGCCTGGCTGGTTTGTTCCTTTTTGACTGAACATTGTTGCATCGTATGGATGTATCTCTATGTGGTTAATCACTGATCCAGTGAAGATTACCTTGGTGGTTTGTATGTTTTGATATTATGGGACGAGGTATTACCATATTACAGATATTGTTGTGTAAGTTTTCATATGAACATTAAGTTTCTGTGTTGCTAAGATACAATTGCTCAGATGTATGCTGATTTCACATATGCTTCAGGAGTATTCTCCATCATGGGTATTTTCCATGTTCACCAGCAATATGCAAGCAAGTCAAATTCTTTGTATCTTGGACAGCATTTGGTCTTATAGCAACTAAAAGCAAATAAACTCCCACCCATTCTTGTAGCAAGGTTGTAATAAATTATTACATCTTTTTTTAAAAAACTTTTAAAGTTCTAGGTCTGAACCCAGGGCTTTGCCCCTGAGACAGATCTCCACTCCCTAACATCATTGTAGTTTACTTCCAATTCCACATTGGTTCATTAAATTAGTTATTATCTTTTTAATATAGTTTTTAAAATATGTTCATGTGGGCTTCATTGAAGTATTTTCATGATTGTTTTCTTACTGTCTAATAGGATATTCTCTTTAACTCTAATGACATCTTTACACATTCTGTGTGCTAGCCCTTTGTCAGATGTGTAGTTTAACAAGTTTCAGTGTAACTTCTATATGGTGGACCCCTTCTCTGTTGTTGCTGTCTTTCTTTTCTCTGCCTCACCCTCATCACAGAATGAGCTTTTGATTGATGGATGGCCTAGGAAGGATAGAGGGAACTTGGTTGCTTGTAGTATACTTTTAAAGATAATTGACATAGGGGATGGATGATGGATTTGATTCATTACTGGAGCTTTAGTGTTTGTTTTATTTGTTTTAAACACAATGTTCATGGAGCTCCTCTAACCACAGGGACATGAACCATCTTCAAAGAATAGTCCATGTGGAAAGGAGTCTTCAAGGTGAAAAGCAAAATACAACACCAAGTTTGTTTATTTTCATCACCCAATCATGGTATGGAGTGTTTTAATAACTACAGAAGTGCATAAAATTAAATAGTGAGAAAGACACCTTCCTCAGTTCTTTTGGTAACCTGCTGTCAAGCTCCCCTTTGTGTACCAGTCAGTCATCTCTTGATGTTGTGACCATCAGAAGGAACTGATATTTCATCTCATGCTGTTTTGGGACTGTCTGCTTTACAATCCCTAATGCTAACTTTTCTGCTTATCTGGTTAGGATAATTATGTGTTACAGTCAAGTATATAGCACAGAATCTTTAGAATCCCTCTAACCATGGACACCAAAAAATAGATAGCTATGTATTACCTGTGAGTAGTCCCTCACAAACTAAGCAGACCATTTTGTTGAGATAAAGGTACAAAGGTGTTAGATAATTTGAGAATTCCAAGTTGAAGTCAGAACTCTGATTTTTGTGAATACTACTTTTAGGAAATTGTCACACTCATTTGCTACTTACTGTCTAAGAAAACATTGTCCAAGTAGAGAAGGTAATTTCAGATCTGAGGAAGTTCACAAAAGATTATTGATATCAGTAGGAAAATTATATCCTAAGTTCTCAGCAGAAACTGAAGGCTCAGGTCAAACACAACTTATTAACTCAGTAACAAATAATCCTTATAGCATGTCTCAGTCCATTTGAGTTACTATAACAAAATACCATAGACAGGGTAATTAAAATATCAGAAAGTAATTTTCTTATAATTCCATAGGTCAGACAGTCCTAAAGCAAGATAGTAGTAGGTTTGATCAATTGATAAGGGCTATACTCTGCTTCCTAGATGGTGCCTTTGGCTGTATTCTCTACAGAGACCAATATTGTGTCCACACATGGCAGAAGGTAGAAGGAGTGGCAGAATGGATGCACTCTGTCCCCTCCTTTATAAGGGCTGACAACACTCACAGCTTAATCACCTCCCATAGACCCTACATCTTAGTGCTATCACAATGGCAGAAATTCCATTCTGGAAGATGTTAATGCTATCACACTGGCAGAACTGCCATTCTGGAAGATGTACATTCATACAGAATGGCAGTTTGGAACTGGAAAAAATCTTGAT
The DNA here is from genome assembly GCF_003668045.3 of Cricetulus griseus. NCBI lineage: Eukaryota > Metazoa > Chordata > Mammalia > Rodentia > Cricetidae > Cricetulus > Cricetulus griseus. The sequence goes on along the minus strand of NC_048599.1, from coordinate 20,270,199 downwards.
TCCAATTGAACTTGCTAGAAACCACAGAATTATGCAATGAGAGTTCAGCGAATACTTCAGGGGTCTACCCATCAGACTTGCATATCTCCTGGAGATATTTAGCAATGCTATAAGGAATTGTCACCAGAGATGCACATATGATGGTGATACCTTATTTAGCAGGGCCATAAGGAATACTGCCTTTGGAATGTGCTTGCTCTCCTCATTGCTGGTTTCTTGTGTGAAGAGGTCTTTCCCTCACATTACAGCTTGGGGATTCTTCCCACAGCACTACAGTGTGTTAATTGTTTACTGGGCACATATGTCTATAGATGGTCTGGAAGATGACTTTTCACTTATACTTTATATGTGGAAAATATATACTGGGACATGCTTCATTACTGGATCTATTTGTCCCACAAGGATTGTGGACTCTTAACAACCTACCTTGTTTTCTTCCTCAAAGTACTGCACACAATAAACTCACTTTCACCTCAGCCTAGTTTCAAATTAGACTAAAGACTTCTTGTGAAAAGAAAACCTTAAACAGCTTGCACAAGGTCAGAGTCACAGATGTCTACCAAGGTTACTAAGAAAAGCATGCCAATTCTTCACTTGCCAGTCTACTAACAATAGATTTGTGTTTTCATTGAGCACTGAGCCCTCGCTGTCTGGTCACAGTTTTGCTCCTATGGCCTTGGACCCTAGCATTGCCATGGTAAACGGCTCTGCTCCTTATCGCTTGCTCTATGAATGTGATTTTGACCAATGAGAGAATTTCTTTATCACTTCAAGGTTCCCTCAGGAGAAGTGTTTTTAGAATAGAAGAAGAAGCTAGAAGAAGCATGGAGAAGCTAGAAGTAGGATAGGATTATTAGAGTGGAAACCGAGCAATAAAGAGCACATGACATAAAGAGCATGGCCCTCAGATTGTGTGTGAAGTTACTATAGGAATCTTTTACCCCTTGCTTCATTCACCTTTGGAACCCTGGGTAGGGACTGGAGCAGGTCTCTTAGCCCTTACATGAACTTGAGCTCCAATTCTGATTCCTGTGCACACCAATGTAACATAAAGCCAGTAAGTGCATTTCCTGTTGTACATAAAATAGAACAAATTATCCCCATGTCACAGAGTTATTGCCAAGAATACATGAAACAGGTGGGCCAGTCAGATGGCCCAGCAGGAAGAATGTTTACCTTGCAGCATGACCATCTGAGTTGGATCCCTTGAATTCACAGAAAGCTAAATAGACAGAACTAAATCTAAAAGTTACTCCCTGACCTCCACAAGTGTGCCGAAGTGCATACAAGCCCTTCCTTCGCCCCTCATGCCACACATACACAATAATAAATAAAAATTCATGGACTAGATCACATAGAGCAGACAGTATGATGCTGGAAAAGGGTCAGCATCTAGTACAGGCTCCTGGACTAGAGCCTGTAGTCTGCTACTGGTTTTTATAAATAAGCTGTCTTGAAACACAATCATGCCTGTTTATTAACTATTGTCTGTGACCATTTATATTCTGTAAGGGAGTATTCAGTATTTATTAGTGATCACATGACTTGGAAAGCCTAAGATATACAGTGAATAAATCTTTAAGAAAAATTTTTAGTGAATAAGGGAAATGTTTGGCAACTTCTGATTTAGTATATAATAATTTTTTTGCAACTCTAAAAGTGATTTTGTAGACAGCAAAATAAAAAAGACTAATAAGGTTATAATTTCAGTGGAATAATAATTTAAATTTGTTTAGAAACTTAAAATTGATGTTCCAGTAAAAACTTTTAACTTTATAACCACTTTTAGAGTAGTTTAAAATACAGAGAAGAACTTCAAAAATATGAAAAGAAACCCAATCATGAAATTTGGGTATATTTGAGATTCTCCTTCCCCAGATTCCCTGTATTATATAAAATGACCATGCAATGATAATTAACATTTAAGATCAGGTCTCCTCTTGAAGAATTCAGAAAGAAGTTCTTCTGTGGTGTGGTCCCAGGAGGCACTTCAAATCTGCTGGCTGCATGTTTTCTCTAAGTTCAAGCAAACACAGATCAAAGAGTGTGGTAAAGTCCCCTAGCTTCCCTTTGGGCAGAGCCCTTCTGGGTGTAGGGTCTGGGCTCATTATCAATGCAAAGTGGAGATCTTCTAGAAGTCTATAGAGCCATACAGAAGTGAATTCATGTGAGCATGCTGCCTCTTCTGAAGACTTCCAGTGGGCTTGGGACTATGGTACACAATGTTCTAATATTTGTTTAACACACACATATGTAATATCACACTTATAAAACACATTGTGTGTATATGTTCTCAAATGAGACTTTAGGCATCTAATTCCCATTTTCCCGTTACTCTGTTTCATGGTGTGCTTTACACAAAAGTAAAATGTGTGGTTGACTCAATGCTTAAGTTTATCTATTAAACCTATTCATCTTGCTTTCATTAGCATGGATCTCATTTTAGAAACAACTTCTAGTCTTTTCTCTTTGAAGACATCAAAGTGCTTCTTATCGTTATTTTACTCCTACAGTTTCTACCTCATTTTATCTCTTCTGTCCCTCTGTTACTCCAATTACATGTATGTTGGACTATTTGACATAGTTGTCCAATCTCAGTTGAAACTTGAAGGATTTCTTTCATTTTCTTTAAATAAGATAATTTCTACAAATATGTCTTCCAATTTGGTGACTATACTTTTCTGCTCTCTCCAATTTTCTGCTATGCCCATAGGATTAAATTTTCATTTCAGATGTCTTTTCTATCTTTAAATTTTATTTCAGTCTCTTTTTTATAGTGTGTTTATTTCTTTACTTTCAGGTTGACATGCTTCATTCATTATTTCATTTTCCTTTAATTTCTTGGTAATATTTGTCATGATTGCGCTAAAGTTCTTTTAAATGCCAGTTTTAGCATTTAACTGGGGTGTTTTGTGTGTACTATTGTCCTTCTTTCCCATTTTCATGTCTAGGAATTTTATGTTTATTGGTAAATTATTCATTGTAAAGAGGCTTGATGATTTCTTTCCTTAGAGAAGTGTAGTCAAAGTTTCCATTCCATCTAGTCCTGCAGCCATTTAGTCCCAAAACAAACACATACAGGCTTATCTTAATTTTGAACTGTTTGGCCAATGGCTCAGGCTTCTTATTGGCTAGCTCTCTCTTAATTACTAACCCATTTCTGTTAAGCTATGTATTGTCATAAGGCTGTGACTTATCTGTTATGCTCTGGCATGTTACTCCTTCAGCAGCTACATGGCATCTCTCTGACAGCTCCTCTCTGCCTTTCTCTTCCCAATATTCTTCTAGTCTGGTAGCCCCACCTGTCCACTGGCCAACCAGCATTTATTCATCAACCAGTAAGAAAAACATATATTCACAGCATACAAAAGGACATCCCCCATCAGAGTAATTTTATTCTGATAAATATTATTGGCTTAAATCATTAGAAGAGTGTAGGATACTTAGAAATTTTTTATTTATGATCCTGTTTCACTTAATTATTTTACACAATTATTTATATAATTATATAACACAAAGATATATTGGTTTACAAAATAAGTATACAAGCTAAATATTTACTGACAATAAATTATAGAAAAATTTTGTTCTAAGCAATTTTTGGTATGCATATAATTATAATGTTAATTAAAACAAAGCACGTGTTCACACTAATGATATAGATGTGCTTATTTTTGTATAAAGAATGGAATCTTGTCTAAATAGTTCATGTACAACATGAAGCATCTTCAACATTCTTCAGAGCTGATCAGCATTTTGATTGTCAGTACTGAAATAGCTTCTTCACATGAATGTGTCATACAAAATGGTGGAAGGGTAGTTTGGGACCATTTCAGAAACTGTTGGGAATTCTTTCTTCATCCAAAGCCCAAATTCATTTAATGAGCTTTAAAAAAGCAAATCAAGTCTGTAACTCATCAGCAATATTAAAAATCATACACTTTAACATAATATTATTGGAGGATACGCTATCCTGATATTCTGTTCTAAGGGGTGATGGTAGAAGAATATGAATTGTCTTTGTCTTCTGTAACTCAGCCACACTGTTTCATGAGAGAAGACATCTGTACAGTAAACACCATCACTAATAACAGAAAACTCTGGAAACCGAGCCAAGGTTTTTCAGCCAGTGTTAATTGGTGTTGTGTAGATCAATAACCCCTACAGTGCAGACCTGTACACTGTTTGTCTAGAACCAAGGCCTCACTCAGTGAGGTCACAGAATACAACATGGGCAAGCATGTCCAGAAACAACTCAGAATTGTTATGTGTTTAATTCCAAGTCAGTTTTTGGTTGAGGATTGTTCAGAAACCTTCCCACGATTGCTAAGATTTTTGCTATTTGACACATTTTGTAACCTTATATTCAGTTACTACAGACAGTTTTAGAAGCTGATCTCAGGATGGGGAGATGGTTCAATGGGTGAAGTGCTTGGGTTCAGATCCCCAGCCACCATGTAAATGTTGGGTGTGGTTATGCAAACCTTAACCCCGGGGCTGGGGGTAGAAGAGTCAGATACAGCAGGATCTCTGGGGCTTGCAAGCCAATCAGTCCAGCTGAAAAAAATAGTGAACCCAAAGTTCACTGAGGGTGTCTTAAGAGAATAAGGCAGACAGACAGAGAATATGGCAGACACGGGAAGACAGTCAACATCTTCCTCTGGCCTCCACATATGCATTCACAGATATGTACAGACATATAGTACATACAACATATGCATCATAGAGCAAGTGGGGGAAAGAAGTGAGAGGGAGTGGAAGAAGGAGAGAGAGAGAGAGAGAGAGAGAGAGAGAGAGAGAGAGAGAGAGAGAGAGAGAGAAGACTGGTTTTTAGGGTAGGAATGGCTAAGCTTTCCATTTAGAGCTAGCTAGAAATAGTTTAGATTTGACACACTCCATGCAGTATTAGTCTTCTTACTCATTTTATTTTACAACCACATAGAGTAGAAAATCCAGTTTTAGCTTCTGGGCTATACAAAAATAGGACATATTCTAGCAGTCTTTCTGATGTCTCAGTTGAATAACTAGAATACTTATAAGTACCACCTCCAGTCTAGTCTAGAACCCCTTGTCTGAAGCATCATCTCTAAGAACTAGCTAAATGCGTGTTTCTGTTCTCAAAAGAGTCTAGTTGTTTCTTTTATGTCTTATGGACTCTTGCCTTTACTTGTTTAGCAAATATCCTGGTCTACCTGAGCTCTAGTGTGGTGATCAATTGTTTACGATCTAATAAAGCCACTGAAGGTCAGAATGAAAAGCTAGCCACAGCCATAGAAGCTGGGCAGTGGTAGTATACACCTTTAATCCCAGGACTCATTAGGCAGAGACAGACGGGTCTCTGTGAGTTCAAGGCTGCCCAGGACTACACGAGAGTCAATCAGTCTAAAAGAGCAGAGCTCATGCCTTTAATCCCAGCACTAGAGAGGTATATAAGATAGGAGCAGGCATTCAGTATTAAGTCTTCTGGCATTCAGTCTCCAGCCACGTTGAGAACAGGAAGGAATTAGTCTCCAGACAGTAATCCAGACAGGATCTCCCAGAGAGCAGTCAGAGATTTAGTGAGGAGCAGTGCAGTCTGGAGATGCAATCTAAGGTTCAGTGGATCACCCCATTTGGTCTGAGCATTGGTAGCAGTGAGAACTCTCAAGTGGCTGGCTGATTTGCTTTTCTGATCTTCAGCTTGAACCCCAATATCTACCCTCTGGGTTTTATTATTTGTACCACACTCTAGGCCTCCATGTCTACAGGCAAAGATCATAGATGGCTTTAGGACATCTCTCGTGTATGTCTTTCACTTATCATTCAATGCCTAAAAACAATTGTATCATACAAGCCTCAGTTCTGTGTCTTTCTATGTCAAGAGTGTAAGCCTACTGCTGATCACTATGTCATGCCCAGAGATGGAACTGTCACAGGAGTTTCTGAAATAATTCTTCTGGCTATATCTCTCAGACCCTCAAATGGCTCCTTAGAACACTGGGTCTCATAAACTCTGTGGTCAAGCTTTTCTGTAATCTGCCACTCATTTGCTTTTGCTGCATCCCTCTTGTCAGGAACCCTGGGCTCCAGTCTTTACTGAACCATTGACTAATGCTCAAACACATCCTTCATGCCTCTGTGAATTTGTTCTTATTGTAATGTGGTAATACCCTTTTTTCATTCATCGTTTGACAGAGCCCTCTTAGTCTTCACCTTCATGTCCTTGCTTCTGAGCTTAAGTCCTGACCAGCCCTATGACAAGCTGTTTCAAATCTCTGTTTCCATACCTTAAATTCTTAAGTCCTTAAAATGATTCTCAAGCTGTACATTTTCACTCTGCAAATTTATGAGTCCCAGTTTGAACTAATTGTTGATGTATTGGATGCAAACCCAGTGTTGTCAAAGATGATGTTTCAAGAGAAGTTGGAAAATATGCACACACACCCCCACACATACGATGAAGGCCAAGTAAGATTTCTGTGGGCTGAATATACCAGTCAGGTACTCTAGAAAATGATTTGAAATAGAATTTCAATGTGATGACATGAAAGACCCAATGCATTTTAAAATTAAATGTAGTTGTTTTGTGCTATAAGGATTACTAAACAACCCCTCTGTCCCTGGATTCACCTATCCCAGCATCTCCATGCTTGGAACTGGACCTGGTCAAGGACCCTCCCCTCCTTGCTTCAGTTCTTCAGTCCCTCTATCTCTGAACTACATGCCCCACTCATTTCAATGTTTACTATGTCCCAGAATTAGTAAGAGACCCCAGCCCTGTCTTGCCACTTTGGGCCCTTCTGCCTCTGGGTGTGTGATACCCAGCCATTCTATTGTGGTTGAGTCACCACAACCCAAGATGCAGTAAAAATGCTGTTCCCCTTATCTCTGATTCCTTGAGATTTTCCCAAGTTGTTCTTGCCTTAGGATTGTGTTCAAGTAAGCTAAAACTCATATGAAAAGATAACCAACATTTTAATGTGAGATGCCCAGGTTCAATCATGAATACACAAGCAATATGAAAATCAAGACAAATGTCCCCATCAAAAAACTCACAAATCCCACAATAATGCTTTGTAAGAAGAACAACTTACATGAAAGTTAAGACACAGAATTCAAAAGAATTATTGTAAAAATATTCACTTAGTTCATGGAACAGAAAGAGAACATTAATAACCACCTGAATGAATTTGAAGAGCAGGAATACACTGAAGTCCACAAAAATCACAACAAACAGTTGGATGAAATGGGGACAATTCAGATATAAAAATTAATTCAATAACAGTTTGAACACTGAGGAAAATTCAAACTGAAATGAAGGAAGTGAAAAAAATCAGTAAGTCTAACAGAAAGCTCAATGGAAACCCTCCCCATTATAACAAAATAGATTATCAGGGCTTAAAGACATGACAGATAAGTTGGATCATTCAATAAAAGAAACTGATTTTTCAAAATCTCACAGACTTGAAAATTTCATGTGCAAGAAATCTGAACCACCATAAAATGGTAAATATCTGTAAATCATGGACAAAAAAGGAGGATAACTATAGACCAAAAGACAGCAAAACTTTCCATAAAATCAAAGAAGTGAATTTCCCAAACCTAGAGAAGGAGGTGCCATTTAGAACAAGAGGCATAAAAAATACCAAAGAGTCAAGGCCTAAGAAGAAACTCTTCATGACATATTATATTTAAAAGAAAGTATATAGAAAATTATATGGGAGAATGTTCAGGTCACATATAAAGCATGTGTGTTAGCCGAGGGCTTGCTTGGAAAAACGTATTCATAACTGCTAACTTAGACTTTTATACCCAGCAAAGCTATCTATTTAAGTTGAAGGAAAAATAAGACTTTTGCATTACAAAAACATACTCAGGGAGTATCTGACCCCTAAGCCAAATTTACAGAAGATACTGGAAAGAATACTTGGACTGAAGAAAAGGTTAAACACACTGGAAGGCCTAGATAAGTAATATACCAGGACACTTCACCAAAATAATCTAAGAAAACATCAGAAAATCAACAAAATGACAGACATTAGTACACTTTTCAATAACAAATCTGAATATTAATGATATTAAATTATCAATAAAAATATAGATTAGTATATTGAATTAGGAAACAAAATCTATCTTTTCTACCTCAAAGAAACACATTATTCTCAATAAAATATAATGATGCAGGGAAGGAACAATACAAGAAAATAGAACAAAGACACAGATACAGACATTCTAATGTCTGAGAAAGTGGACTCCAAGCCAAGGCTAGTAAGTGTAGAAAACGAAAATTACTGCAAACTCATTATGGGACCAATTCATCAAGAGGACATTGCATTCTAAGTATATATACACCAAAACACAGGTGTAATAAATTTCACAAAGTCATGGATTAACCCAAGAACAGTAATAATGGGTGATTTCATTATTTTACTTTTACCACCAGACAGGTTATCTAGATATATTAAAACAGAAATATTGGAGTTAAATGACAATGTAAGTCAAATGAGCCCAACAGACATCTGTAGAACATTCTACTCAAATGTTAAATAATTCATATTCTTTTCAGCAGCCCATGGAATTTTCTTCAAACTAGACAACATATTAGGACATAAAGCAAATCTCAACAAATACAGAACAATGAAATAACATCTGTCTTAGTTACTTTTCTATTGCTGTTATAAGACACACCATGACCATTTATTTACAGTTTATAGTTTCAGATCTTTAGATCCATGACTGTCACACCAGGGAGCATGGCTGCAGGCAGCAGGCAGCAGGCAGCAGGCAGCAGGCAGCAGGCAGCAGGCAGCAGGCAGCAGGCAGCAGGCATGGTGCTAGAGTAATAACTGAGAACTCACTTCTTGAGACAACTGTGTAGCCAGAGTTTTCCTTTCCAGATCGCCTGCTTCTAAATAACCAGCAGATGTTTCCAGAATAACTGACTTGGAGACTTAATATAGGTTATAAATGCTTCTTAGGCTTCTTACTAATTAGCTCTTACAACTGAACCCATTTTGTGCTATCCTGAGGCTCTTGGCCTTTACCTTTAGTCCTTTTGTGTGTCTGACTTGTTCTCTGTGTCTGGCTGGCAACTCCTGACTCTGCCCTTCTTCCTCCGAGCATTCTGCTAGACTGACTCTCCTGCCCAGCTATTGACTAGTCAGATTCTTTATTAAACCAATCACAGTGCCATATATGCCCACAGCACAAAGGACTATTCCACAGCACAATGATGAGGCAGGAGAGAAAAACTGGGAAGGTTGTGGGCTTTTAGAACCTCCAGGACTACTCCCAGTGACACACCTAAGACAACAAGGCCATATCTCCTAATCCTTCCCAAACAGTTCCACCAACTGGGGACCAAGTATTCAAACATTGGAATGGCCTATGGAGGCCATTCTTATCCAAACCACCACAACATTCTGTACTATGTTCGACTACAATGAAATAAAGCACACAAATTCATGGAGCTGAAACAATGTGCTACTGAATGGTGAATGGGCCACTGAAGAAATCAAGAAAAAATTTAAAAAATTAAAAGAATTTAATGAAAATTAAAACTAAACATAACAAAGTTTGTGGGATACAATTAAGGCAGTCCTGGGGCAGGTCATTTGCCATGCTAGTTTCTAACATAAAAGAATATGGCTATCTCCATATCTTAGTGATGTATCCTAAGACCTTGGTAAACCAAGACTAAACCAAACTTCTGAAACAGAAATGAAGAGGAATAATTAATATCAGGGCAGAAATGATTAAAATAGAAATAGAAAAATGTAAAAGTTAATGAAACTAAAAGTTGGTCTTTTGAAAATATTAACAAGATAGACAAATTAACCAGAAAAGAAAAGACCAAATTAAAAATTAGAGATGAGAAGTGAAACACTAATTATAATAAATAACAATGAAATTTAGAAAAACATGGGGACATATCCTTCAAACTTATATTCCTCTAAATTGGAAAGTCTAAAAGAAATGTGTCTAAGTGCACATAATCTACCTAAATTTAACCAGGATGAAATAAGCAATTTGTAAGGATCTATAACCAGCAATGAGGTTGAAGATGTAATAAAAAAGTCTCCCAACTAAAAAGTGTCTAGGACCAGTTGGATTCATTGCAGAATTCAACTAGATCTTCAAAGATGAACCACCATTAATACTACTCAAATTATTCCATGAAATAGAATTGTTAGGAAGGCCTCCAAACTCTTTATAATCCAGTACTAGCCCGATACCCAAATCATTGAAAGAAAACAAAAGAAAAATTACTGATCAATATCCTTGATAAACATAAATGCAAAACTTCCCTATAAAATTTTTGTAAACTAAATTCAAGATCATGGAACAAGGACAATTTTTCACAATCAAATCAGCTTCATTCCGCAGGTAGAGAGGTGGTTCAACATTGGTAAATCAATAAATGTAATTCATCACATAAATGTACCCAAAGACAAAAATCACATGATCATCTCAATAGATACAGAAAGCTTTTGACAAAATCCCTTCCCCAATTTTTCAGGATCTGCTGACAGCCAGTATTTTAGTAGCAAAGGTGAGGACCCTGTGTGCCCTTCCTTCATTGGTGACTGCTTGTTAATGGTGCTACTTTTGTACAGGCCTGGAGCACAGCTGTTAGGACTTCACAACTGCAAAGATTGAGTCACGGTAGAGGATGGCATTCTGCAGCCTTTTCCCCAGGTCTTCCAGCTTCATTGTCATTCGTTCTACACCCATTACTGAGCCCAGAAGCTCCAAACCCATAGTCACAACCACCATCTTCATTAAAACCATCATGTGTCAAAAATAGAAAAGAATGAGGGGGGAGAGAGAAGGAGGGACAGAGAGAGACAGTTTCATAGGAAGGGAAGGGAGTCTTTACAGGGTAGGAGATGAGTTTGCATTATATAAATGTGTGAAACTTCCACAGAATGAATTTAATTAATAAAATGCAAAACAAACCTATCATGGAAACAAAACAAGTCACCACCACCAACAACAACAAAATCTAAAGAAATTTCAAAACAAGTTTGAAATTTGAAGATACCTAGCAGCCATTCTGAATCTACCACAGCCATCTTTTTTCCCCCTGTAATGTCCTCGGTAAACAGCAGTTGCCATGAGAAGAGAAGAACTCTGTACCATCCGGTGATTCAGTTCATTACCAAGCTCTTTGCTTATCTGAGTGACTTTCATAATATTAAGCAAATCTAATCTTCCGATGAAATATTCCTATTGACCCCTTGGAATTCTATGGCAGTATCTAATTCCTCTCTTTGTGATGGTGCTAATTATTTCAATAAAGCTACAAAAATACCTTCTGATCCAATGTCTCATGAATTCCTTGCAAACAGCAAAATTTTCTCCTGTTCTTTCCTTTCTTGGTGGTTTCCATATGTGGTATGTACCCCAATCTGACTCTGAGAATTACAATAAAAGTGCAATTCTCCAGAAATTTATGGACAACACAGGGTATGAATGGCGAAGAAGCAGATACACAGCATGGGCAATAAACATGTCCTAAGGGTGGGCACATTGATCAGCATCTGCATCCTAGATAGCTAAGTGTGCTGCCAGCTTGTCTTCGTTCTTTGTTTGTCCAGGTTTTTTTTTTTTTTTTAAATCATATTGCTTGCTCTGTTCTTTCATGGGTGGTTACTGACTCAAGTGTAAGTATCCATATTTCTATCATTTCATTTTTTTGGTCTTATATATGCTCCATTCTTCTAATCCATCTAAGGATTCTGCCTAATTTTAACTTATTAGACCATTCATTCAACTACTCAACAAATGCGTATCAGATGCCCATTCTTGCATCAAGTATTGGACCAATTAAGGAAAAGCTTCTTGGAGATTAATTCTAGTTATTTATCACGTTCATTGCACTTTAAGCTTTATATCACTTCTGTTTGCCCCATTACTGTGATAATATGACAAGTGAGTTTATATCTCATGTATAGAAGGAGGATGTTGATTTGTGTCTCTACAGCTAACTCACCACATTAGCACACTTTTTAAAAGAAAAACATATATATTATGTATTATAATAAAAGTGCATTTAGAAAATAATTTGATAAAGTAATTCTCATTTTCTTTGTGTTAAAGTGAACCACCTCTTATTTATTCAGCAAAATCATTATTTAACCTATTAGCATCTTCTAAAAAATAATAAGCATTACAATAAACATGATGAATGAAGGGGAATTTTCTTTAAGATAAAGAACTAAGTATTATGTTGTGAGCTTCAAGCAGAATCATGATACAATGAAAAGAAATAATAAGGTTCAAAGATTGAAAATAAAGAAACTTAAAGGTCATTATTTCAAACAATGAAATTGTTCATGTTGAAAATATAAATATATACTTATAACCATTATAATGAATAGCAGAGGACATTGAGGAAGTTACCTATAAAAACCTTCACATAAAACTTTATAAAAAATTACATATGTATCATGACCAGTTGGAAACTGTGATATAAAGTAGGATTGTGGTATGACTTTTCCTGGAGGAATTTGAACAACTATCAGATCACCCTGGATAGGTCACTGACGACAGACCAAAGAAACAATTCCACAGACCTAGCTGGCTGAATCAGTGAGTTTCTTGAGGTTAGGCATTGTAGTTAAGGGTTTTATTGCTGTGAAGAGACTCCATGACCACAGCAACTCTTATAAGGAAAACATTTAATTGGGGGTAGTATTGCTTACAGTTTCAGAGGAGTGGGGAGCATGCTGGCATGCAAGTAGACATGGTGTTGGAGGAATAGCTGAGAATTCTTCCTACCTCCTGCAGGCGATAGGAAGTCTACTGACTCACTGAATGGTATCCTGAACATATGAAACCTCAAAGCCTGCCCCATAGTGACACACTTCCTCCAAACAGGCCATACCCATTCCCACAAAGCCACACCTCCTGATAGTACCACTCCATGTGAGATTATATGGGGCAATGACAAAGGAGTGAAATATAAAGGCTACTGCTTTGTTCCTCCTATGTATATAGTCAGGAACCTGCTAGAGAGCAGATGGCATAGTCAAGTGGAGGAGGGCAAGGAGAGTTTGAATAATGGTCACATAGGGATGTGAATGGGTTAAAGGAAGACCCAAAATGATGGTGAAGCCACTGGGAACAACAATTGGTTGTAATTGATGCAACCTCTAGGAGGAAGATAGGAGGGGAGATAGCTACTACTGGAGAAGCTTAAGACAATTCTAAGTCTAGGGATATCAAGAGGCTGTAGTTGTGGCTTCTAGTTGAGCAACACAAGTGCTAACCAATGGTTCACTAAAGAGAGATCTGGGCAATAAATATTGCAATTCTTATTTCCCCTCTTACTCTCTAGTCATCTACTGGTGCCTGCCATTGGCTAGTTCCCATTGGGCTTCTGAGAAGCAGTGATTCAAAGTCCAGTGATTCGAGGGCTAGACACACATTGCTCAAAGTAGGTGGAGAAGCAGTGAAGAGAATTCAAGGGGTAAGAAGAACCCATCCAGATCTCAGTGGTTGCCTTTCCTGCCTTGTCTACAATAACAATTTATCACAGAGCTCTTTGGGAAAGTAGTTTACTGAATGGGGTTGAGCAAAGAAGGACCTGACCTGAGAATAAGTCCCTTGGTGAACAAATGTGTGTGTGTGTATGTCTTGGTAGTCTAGGTATACACTCCAATCTCCCTCTGCTGCCTATGTGTATACCCAGGTAACTTCAGTTATCCAGAATCACTGAATTCAACCCAAGCTGTACCCTTACTTCATCATTTCTACTATGATGTGACAAGGACCTCTGTGCTGGTGGTGTCTTCATTTGGATCCTAGAAACATCATTATCAAGCAAATATTGAGTGCTTTCTGTATGCAAGGTAGAGCAGGCACAGTGGAAAGACACCCAAATGAGGCAGCCTTGATCTCTAGAGCCAAGAGGAAACGAAACAAAACAAAACAACAACAAAAACACCAGAAGAATTCAAGGCTGAATTTATTATCTTCTTCCCAAACCCTGAAATTCCCCCCCCCCCAGCATTTTCTCTCTATGGACATTTGAGTTCCTCTGTCCCCACATCTTTGTTACTTGTTTTTTTTTTTTTTTTTTTTTTTTTTTTTTTTTTTTTTTTTTTTTTTTTTTAAATTGATCTTGGGGAACTGTCATTCTAGGACTCTGGGCAAGGTTTAAATAACATGCTGGTGTTTATCCAGAGCCATCCCTAACTGCATCATGCTTTTGCAGGAGGGAGGCAGGAAGGGAGGATTCAGAATGTGGACTTATTGCCTTGTTATTTAGCATAAGCTTGTTACTCCACACTGAGTGGCTTCATGCTGAGAAGTGCCATTAACAGAACCAGAGAACTGAGCATATTTATAAAGTGTGATCAGTATAAAACCCTCAGCACATTCGCTTCAGGACACACAGCTTATGGCGTTTAACCCTTGCAGCTCCAGACTCAGACAGTTACATTAGTCAGGGGCTGCAGTTTTGACCTTAACTCTCCCCACCTTCATAACTATGGAATCCATCCATGCAGAAAGAAGGGAAATGAAGAGGGGAAAGCATGGGACCCCATGGGGAGAGGGCAGGGGCAGTTTTTTTTTTTTTTTTCAGTATGCTCGTTCAATCTTTCTTAAAGGCACCTATACACTAGTATCCCCAGGGGCCGTAAATGTGCCATGTACTGTGTAGGTCCTCTTGTCTCAGAACCTACTGGCTGCAGCAGTCTGCTTAGCCACTTCTGTCCTCCACACTCCTAAATTCTCTGGCCTTTTCAGTTGTGGTCACTAATTTACTTGCTTAATGCTCAGACAAAAAAAAAAAAAAAGCCAAAATCTCCCACCAGCTGTGGGTTCACCCAGAAAGATGATCTACAGGACACAGCAGACCCAGTCAGACAGTCGCTTTGTCTCCTTTCCCATTTACCTAATGGCTACTATAGAATCTTACAGGGCTGTTCTATTGGGCCACTCCAGGATGCCGGACAAATAGTTTAGGCAGAATTCTAATGTGAAAATTAGCATTTAAAAATAAAATTTGTATCGCATGCCTTTAATCCCTGCACTTGGGAGGCAGAGGCAGGCCTCTGTGAATTCAAGGTCAGCCTGGTCTACAGAGTGCCAGGACAGCTAAAACTACACAGAGAAACCCTGTCATGGAAAACTAGAAATAAATAATCAAATAAATAAAATAAATAAAAATAGAATTTGGGAAAAAAAGTTTGAGTGAGCATAGGTAGACAAACACTTTTCTTTCCCGTGATAAAAATGGGGTTCTTATGATGGATGCTCTGGAGATACTCAGTTTACCAAAAAGAAAAGGAGAGATGACCCAGATTGGTACAGCCCATGTTTTATACAAGTCTATGCTCATGAGCTACCTGCTCCCACAGGTAGGGAAAATAAGGTGATCAGGCTGCCAGCATGTGAAGAAGGTTGCTGTTGGCTGTACATCTGCTGGGCACTGTAAGACTTTTAGGGCAAGCGGCTCTGAAAACCATCTTCAGAGAGTGCCCTATAGATAGTGTGAATACCCCCAAAGCTCCTGTAGCTGTGTGAGCAGCCTCCAGCTCTTTCAAGAGCCCATTTGATGCCTGCAGTGGGGGACTGTGGTTGCTGGACACAGCCAAAATGAGGCAAGTGTGAAGCCCTGTTTTTGAGAATGGTTTCCATGGATGCCACCCAGACCTTGGCTCCTGAGGTACATGCAAGCATTTGCATCTGTTTTTCTACTTGGCTTGCTCCTTCAGGCCCAAAGCTAGAGTCTTTGGATTCCCATCTGGGTTCTACCTATAATAGGTTGTGTGACCTTCGGGCAGTTTCTTAACCTTGGGGTCTTGTTTCTTCAGCTGTAAAATGAAGGGGTAGCACTGGGTAGTCCCAACAGGCCTTCTAGCTTCGCTACTCTGAATTTTGTGAGCACAACATTCCACGTTTCTTTTCTTTATCTTAACACCCTTGGCTTGCCAACAGGAAGAGGCTGAGCATCAGTAAAAAATAATGTGGGCCTGCACTAGCTGGACCTGGAGGCAGGACTGGTGAAACTGGTCCAGCTCATGCCAGCACAGGGACCTCATTTCATTCTGGAGCTGAAACTCTCTGGTCAAACATCTGGAAGAAGTATACATAATCAGACATGCAAATGTAGAGCTGGCCTCAAGGAAGCCACAGCCCCAAGCAACCTATGCAGTCAGGTATCAGGACAAGGTCTAATTTGAATCCTGGCTGCAATTCCCACTTGATCTCAAATGCATGATCTTTAACTCCTCACTTGCTGGGTCATCTTGAGGAGCAAAGGAGAAGCCAGGGTGAGGCATCAGGAATAGTACCTTACTCATGGAAACTGGATTATTTATTCTCATTTCTGGCCCCCTGCTTCCCCAGCAATGGTTTTGTGGGGATTAGTAGAATATGGGACAATCTGAAGCTCTTATAGGCATCCTATGAACATCAGGCACATTCATAGTGTTTTGTAGTGGTCTGTTTGCTACTGTGGCTATTGCTGGTTGTGCTGACCCCAGTCAGTATTGCTTCTCTTCAACTACCTTTGTTCCGGCCTAACATTTTCTGAGATTTACAGGCTACTAGACATCTTTCAGTTTCTTGCGGATAGAAGCATTGCCAGAATCAAAGGGGATTCTAGACAGAGAAATCAAGAAACTCAAAGCCAGCCTGGTTTTATTTGGGTCATTTATAAGTGTCCTTGACAAATCAACCCATTTCTTGAGCCATCTTTTGCTGTCCTGAACTTCCTGGTAATTGCCTTTGTGTTCTCATATCATCAGGTAAACAGGGAAGAGGGGGCTGAGTCAGAACTCTTCCTATGTGCATCCAGGTCAGTGGCCCTGAGGACTGAGACATCTGAGAGAGCAGACAGTACAATGCCCAAACCCTTGAATGCAGAGGGCAAGTGGGTGCCCCCTGAATCCTCTTCTGCCCCAGCCAGTAGGTGTGCCCCACCCTTGTCTCCCAGCTAGAACCTGACAAGTGACTATTGACACATTGTGTGGAAATAAAGGTGGCGGGCGAGCAGCTGCTGATCCTAATGGCAGCGTGGGTAGTGGGGGCGGGCCAGTCCCAGCGGAGTGACAGCTGTGGTACCCAACATTGTCAGTGCAGACACTGAAGGCCTCTGTTCCCCAAGTCTGCCCACATTTGTGCACCCTGTCACTGAAGGGTGACAAGCCCAAACACAGGGGCCTCGCTTTCTTATGCTAATGGTGCATAATGACAGCTTTCTCAGCCCACCAGGTGTGACAGCCACCACAGGCAGGCCTCCACCCCCACTTCTGGGCTTCCCACTCCAAGCCCTGGGCCCCACTCAGGATTGAACCAGCTGGAGGACAGACTTCTCTTGTTCCAGCCAGGAGCATCTTGGGCCTTTGGGGGAGCTGGCTCTGGTTGTGTAGATCTTAATTAATACCAACACAGGACACCGCTGGGCCCCTGGGCTTTTGTCTGTCTCCACCTTCTTCCCTCCTTCCCCTTGCCTTCTAACCACAATGATCTAAGCACTCTGCAATCTTCCACACTTCTGCCTTTGATGCCTGGGACATAGCAGCTAGTCTGTGAGTGAAAGATAAATGGCTAAATGAATGAAGATGCAGGCATGTGTATGAAAGTACTCTTATCTGTAAATAAGTGAATCAATCCTTGAACCATCATTCTCCCAAGAGAAGTCGTGTCTCAAGGGCAAGTACTGTCTCACAAAAGCTGCCCAAAGGATTCTGTTGCCTTCATGGAAAAGCAGGTGAACTGCACAGCCAATGATTGTTCTAGTGCAGCCCTTTGTATTTTGTTTCCTCCCACTGTTATCTGGTTGATCTCATAGCCCCATTCTATGCCAACTCTAGATGCAGTTAGTTAAATGTTTAACATGTGTGTCCCCAGGTTGTTCCAGCCTGTGGGCTAGAGCTAAAAGTCATTCAAAAAGTCTTGTTTTTGTAATGTGAGTTTTCTGGCCTGGCTGGTCCTGCCACCCTTCTCTGCTCCAACAAAGCACACAGATGCTTATATTAATCATAAAACTGTTGGCCATTAGCTATGGTTTCTTATTGGCTATCTCTGACTTAATTATTAACTCATTTCTATCAATCTAAGTATTTCCACTTCTTGGTTTACCAGGAATCCATCTCCTCAGAAAAAAGAAGAGAACAATTTTTGTGTTTGGCCCTGCTTATATTCTGATTCTGCCCAGTTACTTCCTGCCTGTCTGTACAGACCTCCAGACCTCTATGGTTTGCTAGTGGCAGTTTCTGACCAGCTAAGTCACTTCGTAGGATTATATGATGACTCCTCTCTGCCTACACTTCCCAGAATCCTCCTTGTCTCCTAGATCTACCTATCATCATGCCTGGCCAATCAGTGTTTTTTATTCATTAACCAATAAGTCAAACATATACACAGAAGAACATTCCTCATCATCTCCTCTTTTCTGCCTAAATAAAAAGAAGGGTTTTTAACTTTAACATAGTAAAATTATATATAACAAAACAGCTATCAAGTAAGAGCTATAGTTACAATATTTAGTCCATTAACATTTGGCAAAATTTATAGAAAATATTCTATCATCTATACTATCTTTGTGAGTCTAAAGTCTTATATGTAACTTATCTTTAATCCTAACTAAGGAAAATTATAACCATAACTATCTGTCTTCAACTCCATCAAAGACCACAGAAGGATTGTATATAAACTCTAGAACTGACAGAGACATCTTGCTACCTGGACAGTCAACTGGAGGTATTCTGTAATGTTGAAGCATCCATCTTTGGCCCATAGGCCACAGTGTGTCTGGAAGACTTCTCAGCAAAGCAGGAAATTTTAAACTGTCTCACCTGTATTGGCAGTTTGTCAGTCATTTCTCTTTGTGTCCTGCAGAATGTCTGGCAGACTCTTTCATGAAGCAGGAACCCCTCAGTACTGTCTTGTCTTGCAAATCAAGCAGTCACTTTCCTGTGGGTCCTGCATATCCAGTCTGTCAAACAGTCCAGACAAAAGCAGTTTCTTGCCCAAACGGCTAGTCTTGCCATGTTGAAGGCAAACTCCATAATGAGTTTCATCGGTGCCTATCCTCCTCTCAGATGTTATTGGTGTTGCCAGGAACAGTTGTGTCTCACTATCATGAAAAACCGTAAACCATTTTAAATGCCATATTCTGTAGGTCTTTGAAAGGTCTGAATACTATCTATCCATCTCAAATATATCTCTGTATATCTAGAAAACATAACTAACTTAAGTTTTGACTATAATAGGTGACTATATACAATCTGTATTTAATTATGCATTATATTTTAAAAGATCTGTATGAATATAATACTTAACAAGAGGAGAAATATACATATAACAAAAGTGACCTTAAATTTGTATCAATAAATGAAAATCCATTCCATACAAAGTATTCATTTCTATATACTATTCCCTTTTTTTTCCTTTAGAAAGAGATTGGTTGTGATCATTAATCATTTATAACCAACTCCATTTAAATGAAAACAAACATTTATAAACAATATTTGGGAATGTGGGTGTTGTTCTCTCCAAACAAACTACTTCCTGTTGTTCAAGGGTATTGAAATACCATGGGATCATGAGAAAACAGAAACCTGGCCAAATATTGGCTGTTGTAGGCTGTAAGGCTGCATCATTTCAGCTGTTTTAGATGCTGGATCAATTGGGACACTGCCTCAGGGGGTCTTGCTTCATCAAACCATGTTAGTCTGGACAGAATCCAGAACTTGACATTTTCTGTGGAAACAAAAATAAAATCTCTTTTCCAAAGTAACATATCCTTAAGTTTAAATTTTGAAGTTAAGGCATCTTTAAAATATATAAGTTTAATTAATCCAGCAGCATTTATAATCAAATATCTGTTAGCAGCTTTTGCTCTTTTTTCAGCAATCAAACAACTCAAAGACAACACAATAGCCTACAGTATCCAGACTCTCTGTATTTTCCATCTTTATGTGGCTTTTTATTTATTTATTATTATTTCTCTATATCTTTTACTTTATTTTTTTTTTCGTTTTGAGACAGGGTTTCTCTGTGAACTTTGGCTGCCCTTGAACTCACTCTATACACCAGGCTGGCCTTGAAATCACAGAGATCTTCTTGCCTCTGCCCGCCCTGCACAGTGCCAGAATTAAAGCATGTGCCACCATACCCAACTATTCTATTTCTTTTTTTTCCTTTTTAACCACTTTATCGTGTTTCTTTTTTCTCACAAGCCTACGTATACTTTTAAACACATTGTATTTCTTTAGTGTTTTTCATTTCCAGTCTGTCTTTACTGTGTATCTCTCTCTTTTTTCTGGCCTTGAGTCTTTTATCAGCTAAACATCACTGCTAAAAATTAAAGTAAAATTAAAGCAGTGGCTGTTTTAGGTGCTAGCTTTCCAACATGGAGCTGTGCTCACCACCTTGGTCTATGCCACCCTCAAGCAGCATGCTACAAACTTGGAGACATGGTCACTGCCACTGCCAGGTGCTCTTACACACCATTCATGCTTGGTATCTGGGCCTCTTAAAAGAGCCTTGCTGCTTTTTGCTGCTTATTCCTAGTCAGTAAACCTTACTTAAAGGAGCTAAGTGAGTCTCTATTATGAGACGATCTGTAGTCCGTAAGGTTCAGATATCTTTATTCAGATAAACACCAGCCAAACACAAGCCAGAACGTGCTGGTGCAGTAAGGCAGGCAGGCAAGAAAGAAGAGGTCCCATGTGCCTTGCAGCCCCTTAAAAACCTATTAAGTATCATACTGACCTCACCTTGACCACACCCTGACAGGCGTGGTCAGGCACACCTGTAGCCAGCTTCTATCAGGTGTGGCTTACTATCTCCTACAATTCCCCTTTTAGTCTAAAAGAGGATTAAAACTTAACAGTATAAGGTATCCAAAATTAGCCAGCTTCTAGCAGGCATGGCTTGCTATCCCCTACAAGTCTCTGCTTGTTTCTAGTAAAACAGAGCCCACCCAACCAAATGCTGCTACCAAGAAGCTGTGCTTGTCTCTGTTCTTTAGTTTCTAAAATCCCTTTTCAAGTTTTTGTCAAGTTAGTTTTTATTTTTATAATTGTAATTAGACAAATTTTAAATGAGAAACAAGCTTCTTTTACATGTCAATCCCAGTTCCCCCTCCCTCCCCTCCTGCCCGGCCCCTGCCACCCCTTTCTGCTCCCCAGGGAAGGTGAGCTCTTCCATGGGGGATTTACAAAGTCTGTCATATCATTTGGAGCAGGGCCTAGGCCCTCCCCGATGTGTCTATGCTGAGAGAGTATTCCTGTATGTTGAGTGGGCTCCCAAAGTCCATTCATGTACTAGGAATAAATACTGATTCACTACCAGAGGCCCCATAGATTGGGAGACTTCCAACCTGACATACTTGTTCAGGGGGTCTGGAACAGTCCTGTGCTGGTTTCCCAGCTATCAGTCTGGGGCTCATAAGCAACCCCTTGTTCAGGTCAGCTGTTTCTGTGGGCTTCTCCAGCCTGGTCTTGACCCCTTTGCTCATCACTCCTCCGTGTCTGCAATTGGATTCCAGAGTTTGTTTTCATAAAATTCCATTATATATTTCCTTATTAATCTGCTAGTTTAAGCAACATGGCTGTTGTTTGTTTTCTTAAGTGTGTAAATTACTTTTGTACCTGTATCAGTGGGAAACACATTCTCTTTTTCTGGGGATGGGGTGAGGATCTGTGTTCTTGCCTCCTTTCCCCAACCCATCTTTCCTCTATAGATCCCCCCAAACCTAGACATTCTTGGGTCTCTCTTAATTCTATTATTCTACTCACCAGTTCTGTTGTGTTAGTTGACATATTGGGAAATGTATAAAGAGGCTAAGATGCCATCATCCCAGAATACCCAGTGGGAATACTCAGGCTACAGGATATGCTCTTTGGAGCTCAGTCTACTCTATTGTAATCCCAGGGATCCCTCCACCCTGAGTCTTTTCTTTTCTCAAAGATCTGGCAATGCTTTGACTAGATGTTGGTATAATGAAATGTCTATGATAAGCGTCTCATTTTTTCACATAGTTGTGGATTTTCCAGCCTATGGCCATTTAGTCCAGTTATATCATGATGTGAGTACATGACAGAACAAACACTTTCACCTTGTGGCTGTGAAGCAAAAATAAGAGGAAGGGATATGGGTCCTACAGTGGCCTTCAAGAACCCCTAAGAACTTCCCACAAGGGTTAAGCTCTTACATGCCCCACGACCTTCTCATAGTGTCACCTTAGGAACCATGTCTTCACCGCATAGACCTTTTGGAGACATTAACTATCCATGCAATTGCAGATGCTACTTCCTGTGCTCTTCTTGGTGACATTTAGATTTCCAGCTGCATCTTCCTTTTCCTCCACTCATGGATGTTCCTCCCCTTTCTCTG
Organism: Cricetulus griseus; assembly: GCF_003668045.3. Classification (NCBI taxonomy): domain Eukaryota; kingdom Metazoa; phylum Chordata; class Mammalia; order Rodentia; family Cricetidae; genus Cricetulus; species Cricetulus griseus. Next base: position 20,247,858 of record NC_048599.1, on the reverse strand, counting down.
CTGCTGGTCTCCCCACACCCTACACACACCTCAGCTGCTTTCCAGAGGCAGCATATATTGCTCCTCATTCTGGACTTACAAATAGCTTCAGAACAAGTCCTCATTGTCTCTTTTGGCAATCCAGAAAGACAATGTCCTTCAGAGCTGGCCATTTTTTTTTTTTGTGGAGCTTGTGACTGTAGATGGGAGCAAGGGAAGTCTCTTTGCAGGTGTCTTAGGTCAGAGTTTGGACAAAGAAAAGGTGATAGACTGTGGTGACAAGGATGGAGGTGGAAATCTTGGTGCTAAGTGAAATAAAGCCAGGCACAGAAAGATGTAGTGTATGATCTCACTCATGTATGGAATCTAAAATCATGGTCTCACACAAGTTGAGAATGGATGAGTACGGGTTATGAGAAAGGCTCAATGTTGCAGGATCCAACATGTGTCCCTTTAGGGTGGGGGAAAGTAGGTTTGACACCAATGACATAGGTATCAGGACTAAGTTGAAACAAGCAACTCAGTTTATTCTGGGGTGGGTAAGCCTTATAGACTACCCAAGCCTGCCCTGGGGAGGAAATCCACTGGCATCTGCTGAGCTGATGTGGTCACTGTTCGTGGGTTCATGTCATCTCTCATCAGACTTGGCTGCTTTTTTTCAAGTCCCTCTGGCAGATCCAGGAAATATCTACTGGGCATGCACTGACTATTGGTCTAGGCCAACTGTCAGGAGATACCTACTTCACATGCTCTAGGCCAGCTATCAGGCCCATTGAGACTTAGTTTTCCCACAGCTCAGGGGAGTAGAAGCAAGTGAGGGCTGGGGGACTGACTGATCAATGGCTGTTAAATTACTAAGATATTAACAAATTGTACTGTGCTATTTAACAGAAAGATGACTCTGGATGACAGTGATGTATTTCAAATAGGTAGGGGGACAGATTTTGGTTTTCCACCATAAACAAATGATGTTTGAGATTATATATATGTATATTAAACACATAATACCAAATGAATATGTACAATTTTATTTGTGTGTCAATTAAAATAATTTTAAATATAAAAAGATCCCTGTGTCTCAATTTAGTTGTTTTTCCCTTCTCTATTGGGCACATTTTTTTAGGCATCTGAAACCCATGGAATACACAGTATTGTAGAGAGGTTGCCTTTTTTGGTGTTGTAATTAGAATCAGATACTTCTTTGTTCCACATTAAACTTTTAGTGGCAAAAAAAAAATAACATTACAATGACAGGTTAGACGGGAATGTTACTGAGGGATTGGTGACAGGAACTGACTCCAAGAGATAAATAATCTTCATTTCACATGGCAACCTAATGACAGATGAGCACAGATGGTGAAAACCCTCCACCTGGAATTCTGCTTGAGTCAATCAATCATCAATCAATCAATCAGCAACTATTTATTGATCTCCTGTTTTGGCTAAGAACACAGACCTTGGAATTAGAGACCTCAATTCTAAATCCAAGTTTTCCAGGCCCTGGCAACTTAGCCTTGGGAACATTCCCAGACCTCTCTTAGCCCTCATTTCCATTGTTTTTAGAGAAATTATGCATTATAACTCAGTGGGTTGTGTGACAACACATGAAATGTAATAGTAAGGGTCAAAGTAAAGGTCAGCTGGTATTGCTATAGTTTTGTGGTTATCACTGTCACTATGGTTGCTATGGTGATTGTAGAAGTGTGGACCATCTGCAGGTGTTCAAGTTTTGCATGAGTGTTTTTCCTCTGGTTGATTTTATGGTGTAGAATGGATAAGGTAAGCTTGAAAGAAATGTCAAGGTAATTTTGTGGCTTGAATATGAAATGTCTCCCATAGCTTCATGTGTTAGGGATTTGATGGGCTTTTGGGAAGAGGTCAGATTCTGAGGATGCTGACCTACACAGTGGATGGATCCCTTGATGGGTCTCCAGTACACACATTTAAAAAGAGTCTGAAGGGCCTGAGTCTGTAATCCTGGTGCCAGGGAGGTGGAGACAGGCAGAACCCATGGAATTCACAAGGTAGCCAGTCTAGCCAACCAGTAACCTTCAGGTTCAGTGCCAGTTACTGTTTCAAAAATAAGGTGGAGTTAGGTTGAGGAGGACTCATCTGACATTCATCCACCCCATACTCAAAGAAAATCATTATCTTTGGAGTTAGCTATTATAACTTCAACTCTCATTATCACCAAATATTACATAGAACAGGAACTGTTTATCTAACATTAGTCATTATCATGATGAATTTCATCATTATTACCCCTTTATTTCATGACAAACCTGTACAAAGATAGTTGTTAATTTATTTTCACTTTTGTGTAAATGGAGGTTTATCTCTTACCCCCCAGTTCCCAAATAACTACTTAATATTAATTTAAATTGTTTGTCCAGTGGCTCAGGCATGTTACTGACTAGCTCTCACAATTAAATTAATCCATTTCTATTAGTATATATTTTATCAAGAGGCTCATAGCTTGTTACCTCACATCTTGCTTCTCTGGTGGCTACATAGTGTCTCCCTGATTCTGGCTTCTTTCTTTCTCTATCTGTTTGCATTTCCCCACCTAGCTATATTCTACCCTGTCATAGGCCAAAACAGCTTTATTCATCAACCAATAAAGCAGCACATATTCACAGCATACAGAAGGACATCCCATATCATCTCCCCTTTTCTTTCTAATTAAAAAGGAAAGTTTTAACTTTAACATAGTAAAATTGCATATAACAAAAGTCATCGAGCAAGAATTGCAGTTACAATATTTAGTCTGTTGGTATTTTGCAAAATTAAAGAAAATGTCTCTTATCTTTGTGAGTCTAAAGTTTTATATCTAATTTATCTTTTATTATAACTAAGGAAAACTATAATTATTAGTATCTACTCTTCAACTCCATCAGAGCCCAGAAAGATATAATATTACCCAATTAAACAGGAAATGCATTGTAAGCAACTTATAAAACTCTAGAAATGGCATAGAAATCTGGCTGCCTGGACAGTCATCTCAAGTTCTTCTGTAATCCTGGGGCATCCATCTTTAGCCTATAGGCCTAGAGTGTCTGGCAGACAATTAATTTGTATCTGACCACACATTACATTTTAAAATGAGCTGTGTAGGGGACACCGTAATCACGCCCGCTAGGGGCTGGCTACAGGTGTGCCTGACCACGCCTTCGAGGGCTTGGTCAGGGTAACATAGGGAAGGTTTAAGAGGAGCACGCAGGTGTAGGGCCCTTCTTCTGTTTCATCTTTGGCTTGCTGTACTTACTCCTGCCCTGTCGGCTGGCTAGGTTGCTCTGTAAGTAAGGATTTTACCTAATAAATACCCTTATATTTTTGCCTGACTCTGTATTGGTAATTTCCCACTTTATCTGGTGTCAAGTGGGATCTTGCAAACCTAGGCCCCTGTTTCAGAGTGCCCAAGGGTCCCACAGGGACAGTGGGCTAGCCCGCAGGGAAAGCCCCCTTTCTCCACAGATGCTCCTGGCTCCGCAGCCAACCTGTTTCGAGATAAAAGTGCATTCCCACTGCCACTGAGCCACTAAGAACAGTCCACCCAGCTGGGAGAGTTCTACAGAACTCCCCACGGCTTTACTGTCACAGTTTCTAGCTGCGCATGCATGGGACCTGCCCAGACTGCAGTCCACCTGTGCCCAGAAGCCTCCTGCTGAGAGCTGAGGCCTACTTGGCTCAAGGGCAGGATTAGGTTTATCTCAGTCTATGAAAAACTAAAGTTGAAAGCAAATATGAACAGCTAAAACATCTTAAAAATGCACCAAGATTATGAAGTCTCAAACAAAACTTGAATTTCCTGTACATATTCCCGTAACATGAAGTTATTTCCTGTATACCACTTCCTTAGCAAACTGGTCTATTTCCTTTCACTTGACCTAGATCAGCAACAAGACCTAGAGAAGGATCGAGATGGCTTGTGGTTTCTTTCACGAGACAGAGACCTTTCTCTTTTCCTATCTCTAAAAAGTGATCTGCTCCAGCTTCGAGAGAAGCTTCTTCTTGGAGATCTTTGCTGAGGTGAAGGACTCCTCCTATGGTAATCAGCTCGAGGGTGTCGACCCCAAGAAGGCGGTGGGGCCACGATTTCGACTTCTTTTTTCACCATTCGACAATTCTACTCTCACTCAGCTGCCACATAGTGTTCTTCCATCTGTCTCTCAGACAGCATCAGTGGCATCTCGGGGATCCTCAAATTCAACGAAAGCAAAGCCAGGAGGGTTCCAAGCAACCCGCATACTTCACAGTGGTCCATAATAGCCAAAAGCACGCTTTAATTCAGTCTTGTTCCCATTGTTTCCAAGATTATCTACATATACCTTACAATCTAATGGACGGGAATCACGATGCATTTCGAGATCCTGGGTTCAAACACCAAAGCTCAAATCTCAACACTCCAACAGGCCCACCTGCACACTTCGGGAGCTGCTCAGGCTGCTCCCTGGCATCCACGGACCTTAAACAAGAATATATATATATATATATATATATATATATATATATATATATATATATATATTCAAAATTAACTTTAAATTTGTGTCAATAATGCATAACAATGTATTCATTCTATTATCACATTCCCTTTTTTTTATTCTTTAGAAAGGGATTGACTGTGACCATTAACCATTTATAATCAACCCCCTTATAAAACCCCCAAATAAAAACAAAAAAATTATAAAAAATCATTTTGGGAAATTTCTAGACTACTTTGCTGATTGGGGGCACGGGAAATCTTATGGGATCCTGAGAATATTTAGAATTATGGTCAAGTTCTGATTGGAGTATCCTTGGTCCATCTCAGCCAGCACTCCTGAAGCTGAAGAGGATGTTGGACCACCTGTGCCATCACTTCCATTGGAGACCTCTTAGTGGGTCTTGTTTGATCAAACCATATTAGCATGTAAAGAATAACAGCTTCTCATCTTCTGTGGAAACAATGCAAAACCTGGCCAGTGGCTCAGGCATATTGCTGACTCGCTCTCACAGTTAAATTAACCCATTTTTATTAGTTTATAATTTACCATGAGGCTTGTGGCTTCTTACCTCACATCTTGCTTCTTTGGTGGCTACATTGTATCTCCCTGACTTTGCCTTCCTTCTTTCTCAATCTCTGTTTGGATTTCTCACCTAGCTATATTCTGCCCTGTCATAAATCCAAACAGCTTTATTCATCATCCAATAAAAACAACACATGTTCACAGCATAAAGGACATCCCACATCACTTTTGAAGGGCTTACAATTGACTTACACACACACACACACACACACACACACACACACACACACACACACACACACACACGCAAACATTCTATGCGCCTCCATAATTGGGGAAAGTATCACCAAGTCCTTCATTCCTATTGGTTGTCCCTTCTCATAGACCACTGGGTCATTAGAAGAATATTGCAAATGCTTTATCAAACGACCTATTTTCCTAATGCTTTTGCAGAATGCTCAACCACATTTGGGGGGGGTCTTTTTCCTCCCTCATTCTTCCATGGCTTTGGATTTTACTCAGGATAACTTGCTTCTAAAGATGAGTAGGCTTTCCTTGCCTGAACCCCATCACTCCATGTACATTGCACTCCTCATGCATACAGAGTGATGCTTTCAAATAAATTCCTCTTCGGTCACCAGGATTGATAACTGCAGCCCAGGTCCTTAATTCCACAGCAGTTAACATCTGAATGGGGGTTAGTGAGCAAGCCTCCCTGGATGTTTTGTTGGTTTTCATCCATGCACAGGGAATTGTGGGGCTTCTGGATGACAACCTAGCATTTGGGCTTTCTGTGGGTCTGCCCAGGTATTGTTCGATATAGGCTTTATCTTAATGTGGTCATAATTTACGAGTTCACAATTTTAAACTCTATCCAAATCCATCAGAGTCTGAATCCACTCACCCTTGGCAAAACGTGAGTATGTGTTTTTAAAGCAAACGACTTGGAAAGTTTATTTAAAAAAAAATCTCAAAAGGCATTTTTGACATCAAATAACTCACAAAACCCAATGTTTTTGTGATTTAAATGAATCAGAAACATATGGATTACATTTTCTTTAAATTGCTCTCAAGATTAAAAATCAAGGGGAAAAAAGTGCCCAGGGCCAAATGTGTTTTGGGGGTTTTTCTAGGACAAAGTATGGTTGAAACTGAGCTGGAGTGGTGAACAGCACCCGAAATGGTGCTGGGATACCCAGGCCTTGAAATTGCCACATGCTTAATCCCAGAACATCCATTCTCACTCTGGATTCGCAGGCAACCACACAGACCACCAAACACAACCCTAATAACAAACACCAACATTGAAAATGTCTGCGCATTTGCAGTTAGCCAAAAACAAACAACACACTTCAAAGTTGAACTAAAGATGTCTCTTTTTAAAGTTCTCCCTGCAGGGTCTGAAAGTAGTTAAAAGAGAAATTACATTGGAAAAAGGAGCTGTTTCAGGCATTATTTAAAAGTGGGCAGAGATGGGTCTGCTAGCAGCCAAGCCACCTGGAGCAGGAACCCAGGAATGTTTCTTCTTCCCCAGACTCACATGTCAACCTCAGTTCAGTTTTGCTTGCTCTAAATCAAGCTTGGAGAAACCAACCTGGAAGACACAGGATAGGTGAATGTGAGAAATTAGTTCTGTGCAAAAGACATTTGGATTTCAGTTCACTGTAGACTAAGGTTTCTGTCCTGTCCTGTCCCGAAGACATTTATTCCCAAATAAACACACAGAGGCTTATACTAATTATAAACTGTTTTGCCGATGGTTCAGGCTTCTTATTGGCTAGCTCTCTCTTAGTTATTAACCCATTCCTATTAATCTATGTATCTCTACATGGTCTTGGCTTACTGGAGAATGCCTGGACATCCTACCTCCCTGGTGGCTACATGGTATCTTCCTCTCAGCTCACTCTCTGTCCTCTTCCCAGAATTCTCCTTGTCTGGGATCCCTGCATATACTTTGTGCCTGACTACATCCTGCTTGTCCATTGGCTGAAACAGCTTTATTCATCAACCAGTAAAGAGAAACATATATTCTCCACATACAGAAGGACAGTCTCCTTGCTCTGGACTTTTGCCAAGCAGCACAGAATCAGTTTGATATTCATGTTGACCAAACTTCATCTTAAAACATGTGACATACTTCAATTTTGCCTCTGTCATATCAGTTTTTAAATTGTTGATGGAATTATTTGAATGTCCAGTTTTGCTTTTCAAGAGGTTCAACCTGAACCTCTTTTCTTACATTCACAAATTCTCACCTTGACCTGGCCTTGCAGGCAAAGAGGATTTGGAAGGACAAACTCAGTATAGACTTGTTGTTTTTTTCCAGCTGGTACTCTCACAGAAAAATTTTCATGCTGCCTTCTGTCCTTCCTCTGAGTTTAGTTTCATGAACTAAATTTAGGACTTTTATTTCAGTTACATTTATTATGCCTTTGTAAAAATCAAGTTTCACATCAGATCTCTGAAATTGTTACACATTTCAAACAAGCAATATATTTATTCAACAAATATTTATGGAGTTCATACTAGGTCACAGGTATATATTTACTGAAGATACATCTGTAAACAGGACAGTGCAGAGGGGATGAGTACATGTTTGGCCAAACAAGATAATTAGAGGTAGTGATGAGGGCTATCAGGAATACAAAATGGGGATGTGGTGAGAATGTTAGTGAGTGCCATAGGGTGACTGAATGTGTGAGGAGGGAGGGAGGGAGGGAGGGAGGGAGGGAGGGAGGGAGGGAGGGAGGGAGGACAGAGAGAGCCTCAGATACAATCAGAACATGATGATCTCTGGGTATGCTGTATTTAACCGAAGCCCTTGTAGGAAGAAGCAGGGAGGTTTGTGAAAGGCTGAGAAAGAGTGCTCCTGGTGCAGGGCATAGTGAAGGTAAGGACCTAGAGCCGTGAACTGTCTTATCCACTGAGGAAGTACACTGAGACTTCTATGGTATGAGTTAGAGACACCATGTGGTATGAGGCCAGAGGGATAGGCAGGCGCCCAGTGGTCTTATTGGCCACAGAACTTCTTCCAGTCTCAATGAGAAGGATCTATTTGCCTTATTTTTTATTTATTTAAAATTACATTTTTCTATTATTTGAGAATTTTATGCGTGCACACAATGTTTTTTTTTTTTATCAAATCCATGTCCATACCCTTCCCCAAATTCATAATTCATCCTCATCACCCTACACTTTTTTTTCTCCCAACTTCATTAGTCTTCCATGAGTCCACTTGGTGCCACCAGTACGTGTGTGGGTTCAGGGTCAGCCACTGGAGTGTAGACAGTCCTATTTGCACTTTAAAAAGACTATTTGGACTCAGTTGTACAAGGGGCTGTAGGGTGCAAACTCTGTAACTAGGGAGACCTGTTGATTCCAAAATTCCCCATACTTATCCTTCCTTGGGTGGGGATGTTTTGGACATAATGAGTCTTTTTGGTTTCCAATCTCAGAATTAAATTTTGCTGATCAGTGTCTAAGAGAGTAGAGACTTTTTTTCAGAATCCTCTTCAATTGCTGAACATTGGGATAATGAGGTTTTCCTGACTTCTTCATGATTGGCAGGATTTTGTTTTATAAAGACAAACTGAAAGACATCAGTAGCTGAAGCAATTCAGAAGACTCCAACTCCAAGAAGTAAAACAGCTTTCCAGAGTTAATTCTGGTTATGTGAGTTGCTATGCTTTGAAATGTGTGTAAGAGTAGTCTAGATAAAACTATCGTAAGCTCTGAAGTTGATGCTGGGGAGATGGCTCAGTCAGTCAAGTGCTTTCTGAGTTCAATCCCAGAGGACTTGTAAACCCAGCTCTGGGAAGGTGGAGACAAATGGAGCCTTGGGACTTGCTGGCCTAAACTTTTTGGTAAGCCCCTGTCTAATGAAAGGCCCTGTCTCAAAAATAAAAAAAAATAAAAGGGAATGGCACTTTAAGAATGATACCTGAAGTTGACCTCTGACCTCCACATGGGTAGGCACATGTGTGCACGCACATGCACCCACCAATAAGTGAACACACCCACACCCACACACAAAATAAAATCAAAAGTCAATACTAAGTTGAAGACTTGACAGTGTCTTCAGTATGAAGTAGCCTCTATTATGACCACTAACAGATTGATCTTTGCAATCACCTAACCATGATGAAGGGACTATGGCAGACTGTGGAATATGGCCAGTATTACTAGTGATCATTGCTATAATGGCCTTTTCAGTGCCACAAGTGTTATGCATTAGTAGTTGAATATTTCATGACCCAGTGAAATAGAGAGGCAAAGACAAAATTAACTTGAGAAAACACCACAGACATATTGTGTACTCCAGAATCCCTTGCTAGCAGTGCTGACCTGGTTACCTGTAGACAGCTCACCTCGATGGCATCTATTGCAGTCTTAAAAATCACATTTCTAAGAACGAAGAACTAATTCAGTTGCAGCTGGTATTAATAGAATTAAGAGGAAATATATATATATATATTCAAAACACCAGGGATAATGCTTATGTGTGGAGTGCGTGCCTAGCACACACAGGGCTCTAGTTCAAAATCTCCAACACCACCAAAAGAAAATAATGAAAGCTGTTAGTAGAGTTTGCAATGTATTTGTTGATGTGGAAATACTGTACTTCTTGAGTCAATGAAACTGGGCAATTGGAAATGTTACTATTGGGGCTTCACGTTGGCTTCTTGGGGTTGATGTAATCAACTGCCATAGCCTTGGCAGCTTAAGCCAACAGATACTGATTCTCTCAGAGTTCTGGAATTCAGAAGTCTGGAACCCAGTTGTCAGTAAGGGCAGTGCATCCCTGGAGGCTCTGGGGGAGAATCATTCCTCACTTTTTGACTTCTGGTAGCTACTAGCATTCCTTAGCTTATGGATTTATCACTCTAGTCTCTGTTTCTGTCTTCATTTTGACACTATTGGTGTCAAATCTCCTTCTGCCTCTCTCTTGTATGTATACATGTGATGTAACCAAGAGAGTCTGTTTATCTCAACATCCTTGATTTAGTCACATGTGTGAAATCTTTATATTAAAGGCAATATTCATAGGCCCTGAGGATTTGGACATGGGCATATCATATCAATGCATTGCAGTCTTAATAAAGAAGAAATATGCACAAAATTCTTCAAATATAATTTTTGAAAAATGCCAAAGCCCATGGGACATCTAATAGTGATATTTCTACTTGACTGTGCCACTTGTACAATGAAGGTACAAAGCTAACATTTTATCTGACAGATCTGAACAAGAAGATAAGATAGGAAATAGACTATTTGATAAAGGGGGTAAGTGACTTTGGCTTTCAGAAGACATTCTTTTCTTCCTATAAAAATAATAGAGAAGATATTAGGATTCAATATAAAAAATAGCAAAGTAGAGAATGAGTCAATGGGAGCCAATAACTTGTCAGCACATGCAGGAAAGCTAGCTGCAATTAAATATAACATGGAATGACATCTTGATAATAGGAGCATTGTCAACATCCACAACCAACAGCATCCATTACAAATGTTAACTTGGCATTTTAGCAGCACTCTCTTTTTACACAGTAATTAGCAAGTTCCTCATCAGTTAGAAGATTCTAGAAATACAAATGACTTGTGCTAGAAAAAGTCACCAGATCAGCCAGTATTTCTGCTGGTCCACACTGAAGAAGGGTCAGCATTAGGGGGAAAGGTGTCCTGATTTTGGTGTTAGAGGTGAACTGAGTGAGTCTGATCCAAAGCACCTATTGATTGTCCTATTTTCTACTAAAGTGTAAATGACTGAGAGCACCACACAATAGCTCAAGTGACTAACACCTCTTATGACCTCTATGAATATGTCTTTCCATTAACAAAATCTCTAGTCAGTTGAGTTTAACCAGTGTTAGATAATCTTTGGTGGGCAGAGGAGCCTTTTAGGTAAGAAAGAATCCCTGTTTCTTACCTGTTCTCTCTAAAAAGCACAGCTAGCTCACCATCCTTTGCTTCCCTTTGCCATAACTTACTGAAGCTCTCAGTTCTTAGAGGCTCTCCATCAGGGGCCTTGAGAGTTCATCTTCTCTGGACCCATCTCCACTGTGCATCTCCCAGAATTCACCATGTGCTCCCTCAAGGGTTCGGCAGATAAAGATATTGAGAAGGAACATGTCTTGTATTTGTTTCTATTTCCTTAAGGTATAGGACTGCCATGCCTGGGTTATGAGGCTCATGAAGGCCATTCAGGGAAAAGGACATTGATGCTGGACCACAGGGTAGCATCAGACCCAGGATTTAACAGAAGACTGATGTGTCTTTGAAGACTCTTGCTCTTGAGGAGCCCATGCACTTAATATTATTGTTTGCCCTGTATTTTCTTTCTCTTTTTCCTTAACTTCCAAAGCTCTGCAGACACTCTAAGTAGTGTTTCTCAGGTGGAGGACGACTTCCCTGCAGGTACTATAAGTCAGATGCACAACAGGAAGTTACTTCCTTCCAGAAGCTTGCAGTTACTTTCTGTTCTTTATGCCACATGGCTCTTTGTGATTTTAGAAATCATACATTGTACTTTTATGTACCATGCCTTTGGGATTCAAGCCAAGAATTCTATCTTCTTTTTTCCCCTCTGAGGAAAGGGTGCCAAGCATCAGTGACAGGAAAATAGGCTGTGTTTGTCACACCAGAGAGGACAATTCCTAAGGCATGCTGGAAGTCAATTTTTGTCAGAAAAAGAGAAGAGACCCTTGTGATAACAAACTAATTTTAAAATGAATAAAGATACACTTCTTACTTGTACAGCATGTCTAATGTAGAACTGCAAATCATTTAGATTCTTGCATTGACAGTTTCCACTGTCTGCATTGATTGATCCCTGAAGTCATGATAGCATGTGAGCAAAGTCTTTTGAAGGCCTTGGAGAGGTTCATTGTAGCTCACAAACTTTACTGTACCTTAGACTCATCAGGGGAGTGTTTTCATTTCTTTTATTTCTCTCTCTCTCTCTCTCTCTCTCTCTCTCTTTCTTTCTTCTGTGTGTGTGTGTGTGTGTGTGTGTGTGTGTGTGTGTGTGTTTATATGTGTGAGAACAGGCACACGTGTGACATGTATGTGGCTATGGAAATCAGAGGACAGCCTCAGGTGTCAATCTTCATCTCCACTTTCTTCAGGTGGGTTCTCTTGTCAATCACCACTGTAAACTCCAGGCTTGGTGGCCCATGAACTTCTGCAGCCTTTCCTGTCTGCCTCCCATCCTGATGAAGAAGTGCTGGGGTTACAGACATATGCTAGCAGATCTGGCTGCACATGGGCTCCAAATACAGGTTCTCATGCTGGCACAGCGATCTCTTTATCCAAGTAACTACCTTCTCTGCCCTTCAATGGGAGAGTTTTGAAAAGTGTTAGGCCTCAGCTATATCCATTATCAATTACATTAGAATTTCTAGGGCTGCGGCTCAAGAGCATCAGTGAGATTCCAAATCCTCCCGTGACTCTATTGCAGCCAAGTCCTAGACTCCCCACTTCTGTTGCTTGTGCTCACATTTTATTGGGAAAACCTGGTCCTTTGTATTCAAAAAGGATAGTTATTTATCCTGATCCCTTTAGAATACAATCCCTTACATATATGTGCGCATGCCATCCTGCTGTAATAATATAAACCTGGTTTTGGGCACAAGTGGTGAAATAGGGAAGAGAAATGGAATGACTGACATTTCAAAGTCTCTTAGTTTTCATTCTGCTCCCACTGATATTTGGAACGAGATGTTTGGTGAAGGATTCTAATTTTTATTCTAAGAATAACTGAATAGTCACAATCAGGGGACCAGTTTGATCAGGTCTAATTGTACATTGCATCAGCTGTGACACAGGGTAAGTGAGCATGGAATTAAGCCAGCTAGAAGGTCTATGAGGTAACAAGGTGATATATTTGAAAGAAGTGTATGAGCCTGACACAATGGAACCAGGGAGCCTGTCTTCTTAGTTACTCCTCTGTTGCTGCATTAAAAACACCACGACAAAGGCAACTTATAGAAGTAATTATTTATTTTGGCTTATGGTTTCAGGGTGTTGGTTTCATAAGAGTTGGTATGTCATGGCAGTGGGCAGTAGGCATAGCGGCAGGAGTGGGGTGGGGGTGGGGTGGAGTTCACACCATAAACATGAAGCAAAGGAGGCTAGAGGAGTTGAACTTTTAAACTTACTCCATCATGCCTGCATCACCCAAGCCTCTCCAAACAGCACCACCAACTGGTGACTGAGTGTCCAAATACCTGAGACTATGGAGACCTTTCATTCAAATCACCTCAGAGCCTCTCATAGTGTGTTGCACAGCCTAGGTGAGAGCAATTTACATGGATGTGTAAGTTTCTGTCAGATCGCTCAGAAAGAGACCCATGGAGTGATGGAGGTGGACGCTGGAGACAAGTGGGAATGAGTGGGAAGAAACAAAGAGAAGCTGCCTGGTGCCACTTTAAAGCCACCCTCTTTTCCACATAGCAGCATTGTAGGAGCGTTTCTAGCTGACATCTGCCCCGTCAATCCTCCTGGGAAGTAAGACTCGGATTCTCAGCAGCAAGAAATGCATCTTTGCAATTGCCACTTCGTGAGGACAATCAAGTAATACTGACGCTTGATCTTCTTAATAATCAACTCAATTGAACATAAAGTGTGTATGTGTGCTATGGACAAAAAGAGAAAATGTCTCAACATGGTGGGGTTGAATGAGAAGTGGGGGAGGGGCTGCCTTATCATCTATTAATATCTCATGCATGTTGCTTGCTTCAGTTCCTCTCTGTGCATGCAGCTTCTTAGGCTTGAGCAGAGAGTGGATGCTGATATTCAGGCATAGCTTGTTATATCGATGTGGTGTATTTCCTGGCTAATCTGTTCTCTTTACCTGCTGACCTTAAAAGTCTCCACCATGTGCCCCGGGAAAATCCCCTTGAAAACCTTTGCTTTCCATCACAGTCCAAAGAAATATGTTCTGTGAGTCAAAATGGAAGTTTGGAATTATTGATCTAGGGAGGGACATGCTTAATTACTCCTACCTCCTCCTCCATACATACCTTGACCCCATCAATCAGATAAAATGTAGAGTTTTGTTCTCAATGGTTACCAAATAATCTGTTATAAATGGGTGTTCAACAGTTATTTTGATGAGTGAATGAATGAATGAATGAATGAATTACTTTGACTTGCATTGGAGACAAGCTTTGAACTTTCCCCACTGTGGATGTTCCTTGGTCATTCAGTGGACAGAATATAAGGTAGCCTCTTACTTGCTCAATCTAATTTCTTTCTAATTTTTAAATGATATATAATATATCAAATGGTAAAACTTGTAAGCACACAATTCAATGATTTTCATATATTAAGTAGGTTATGCAGCCATCTAATCCCAGAATCTTGCTATTGTGCCAAGAGGGACTCCAACCCAATAGCACTTGTTCCTGATCCTCATTTTTGCCCCCAAGTAGCAAACACTACTCCATTCTATATGGGTATGTGTCCTCTAAACACTTCATGTAAGTGGAATATACAGTAAGTTGCCTTAGTGTCCAGTTTCTTTCACTTAGTGTGAGCTGGCAAAGCTCATCTATGTTAGAATGTTTGGGTTTTATCCCTTTTTATGATTGAATGCTATTCTACTGTATTTATACCACATTCTGCCTATTCTTTCTTCAGTTGATAGACTGTGGGCCTCTCCCCACATTTGGGCTCTATGAAATGTACTCTACCATTCTAATACTCAACATAGTTAGAAAGAGAAACCCATGTCCCTTGCTTCCCAAGGATCACAGAATACGTGAATTAACTCAGTGAGGTCTGCTACCCAACAGAGATTCTTCTTTCCTTTGGTTTCCTTTATAAACCTGCTTCTAGGTAGAAAGGCACATCCATGCAACAAAACCTCCCTTAAAATAAGCCAACTCTTCTTTTTCTAATCAACTTGTAACTAAGGGGAAAGTAGAACACATTCAATCAGGCTTCAGCTCATTTTGTGGACAGCTGCAATGAAAATTTCCGTGTTTCCAGGCTTTCCTCGGCAGAGACAGGTGGGTAGGAAACTGCCCAGCTCCAGGGGGAGGATCAATTATTTATTTTTTTCATCAGGATACAGGAAGAAGGGAGAAAAAAATTGTTGATTGCACTAGTGACTTAATGTGGCATTTTGATTCCCCCATTCAGTCTCCTTTCAGCTTTCTCCCAACTCCCCAAAGCAAGCCATTCTGATAATACAAGTGGTTTCCTTCTCTAAGTGAACCCATGTTCATATGGATCTTCTTTGCACCTAAGCCATTAACGATCAAGGTGTGTCTCAACCCTGGACACAGCTTACCCTTTGCCAATTCAGATTAGTGTCTCATCTGCCTCCCTTCTGTAACAAGACGTGGAAGGGTTTGTGTCTTCAGTCCCTGTAGCATTACACAAACTCTGACTCTGGTCCAGCTTTTGTCTTCCCCCAGTTGCAGCCTCCATCCACATGTAAAGAATGGTGAGTGGACATTGGGTCAGATCGCTGGAGTCAAAAGTGTGAAGCTTCTGGCATGCATCACTTTTGCACATTGCCTGCCTGTGCAAGATTGCACAAGCGAGCCAAGCTGCCCACAACTGGCTAATTGCAGAGGCAATCATCGCCCCAGCTCCTTCCAAATGAGCAGGGAGCAGCTAATTGTGCTCACAATTGGCTGATTGAGCTCACAGTCAGTAAATTGCTGCTGCAACTGTTTGTGCATACAATTTTGCACCTGGGAGTAATCGTGGGCGATAGGGTCTAACACACTTTGAAAGAACATGAAACAGTACAACATCTGAGAAATTCCACACCGTCTAGCCTGCTTGCAGAATTTGAGCTGGGGAGGGAGACACACTTCCTTACTTGGACAGGGAGTAATGCATTGCCCCAGAGTCTATATTACAACTTATTATTCTGGTCACTCCACACCATATGTCTTTTAATCTCATAAGCAAAGGCAACTGGTCACCCTGCTAAATACTAGTCACTGAAGAATTGT
This sequence comes from Cricetulus griseus, assembly GCF_003668045.3. Classification (NCBI taxonomy): domain Eukaryota; kingdom Metazoa; phylum Chordata; class Mammalia; order Rodentia; family Cricetidae; genus Cricetulus; species Cricetulus griseus. The sequence goes on along the minus strand of NC_048599.1, from coordinate 20,231,900 downwards.
AGTTAGTTATCTTCAGGAAATGGGTTCAAAATCCCAGATTTCTTGGTTCAAATGTGAATTCCTCTACTTCTTTGTGGGGTAGCCTTTGATGAGGTTTGATTTTCCTTATCTGTAAAATGGTGGTGATGAGAAAAGTTTGTATGTCACATGACTGATGTGAACAGTACATGGAATAATGCCTGCCAAGTGTGGCCTTATGGTGTTAACTCAGTGAATATCACATACCTGTATGCATATGAAAACTCATCTGTGGGTAAAAATTCAGTCATGACTTTTCAATCCTTGGCATACCCCACCCTTTTATTTTGAGATGGTCACCACAAGTTGCTGCTAGTACAGAGACTTTGTTTCCTCCTTACTGGCTACTGGAAAATAGAGGTAAACTATTATCACCTCATAGGGCTGTTGTGTAGATGCTGTGAGACACAAATATTAATGGGGCCAGCACTTTACAAACACTGTAAATGTCCTCTCTGCTGTCATTACTACCAGTGGTCTTATGAAGATCATGAGGGAACAGCATACTTTGAGTTCTAGTATCACTATTTAGCTGTTGTCCCCAGTGTGACCTGCCTCTACCCAGTGCGCTGGCAGAATGGATCCCTTTAGACTGAATGGAGGTGTGAGAGTTGTTCAGTCAGCTGTCATGCATGGGCCCTTCCTGAATCTAAATGAGGAGAGACACAGGCACCGCTTCTTATGTTTGCTTTGCCCTGGCTCATTTTTTGGTCCCTGATAGAGACAATTTTATAGGGTTCTTACTCTCAGCAAGAAGAAAGAGATAAGGACAAGCCTTGGCAGGATCCGGAAATTAATCCAGGGGAGGCAGACATCATGTCTCTAAATGTAATTGAATCTTCCTGGAGTCTGATGGAGGCGGGGGATGGAGCACAGACCTTCTGACTTTCAAATCTGTAGGGAGGCATGGGGGTGGGGTTGAGCCTCGCAGAGCTGTTCAAGTACTTGATGCCCCTAGTGAACCCAGCCTCCTTCCCTTCCCTCTTCAGTACTGCTTCAACGCACTCTGCCCTATCAGATGTTTCAGGCACCTGCCACAGCCACAGCCACAGCCACAGCCACAGTGGATGGCACAGAGCACCTCTCCTTTGTTGTCTGTGAATCCAAGCCCAAGGCTCTTGGTTAAACGGGATTAAATGTTGATGTCCACAGAGATTTAGATAGGGAGAAGGTTTTGCAGGCTGAATGTTCTTCCCATCATTGCTCTTGGTTCCAAACCTTATGTGGTAGTGTGTATATTTTCCAGGGCTATGACCACGTATGACATCCTGGGAGGCTTACAATAGTATGCAAATTTGCTAGTGCTTTTGAAACCACCTATCACAGACTAAGTGGCTTAAGCAACACATTCTCCACAGGTCTGGGGCCTGGAAATCCAAGAGCAAGGCTTACCACAGAGTTGTTTTCACCTGAGTTCTCTTTCAGCCTTATAAATGAGTGATTTCTCGGGGAGTTTTCACAGGCTCTTTCTGCATGTGCACCTCTCTCTCTTTTTTTTTTTTATAAGAACACCTGTCCTATTGGATTAGGTCCCACCCCAAATGTTTTTTTTTTTTTTAACCTAATCACCTGTGAATACATCATTTTCAAATGTAGATAGAGTTCAAGGTTCTGGAGGCTGGGACTTCAACGTGTTCATAAGACCTGGCATCTCAGAACCAAATGGACTCAGGTCCCATCTTGTTCACTGACTAATCAGTGGCATTAGGCAGAATGCATACCTAGGTTGTTGATGTGTGTAGGACTGCTCTGTTTACATCTGTGTCCTAACATATTTACCTGAGTATGTCTTTAGCCTTGAATGCATGACTATTTAGATGATACATTGTATGGTATCGATTTAGTCATTTAGAAACTGTGAAAATTCAGGGTGGGGCCATCAACCACAGAGAAGTTTATAGGGGATGTGACTGAAGTATATACCTTCCCATCTGATGCTTAAGGTGATAGCTTTTCATCATTTCAATTTGGTACATTTCTGAAAACAGTGTACAGTTCCTTTTCCCACACAAGTCACTAGTTCTGCAAATCTCCCAGCATTAGCTGGGTATCCCACAAACCAATTCAATTCAGGGTTAGCACAGGTCCAGAGGTAAGGGTTGAGTTCCCTATTTCCTATGCCAGTCCTAATGCTCAAATTGTGCTGTATTTCCAACCGACTACCTAGAGGTGGTGGATTGTTGTGATCCTTCTCACAGGGTTAGTGATTTGCTAGAACAACTCACAGAACTCAGGAGAAGAGTTGGTTCTGTGCTACTGACTCATTAAAAAGGTGTGATTCCACAAGAGTAAGCCAGGGGAGGTGGGTCAGACAAGACACAGTCAGAAGCCCTCAGAAGTCTCATGCCTTCTTCAGGTGGGTAATTCAGAAATATTTATAAAGTTTTGTTTTCATAATATGTGATTGAGCAACTATTTGACCATTGGTTATTGACTCATATGAGATATAAACTCTCATATCCAGAGTTTAAGGAACAGGGCTGAAAGTTTAGACTTACTCATGGTTGGTTCCTTTGACCTCGGCCCCTATGGAGGAGTGCAAACTCTGATAGGTTTGAAACAGACTTACTGCAAGTAACAAAATCACAACCCTTGCATCTCAATTGCTTAGCAAAGCCAGAACTTCTGTGTCAGAATCTGGGACGATGATTAAAGCTCCATTGCTTATGACCACATGCTCATAGGATGTGTGCTCTCCTTACTTCCAACTCCAGTTCTCTTCGTCAAGAGGACCATGTTGCTCAGCCTCAGACTAGGGAGGAAGCAATGACAGAACTGTCAACTCATCCAAGTCCACCTGGGCTACAGGAAATACCATTTAAGGGGATGAAACCTAGAAAGGCCTAAATATATGAGAGGATCATAAAAGAAAGTGATAAAAAAATGGTTCTAAAGCTCAGAAAAGAAAGGTACTGGGGTAGTTAATATATCTTTAATCCAGAGACACTGGTAATGTTTTCAAAGGAGGAGGGCACTAAAACAAAACCAGAAATAGCAAGCCCAACTCTAATCTCTCCTCTATCCAGAATTAACAACAGTTATTCATCATGCTGTATTTGCTTCTTATAATGTTTTGTGTGAATATCAGTGTACCATGGTGTGTGTGTGGAGGTCAAAGGTGAATTGTGTGGAGTTGGTTCTCTACCTTTACGTGGGTCATGGGGATTAAACTCAGGCCACCGGGCTTGTATGCTTAGCATCTTTTTCTTTCCAGAGACAGGGTTTTTCTGTGTAGCCCTGACTGAACTGAAACTCACTGTGTAGATGGGGTTGACTTTGAACTCACAGAGATCTGCCTGCCTCTGCTTCCTGAGTGCTGGAATTAAAGGTGTGTGCCACCACCACCTGGTTATATGCCTAGCATCTTTATATACTGAGCTACCTCAATGGTCTAGTTTTACCAGTTTGGTTTGTTTGCCTTTGCCTTTTTGTTCTTGGTTTGTTTTTTTCTGAATAAATGAAACAAAATCAAGTTGAAGTCCTCTCAGCACCAGTCCCATTTGCTCCTCATTGTCTATTGAGTTGAGCATCTCCATGGACTGTAGGAATATACAGCTTTCTGGGTTTTCTAGCTTACATGTGTCTCTGTTACTGGTATGGCATGTCATCTCTGCCTTGGCTTATCTGTCAGCAGAACTCATTCTCTATGACTCACCTTCCTGGCAAGTGTCTGACAGGCATGGCGAGTATGACATGCCCCAATATGGCTCATCAGGCCCCACTATGACTTTGATGGACCTCTGTTAACTTTGCCTTCATGGTCTTTTTTCTATATTAAGAGAGAATTGAAAATTGTTTCATGATTGTATTAGTATAAAAGTTAATACAGTCCAACCTGTATTCTGTGTTTTTCTTCTGACTTACATAGAAATAAAAATATCTCATTAGGTCTCTAAAAGTATTAGGTCTCTAAAAGGCATGGTTGCTTATTATGGCTAGATATCAGACATGTCTACTCTTGGGCTTCCTGAGGGAGGAGGCAGAACCCATACTTGGCATACCCAGTGGCTCACATGAGGATACTTTCCATTAAAAAGTACAACTAAGCAGACATAATCAGACCATTTCCATTGCAACCCACATATTATTCTACAACAGTCTGAATCTAAAGTCAAGAGGTGGATACAGCACTACCATACCAAGTTCCAACTTTTCCCTTGAAGTCCATTGTATTCTTCTTTTAAGCATCTTCTGCCCTGGGATCAACCTCATGGAGACAGTCACCTTTCCAACCATGACTCTTAAACATCCTAGCTCACATGAGAATGCTCTAAGGTTCATTCTGCTACAGAATTGCCTCCAAATTTTCCCCTTACTTGGGGTTCTCTAGAGTAACAGAATTGATAGGATGACTACATATTATTAAAATGGATGTATGATAGGGGCTTGATCATTCAACAATGGATGTGTTTATGATGGAGAGGCTCAGAAGCTACTATCTGCTCAGTGTTCTATCCCTGTACAGGAAGCCTGGAGGATTTATGAATAGCTAGTGGTGTTAGATTCACATTGGAGGCTGAAGGACTGGGATCAAATGTTGCTGAAGGATGACAGCAGTAATAGCAGTATTAGGGTGATGCATTCACCAGCAAAGAATGAAGGCAGGCAGGCAAAAGCAATAGCTTTCCCTTGAGACATCCTCTGTCTGGTACTAGAAGGTGTCACTCACTCTGGAAGAGGATATTTTCCACTCTATTAGTTCTTCTTGGTAATACCCTCATAGCCCTGCCTATTGGCAGGTCTTAGTGATTCCAGACCCAATCAAGTGGACAACCAAGAATAGCCATCACACATTGCTCACTCACTCAAATAGAGGGGACATCATGAGTGTTTGCCAGGTGCTTTGTTCTTTTAGAGCTCAGATCTTCATGAGGCCATTCTGAACTTTGAGGGATACCACAGCATCAAGAAGACTCTTGTAGGTGTGCATGGAACACAATAGAATGAGAGGCTGGAGGCTGCCACACAGTCACAGAAATCCTTTCTTCTTTCTTTGTCACAAAATGTTCTCTACACTGTTGTTCCCTCTGGCCAGCACAGTCCTGCCTCAACTCATCCACAAAAGGCCTATATTTCTTTACTTCTTGTTCATCAAGCAATAAATCATATCTCATCAATTCTATGGTGCACATATTTTAAAAAGCCATTTAACATATGTTAAAACAGGCTATGATTGATTGCCTCTTACAAACACTGTTGGCCTGGTGGCATTTGTGACATAGCTGTCATTGCCTCCTTCATGGACTTGCTCAGTAACTCTTTGTTGATACTTTCTGATAAGACCCAAAAGATTTCTGCAAATAACTTGCAGGGAAAGGGTCAGCAATCCGGAAGAACACCCTGGAAGCCTCAGCTCCTAACCAGTATTATTTCACATAATTTTTTATGTCTTCCAAGAGTGATAAAAATAAACCTAAAAGAGCTTTTTAATAATTAGAAAATAAAATTTCTAAGGCTTAAGGAAATAGTGTCAGGGTTTAATTTGTAGCACTTTTTTTTCTTTCTTAGAGCATAAAATAATTATGCCTTTAATCAAGGATGATTTAGATTTGATAAAATAAGTTGTACATGTAAAACACGTGGTGGCTCTATGGGGATAGAGATCACCATATTTTCAACATAAAGTGCATTGATGACACGAGATAAAGAGTCAGTACATCTTGCTGATTAGCTGACATTAGTTAAAACAATATGCACATGGATTCAGAGGAGGACTAACAGCTCACTATTAAGAGACTGGAATACTTTTCCTATTCCTGGTACTATGATGTTGGCGTATCACATGGCATCTTTTTATTTATTTTTTTGGAGGATTTTTTCCTGTGAAAGATTAGGGAATACATATTTTAGGATTGAAAGACACTATGGTCTCTCCCCTATACTCAACTGTTTTAAAATAACATGAGCAAATGGCAAATAATATGAACACAAATAGAATGACTATGTTCCAGAAAACTTGACTTACTAAAAGAGACATGGGCTGGGTGTTGGTGGTGCACACCTTTAATCCCAACCCTCAGGAGGCAGAGGCAGGTGGATCTTTGTGAGTTTGAGGTCTACAGAGTGAGTTCCAGGACAGGTTCCTAAACAATACAGAGAAACCCTGTCTCAAAAAGAAAGAAAGAAAGAAAGAAAGAAAGAAAGAAAGAAAGAAAGAAAGAAAGAAAGAAGAAACAATGGTAGGATTTGACCCATATACCCCAGTGTGCCATCTTTCTAAAGCAGTTGTTTCAAAACTGAGTGTATTGTTTTCTTTCTGTTGCTGTGATGAAATACCCTGTCCCAAAGCAACTTAAGAAAGAGTTTATTTTGGCTTACAGTAACAGAGGGCTAGATGCCCATAATGGCAGGAGAAAGAAGCTGGGAGATCACGTCTCAACCACACACAGGAAGCAGAATGAAAGAACACGGTGCTGGTCAGGGTAAGAAACCCTCAAAGCCCACCCCTTAGGACATACTTTCTCTAGCCAAGCTGCACCACCTGAAGGTTTCATAAGCTCCCCAAACAGTACCAGTAACTCAAGACCAAGTATTCAAACACTTGAGGCTATGGGAAACATTTCTCTTTTAAACCACCACATTGGATATGTATATTAGTGACTCAGTGAACTTATAAAACTTTAGACTTTGGCCTGGTACGGTGGTGGCTCATCACATGGGAATGCTTCTTTTGTAAGTCTAATGACCTGCGTTTGATCATTGACAACTCCTGAGAGTTGTCCTCTGACCTACAAATGTATGCTGTGGCACACATACACCCACAATCACACACACTTCATACACATGCCCTAATCACACAAGTTCAGATTTCCAGTGCCCTTCCAGATGAGTCTGACCAGGTTGATGAGCCAGGTTTGAGATCCACATCTGTAAGTTCCTGAAGAACTAATTATCGCTGGTAGATCTCTACAATTCCTACAGAAATTTTCCCAGAGTACGTGGCAGGATCCTGAACTAGCAGGGCCCAGGTTCTCTTTATGTTTAATTTTCTGTTTCTTCTTGATTTGTATGGTGTCTGGGGATGGTAATATGTTATAAGCACTGAAATTAAATGGGATGTCTAGACTATTTTTTTTAAGGAGGGGACGATGCCACTGCCAACCCAGAGTAAAGGGTAAATGGTCCAAAATTGAAATTACAGCCCTTTAATTTTATGGTCAAGAGGATATTCCTTTTTCTGATGGGCCACAGGGGTTGCTCCTGTAGGAGAACTACTTTGAGTCAATCTTTTGCCACTGATTCCAGTGTCTGATGTGGCCGCCACAAGTGCAGCTGACCCACATCAGAAAACAGCAGACTCCAAGGAGCTGGTGAGGTGTCCCGTCCACATTAATGTGGTCCTCTCCCCAGGATGGCTTTCCTCTGCTGGTGCTTGTGAAGTCATCTAAGTTAGTCTGTGTATTTAAAAGACAAACACATATTTTTGAGTCCCTGTGAGATTTCAACCTAAATATGTCTTGCTCTATAGGCTTGTTCAGTGCATGGCAGCTTTTAAAATACACCTTGTCAGATGGTTCACAGAGTGAGAGGTTTCTATATAATGTAATAGTAACCATGTATGTCCCTTGGTCAAATCTAATATGCCACATTCTCCACACCAGTGTCTAAGCAGGTAAGAAGAAAACACAGTCATATTGATAGGTCTTACCAAAATTCCATGACTATTAACATCCTATGAGTTCTTGGTTCTATCAGGAAATGCTATGGTATTTCTCAAGTTAATTTATCACCCATCCTCAAGAAAGCTATTTTACACCCTTTCTGTTCATCATGTAACTTAGGCATTTCTTTCCATATTCATATTTGCTGAAGAAGTTAGAGCCATCAGCGAAGAGTTTCCATGTTTTCTGGCCATGAAATCCTCTCTGCTGCATTTTCTCTTCCCCTCTCACCTGAGTGCCATGATAACTGTCACACTGTGTCAGTCATTTTCTTTTCTATGCATGCCTTACATCCTGACCTGTTTTGCCTACTCAGGGACATCATCCAGTCACTGTACTTCCTTTTTGCCTCCTACTGTCTCCCAATACTGCTTCATTTCTGTTTTCATGGTTTTTTGTTCATCTTGTTCCATTTTTGTGACTGTCTCATATAACCAAGATTGGCCTTGAACTTTTCATCCTCCTGCCTCTGCTTCTCAGCTGCTGAAATTATAGATGGATGCCACTGTGCCTGGCTTCTACTAGCATCTTGTAACATCTTTAACTGTAAGAAAATCTTGGTCTTTTTTTCACCCAACATGTTTTTATTGATCATTTTGGAATTTTACTTCCCAGTCCTTTAGGCCCATTCCCCACCCTTGTGACTCACCCCCTTACCTCTCCAAAAGAGGAGAAGAAAAAAATCCAATTTGTGTTGTTCATATACTCACTGGAGCATGGTCAATCTCCCGGTAGTCATCTCCTTAAAGAAAACCAAGTCCTTCCTTACCTCACCACCACCAGAAGTCATCCATAGTTTGTGCTGTCCCCAGATACCATGTGGGGGTCCATGATCTGCACTCTCATTGACTATAAAGGGCAAGGAATTTACTTCTGCAGTGGTATTGATGACTGCAGACTCACAGTTGATAAAGAGGGACACAAAAGGCTTCTGTGACAACCCTTAACCCCACCTCCACCCCATAAAAGAAACAGCCTGGACAGAAAGCCAATGGAAAGAACTAGAAAATGTGATGAGGATGGTGAAGTGTAGCTCTCCACAACTGAAATTTTTAGTCTTGAGTCTGAATTCCCTTCCAGCCCCTGCATGCCCTTCTGCTTCAGTTTTCAAAACAACTCTGTAGAGAATGGCCTAAAATAATTGTCTATGGTCATAACCCTTTTCTGTTCTTATGAAACCAACCCCCACATTCAGGACACTATTGATATAACGTCTTCTCTGACCTTTGTGCTCTTAAGTCTAGTGTGCCATTCTCACTCCGGTTTCTGGACCAATCACTGTGCTTGTATTTGCTCCTCTGACCTCCTGGAGGTAGTTCATCATGCTTAGTAGCTGCTACTCCTTTCTTACTGGTTGAGCTTTTCAGCATTTTGGTTTTGTTTGTCTTGAAAGAGTCATACATAGTCCAGGCTGGCCTGGAACTCACTGTGATGTAGTCAAGGTCATCCTGGGACTCCTGGTCTTCCTGGCTTCATGCCCCAACTGCTGGAATTACAGCAGCACACTGTACCACCATGCCTGGATTCTTCTTGGCATTTTTATTGACTATTTTATTTTCAACCTCTAGTTTTAGATTGCTCCAGACTCTGCTGGCAAAAGACCTTTCTTATCCATCTTTTCTCCAACTCATGGTGACCCTGAGGTGAGGGAAATGTTTGTCTGTAGGTGTCTCCTTCCCTTTTTTGACTTGAGTCAGAAACTGCAGATGAGGGGCCTAGAGGGCCCTGCAGGGGAGGGACATAGACTTATTGGTTTCACTTATGGGCTACAGATGGAGATATTCAGAACTTCCCCTGAAGGCCACTATCACTAGGATAAAGGAGACAAATCTCAATTCTAATAGCAAGGAAGAAAGGTGGACTGCCTAGTGGCTGTGTTACAGACAGCAGTGTGTGACAGCAATTTGTTCCTATTATGATCTCAGGCATCAATTTGGGAGAATGGAAAAGGAAAACCAGATATCAAGTGCTGAGGAAAGTGTGCAGTGGCTGGAGATGCCCTACATGGGTGGGAGAAGGACAAGTTGATACAGATAAAAGTCAGTTTCTTAGAGATTGCAGTTACCATGACACCCAGGAATCCTACAGTTGACCCATGAGCCATGGAAACACACTGGCCCCCAAACCTTGGCTAAATATTCCTAGCAGCCATGCTACTATCCATACCAAATTAGAAAGGACAGGCATGTGCTTCAGCTGGGGAAGAACCAACGTACCTGTTATAGTTATACAATGAAATGTTATTCAGAAATACAAAGGGGTTAACAGTTGATATCCAGCACAACAGAGAGGGACACAGATGTGTTTTTGTTAAGTGGAAGAAAAATAGACTCAGGGGGCAATGCCCCATGTCATTCTATTTCTATGGTGGTCTGCTAGCAGCAAAAGTATGGGAGCAAGAAGAGCTCAGTGATTTCCATGGACTGGGGATGGAGTTGTTTGTAAAGACATGGGAGGGAATTCTGTGCAGCAATGGAACAGTTACATGCCTTGATTATGGTAGTGTTGGTTAAATGGCTATATATTTGTCAAATGTCATAGAAGCATACATTAAACCGTGTGTGTGTGTGTGTGTGTGTGTGTGTGTGTGTGTGTGTGTGTGTGTAATTTGACTGAAATGAAATTCCTAGCAGCAGTAAGCTATAAGTTGGGCATTATGTCCTGAGCTGCAATCTGAAGATTTTGTGTGGAGAAAGTCTTGGGTATATTTAGGAGAAGGGGCATGGTTAATCTCACGATATGATCTCATGAAATGCACTGGTTCTAAGATACACCCTCCAGCCATACACCCTCATGCACCATTGAGTCCTGTGTCTATGGAAGCACGATGCAGGCTAGATAGTAGAAGCCCACTCAAGGCTCATTGAGGAACAGTAAAGGGCTGGATCTGCTGATGGATCAGGTGAGAAAAATCTATCTGAAGCAATTTAGGGAAAGACTTTGATCAGACTCTGAGTTCCAAGCAAGGGCTCATGTGACTCAACATCAAGTATGAACTCTAAACAATTGCCTTATGCTAGGGAGTGGAGATGTTTCAGCGACTCCTGAGAAGAAGTGATTTAAGCGTGAGCTCTCCCTACTGGGGCAATATTTCTAGAGGTCAAGCAAGCATGACCATTTCTAAATAGGAAAATGCCTTCTGATAATAAACTATCTCCTATGCATACCATTCAGTGAACTTGTTCAATCTTTGTCAGTTAAATACTTGCAATTTCCCCTTCCCTGGTGACTGACAAGGATCTATTTTCTTCTAGTCCATGTGTGAGGGGCATTTGGAGGCTGATAGTAGTGTTTGTGGGATCTGAGCTTGGCATCCCCATGACTCAAGTCCTTGATTGCCATTTCCATTACTGCAAGGCTTCGGGCTAACCTTCTCACCTCGGTTTCCCCCAATGCAAAATAAATAGAAAGTTCTTTACTTATTTATGATGGGCTCTGTTAGTTATATGAGGGACGTTTCAGTGTAAGTATTATTACAAGGCCGAATTTACTGTCCAGAGAGAAGCAATCCTGATAGAAATCTTTCATTTAATTAAAATTGATTTTAAAATTGCCTGATCAATAGTGAGTTAAAAATTCATCCTGGCTCAGTGGGAGGATAGGGGCCTCTGATCAGTTCTAAGTGGAGTGGTTTTGGCTTGGGAGTTGGGCTGGGCCTGGTTGGTTCTGCTTCTCCTGCCAAAGTCTGATGGTTTCTCTTGTGGTCCAGATGGCCAAGGCCTCCCTGAAGGAAGGAAGATACCCTGAGGAATCAACTCCTATTTCTGATATGTGTGGCAGAAAAGCCTTAAAACTGCAACTGCCATTGCTAGTTTCACTTAAACCATTCAGTTTACTAGGGACCAGTAAAATTCTTTTCTTTTGAGAGAGTTGGGGAACTCTTTCCTTCAAAGATACCTCCTCTAGATACGTATGGAGGCCTTTTCTCTGACCCTTCACCTTAGGTAGCAAACTGGAGATGTCATTCTAGTCTCCTGAAGACCACTCCATGATCCATCATTTGCTAAATTCTGCCTATTCAACCTGTGCAACTTCTGCATTCTACCATCACCACAGTTCCTGCCCCTGGTCAAGCTGTCTCCACCTGTTACCTGGGATATTTTATAGCCATTTTGCTGGTTTCAGTGGCTTTAGCCATCTACTTGCTTAATTCATCCTTTGTGCCTGTCATACTTGAGAGATTTTCTTAAAAGCATAGGTCATCTTGGATTACTGCTGCTCAAAAATCATTGATGACCCTCATTTAATACAGAATCAAGTCCAAATACTTTTGCTTGGGATTCTATGACATCCTTAATCAGGATCCTTGTCAATAGAAAACCATCTATGTGTCTCCCAAAGGGCATCAACTGCCTCTCTCCTTCCTTGCTGTACTACTCAGCACTCTGAGGATGCCATTGCTCTCATATATGAGTATATCTATCTATATCTCTCTCTATATAGCTATCTCTAGCTCTATATCTATATATATATGTATATAGATATATATGCCATACTCTCCTGAGGATAGCCACAGATATGGCTATACTCTCCTGAGGATAGGCATGGATAAGGCAATACTCACAATTTTCCTTGATTGCAACATGTATTAATTTATTGACAGAAATTCATCTAAGCTATGTATGCCAAATGCCCAGTCTTGTGCAATGCAAGGGTGGGAGGTGGGGGTGGTAGTGATGTATGTATTATTCTCTCCTGAAACTGAGAAATAAACCATGTTTTTAAAGCCGACAGTTAAGGAAGAGAATAAATGCAGATTGTGGTTTGTGTTATGAAAAGCCAGTGGAACCCAAGGTGAAGATGGATAATGTAATCTCAGGTAGGAGGATCCAACCAGGAAGACGGGTGGTCTTTCCGGATAGGAGTTATTTAAGCCAAGCAAGGATGAAGAAGGCTTGTTATGGAAGATAAAGGAGAGGAGTAAGGGATTCTGAGAAGCCAAATGGAAGAGACTGTGGCAGGTTCTAGGGATGCCAGCTCCATGCAAAACTGGAAAGTAGGTTTTCCAAAAAAAAAACCTTGTGAGATGAAGGTGGAATATTAGTCCTGGCTCATACATGGATCTGTGGTCACGAAAGAGTATTAAACTGTGATGAAAGCATATTCATGTCTTAGGTCTGCGGTAACAAAGCACCACATCAGATTCTTAAGAAAACATATTGTATTTAAGGCAAGCAGCCCCAAATTTGAGCATGGCAGAATCATCCTTTAAAGTCCCTTGGGAGTCCCTCTTTGCCTCCTTTAGAGCTTCTGGTTTCCCATTGCAATTCCTGGTTTACATGAAATTAGTCATGTTGGACTAGGGGCCAGCTCACTGACCTCATAAATTGATTGGCAAAGAACCTGTTTGTTAATGAGGTAGTGTCATATTTACAGGCACAGGGAATTAAAACATTAACAGTTCTTTTAGGGACTTGTCACAGTTCAACCCTTAACAACAATGATATGGGTATTTCTGGGAGGAGTCAAGGAGTTGGGGAATTTGCCTGTTTTACTTGAAAATAATCTGTTCAGCTCTGGTGAAAATGGAGTGAAGGGTCAAATGGAACCTGGAGATTAATGTTCCTGGTATGAGATGATGCTAGAAGCAGGGTAAGTGGGCATGCAGTGTGCTTTGGCATAGATGACAGGTGGTTGCTACCCATCTACATTGTAAAGGGAATTTATATCCTACACTTTCCATGGTACATTGCAAATTATTCATTTTCTTTCTGCTTCCATGTTCCTTGGAACATGACTTTACATGGCCTGTTGAGGAATTATTCATAGAGCAGGATTGTCAGCCTCTACCAATCAGACACATTAGCAGGAGGGCTCTTGACTAAAACACAAAGAGGAATGGTATTACATCTTGGTGGAGAAGGACTGAAGGAAAAAAGGAACATAGAGATGTCATAGAGAGATATACACAGATTAAACCCACATCTAACACATAGAACTACATAGTTGCATAGAGAAACTCCCCCTCTCTCTCTCTCACACACACAGAGACATAAACTAGCTCAGAATTTACAAACATGGAGTAACTATGTTTCTTACATGCTTAAGTTGTGAGAGAAAAATCCATATTCAGTACTTTAATAACTTAATTCAAATATAAATGAATTCTGAAGAGGTAATTCAGGTAGACGGCCCACAGGATGCCATCCAGTGAAGAAGCTCATGTGTGGGGCCACAGTACTTGAGTGTACTGGATCATCATCTGAGCTCTCTGAGCCTCTCCATCCATGAGAGATAGGTTAAGGAACTTGTCTTAATATATGCAGATTGGATGTTGGCAGTGCAGGTGTTAAGTTATATATGTTTGGTTTATTATTCATTCCTAGAAATAATTATTGATGGGTCATCAGCCAGATGTGGGAGATTTTAGCTGGTATTGAGCCACCAGGGGTTAGAGAAGTTAAATAATGATGAGTATGGTTAGCACTGTAGGGAAGCAGAAGGATTCTATGGAAGGATATGGAAGAGAGACATTAGAGTGTAGATTAAAATTGTACATCTGACATCCTTGCTTATGGTTCACTATACTATCTCTTATCCAACTTGAAAATTTTTGCATAAAGTTATCATTACAACAGGAAGCTGGAAATATCCTAAGTTCCTAGCTACAGAAGTTAGTTAAATGGATGATGCCAAATTGTTGAGGTATACAGTAGGATTGTCTAAGTGATGCTGATTATGCTATGATAACAAGAGAAAATATTATGTAGCAAATATGATGTAAGAAATGCATGGTTTTGGGGTGTTTTGTAGTATGAGGCAACATACATTTGGGAGAATGGCAGGGAAAAATTAGAGCTCATGGTTGAGTGCTGGAGGAAATTACAGAGAATGATTTTTATTATTTGTTTTCTTATAGGTAATTTTAATTTCTTAAATTCTCTAGAAAGGCAAAGGAAAATGGCAAATAAAAACTTATGAAATAGATACACCTTTTTTCTTAAAAATACTTGATTTAACATCATGAGAATTTGCATGGCACTAATGAATACAGAGGCCATAAGGTGTGCTCATGATGCCTCTAGCCTTTTTGTGCAATTGAAGATAAGATAATGCTAAAATAATGTTCTATTCAATTCATTGACTGGTATCAAAGTAACAACTTGCCTTAAATGAGCACTTGCTTCCTTGTAAGTACTTCACACATGTCATCTTGTAGGATTGATACAGACACTATTCCACTTTGTGGAAATGATAATTGAAGTCCAGAGAGTTAAGTAAATATCCAAGGCCACACAGCTGCTAAATGACAGAGTATGAACCCAACTCACACTTGCTTTATATCAGAGTTGGGCCACGTCAATTACTTTTGTGTCACCATGACCAAATAGCTGAGGAAAGGGAGGAATTACAATGTTGCTTTTGGCCATGGCTTGAATTGTGGCATCTTGAAAAACTTTCTAACAAAGAGAAAAATGGAAGTGTGGCCCTACAGAATGATAGAATTTAGAAGCTTGGCAGCTTGACATACAAGCATGAGGACCTGAATTTGGATCCCCTACACTCATGTAAAGGCTGGATATGGTGGTGTGTATCAATAATCTCAGGGATAGTAGGGTGGATATAGGTAGATATAGCTCCACAGGGCTCTCTGTCCAGCCATTTTAGCCAGTTGGAGAAGCCACAGGTCCAATGAGAGAACTTGTTTCAAAAACTAAAGTGGAGAGGCAGGACAGACAGTGCAGTAGGTAAGAGTGATTTCTCTCAGTACCCATGTGAAACACAGGCAAGGCTGTGCATGCCTCTAACCTTATCACTTGGCATCAGGAAGGTTCTGAGAGCTTACTAGTCACATAAAGCAGGGAGAGATGGATGTCATTATCCCTGCCACTGGTCACATTTGTCCCATCAGTGTTTACTGAGTTCCTGCCATAGGCTTTACATTATATACAAGAAAAGGAATAACTTCTCTCATAATGATTAATATGGGAAATTACCAATACTGAGCCAGGTAAAAATACAAGGGAATTTAATAGGGAAAAGCCTTACTTACAGAGCGGCCTAGCCAGCAGTAAGTACAGCAAGCAGAAGATGAAAGCGAAAGCAGGGCCGCCTCACTCTTAAACTTTCCCTACTTCACTCTGACCATGCCCTCACAGGTGTGGTCAGGCACACCTGTAGCCAGCCCCTAAGCAGACATGGCTACAGCATCCCCTACAATTCCCCCTTTACTCTAAAAGAGGATTAAAACTTAACAGTGTAAAGTATCCAAAATTAACAATCATAAAGGTCAAATATAAGAAGATACAACAGTCTACTTATGTCACATCCTAACTATGTCTATTTTAACTAAACCTTAAAGTCATCTGAAAGAGGCGATAAGGTGGGAAATTACCAATATGGAGCCAGGTAAAAATACAAGGGAATTTAATAGGGAAAAGCCTTGCTTACAGAGCGACCTAGCCAGCAGTAAGTACAGCAAGCAGAAGATGAAAGCGAAAGCAGGACCGCCTCACTCTTAAACTTTCCCTACTTCACCCTGACGTAGGCATTGTCAGGCATTCCTGTAGCCAGCCCCTAAGCAGGCATGGCTACAGCATCCCCTATAAATGATGACATAAAATCTTAAGCTAGGGAATCTGAGAGGGGAATGACATTTCCAGTTGGGGGAAGTGACATGTCCATGGAATTGGACAGCAGCGTGTGCTTATGTGAGGAGATGGGCAGCAGAAGGAGCCTGGGCACTCTCTGAAGACTATGTCAAAGGCTGACATCCAACTTGGCTCTGTACACTGGGGCTCCAGTGACAGGCAACTCTCATATTAGAACAAAAAAAAATGTTGTTAATTAAAACTTGTTCCACCAGGCACTTCGAAGTGTTCCACTGGAGTCTCTATTTCCTAGTTTATAAAACAGGATGACAGTATCCACAGTGTGGTTTGTTCAACAAACAAAAGGGAATGTAGTAATAAAGAGCCACACAGATGACCAAATAGAAATTGACTATGCTAATTCTTTTTGTGTCACCATGACCAAATATCGGAGACAAACAACTAAGGGAAGAATTATAATATTGATTTTGGCCATGATTTCAGAGGTTCATTGTTAGAGTATGGTGTGTAGGGAGAAATCCTGTTTAGAGGTACTGCTGACCTGCCTGCTTGGGCCTGGCCACAGGTACCGATAACCATGCCCACCTGGGCGTGGTCAGAGTGATGTAACAAGGGTTTAAGCAGAGGGAGGTGCACACAGGGCCTTTTCATTCTTCTGCCTGGCTGAGCAGACTAGGAGGCATCTTGTGGGTCACTTCTGCTCTGGTGAAAACCTGGTCACTGGCTCCCTTTCATGAGTGCTATTCCTTAATAAACTGCCTGTTGTCAATCTAGTTCTGCCTCCACTTTACAATCGTCTTTATTGGTGTATATGGCAGAGTAGAGCAGTTCATACCATAGTGGGCTCAAGAACAAAGGAGGCATGGAACATTTAAATAGGAAGTCAAATGAAAGTGGAGTAGGGTGTGGTGGGAGTTGATGCTGGGCATCACCATGATGATCTGGCATCAGGATGAAGACCTATACTGAGACTTTGAAAGCATGCTCTAGCTTTGGGGAACAGGAGTCACTGCAGCATACTGGAGAATACCTTCAAAGGCCCATGTGCTCTGCAGTCTCAGCATAGAGCATGGGAAACTCTTCTCAATTGTGCAATGTGTGTGACTCTTCTCATTCTAGACCCCCATGTTTCTGGTGATAATCATAGCTAAAAGTAACTATTTCCCCAAGAAATGTAAGTAAATCCTTGCAGAGGCCCTGGATACTATCTAGATAAGTTCAAGTCTTTCTATGATGCTGGAAGGATGACACATTTGTATTTTCCAGAGATGGAAAAAAATCACTTGCATTGGAAGAACATGAGCAAAACACATGGAGAAAAGCAGACCTAGAGAAAGGAGAGGGTGGCTGAGGAATGAGCACATTGTTTGAGAATCCTGCTGCTGCTGTGCCTAAATTTCTGGAGTCCATTTCCGTTTCTCTGTGTCAGTCCTTCAGCTTAACTCTTTCCCTGTCAAGCTCCTTTGAGGGACAATTCTAAGAGTTCTGATGGGCAGGGTGTTTCTATACAGAACTCAGATAGTAGGATAGCTTTCCCCATTTCACATCGGGACAAGCACTCTAGCTTGCAGACTGATCATGAAGGCTTCCATAATTGCTCCTGAAAGTGAAGGCACAGATGTAACTACAAATCTGCAAGAGTCCTGTAAGCAGAGTGACACAGCTTGCAGGAAGGCAAGAGGGACTTCGGCCTTGGGCATTGTCTGTTTTCAAAGGGACCAGGGTCCTGGTCTCCTTGGACAAGAATAAGGTCCAACCTAGCAGGTATATTAGTAGATTTCCTTCCCTTTAGTCATGTGCCCAGTAGGAGGATTATTAGATCATATTGTAGTTCTATTTCTATGTTTTTTTAAAAACTCTTCATACTAAAGCAAGAATTTTCTAATTAAAAGAAAGTGTTCTTCCACGGCCCAGTGGAGCACAGGAGAGCCTCTTGGAGTAGGCGACAGGGGAGAGGGCAAGGTGCCTGTTTACTTTTGTCTCTCAGTGCTTGGGTTGTTTAGAAGGTCCTTTCATCCAAATCCTGATGCTTGGTTGTCTATCTGCAGCAGAGGGACTTAGAGGGGCAATGGCAAAGGCCTCACAGGGAAGAGCAGAATTCTAGATGTGAACGTGGTTTGTACCACAAACCCCACACACAGGTATGTGAGAAGGTCGGGTTTCCACCCGAGCCCTCTTGGGTGTTTTCCTGAAGATGAGTTGATGTTTGGAATTAGACAACTCTCTGATGCACTTTCAGATGCTCTTATTATGAAGGAGGAAGGCTCTGTAAGGAAGGACAGCAGGGGACAGTTTTCACTGAGGATGCTGGGAGAGGTCAGCACAACAGCTGGGATGACTCAGTTTCTGATAACATGTCTCTTGTCAGCCCACTGTCACCCCACAGAAAGCCCTGCAGTTCTGACTCCAGGACTCCTAGGAAACTGGGGCAGACTCACTCAGGGCACGCAAACCTCAGCCCTCCTTTCTTCTCCCCCTCTCTCTACCACATAATTCCTCATGGAGGGAAAGCAAGTTGTGTTTATTTAGATAAAGCTATATTACTATAATAGAATTACTAATTATGTCCAACAACTTTTTCCTTAAACACAACATTCCATGGTCGGGGCTGGAAATCATTAGGATGAGGAGGAGGAGGAGGCGGTGGAGGAGATGGAAGGCGTGTTTTTCTTTCCCCCTGATTTATGATGGCGTGATAATCTTGGCCTGCTCACAAGTTCCTCTTTCCCGTGGATAACTGGTTTCTGCTTTGCCAGCTCTAATTCGAAGCAAATTTTACTCTAACCCATCTCCTCCTCCACATTAATGTTTATTAAAAGCCAACCACAGCACTTACAGATGCCTCCAACACCAGGGACCCTGCCCCCAGGGCCAACTTCAGGTTACTGGGAGGGAGCACGCACAGGCTGGGGATGGGAGGGGGAATCTGTGGCTCCCTAATGAGGTCTGCAGACAGTGGTGCTGACTTGGGAGTTGTCCGCATTGCAGATGTCACATAAGGACACAGTGATATCAAGAGTCCTCATTCTGGAATTCTTTGGGGCAAAGCAAGAAGAGACGGATTACTGTACATTAGATACCATCACTGCAAATAATAGTGACCCTCTCTCTCCCATGCCTATGTCATCCTTAGTGTTCTCCACTGACCAGGGCACCATGACTAGTTTTCTCTAGTCCATTTAGGTGACTGATTTAGGCTAGGATTTCCCTACAAGCAAGCCTTGAGAGAAAGATGTGACTAGAATTTGCCTTGAAAACATCCCAGGAAGCACTGTTAGAAGAGTATATAAATAAGAAGGGATGCAAAGAAAGCTAGTTTTAAAAACTTGGGAGGAAACCATCCAGGACAGAAGGGGACATTGTACTGCTGATGACCACATGATCAACCCACTTACCCAAAGCAGAGGAAACCGAAGTGTATATTCACCATACATCAGAGATGTCCACTAAGAAATCCCAAGTGATCAAATTGAAAGAAGAAATAAGCAACTTCAGTATCCCTCTTGAATTCTTGATGCAACCACTAAATGAAATAGTAAGGAAAGCAACTCAATGGCGTTAACAGCCAACAGGATCTGATTGACAGTTATATTTTTTGTTATGGTTTGAATATGAAGTACCCTCCATAGAACTATGTTTTGAGCACTTTGTGACCAAGTTGGTGGTGCTATTTTGGAAGGCAGTGGAGCCTGTAGGGGGATAGGATACAGCTGGGAAATAAGTCACCGACAGTAGGCATTTGAGAGGTATACACAGTCTCTTATTCTTGCTATGTTCTTTGCTTCCTAGTCTGCTATGATGTGAATGGCCTCTATGACATCCTCAAACTGCTGTGAACTGAGCTGACCCAGCATGGCTTTCCCATCAGGATGGGCTGAAACCCCAGGAAACTTTGATCCAAAAGAAATCTTTCTATTCTTAAGTAATTTCCCTGAGGTATTGTGGACCAAGCAGGGCAAAAGTATCTAACAAAACACTCCACTGAATATCAGAAGACACATGTTTTTATGTATATCGACTATATGTCAAGATAGACATACCTCAGTGTTCTAGCTTGCTTTCTGTTGCTCTGATAATGACTACCATGACCAAAAGCAACAAAAGGAGGAAAAGGTTTATTTCATCTTAGTCTTCCAGGTCACAGTCAATATTTGAGAGAACTGAGGGCAGAGACTAAAGACAAGTCCCTAAAGGTAGGAACTTGGAGCCAAAACCATGGAAGGATGCTGTTTACTGGCTCATTCTCTAGTTTACTCTCTGGCTCTATCACTGGCTCATGATGATCTAGCTTTCATATCCAGACCACGACTACCTGCCTATGGGGGGTGCCACCCACAGTGGACTGTGTCTACTCACAACAATTATCAACCTAGCCAATTCCTCCTAGACATAACAACATGGGAATTTGATTCTTTGATCGAAGTTCTCCCTTCCCAGGTGATTCTGGGTTTTGTCAAGTTGGCAATAGAACTAACTAGGACACTCTGCCACAGACAAAACTCAACAAAATTTAAACAATTTGAAATGATAGGGAATGTGTTTCTTGGCCACAATGTAACCAAATGAATATGAAAAGAGTAAATAGTAACTTGAAAATTTCCTACCATTTAGAAACTGAAGAACATACTTATGAATAATCTACAGACAAAAAGCAATAGACTCTATAAAGTTTTATAAATAAAGTAAGCAAATTCTAACTGGCTTGAATTTGTACAAGCAACCATAGCTACTATGAGTTGATGTGTGCATCCATATGTCTAGAAGGTAATATTTCATGGCGCTCTTCCCAGTCCTCCAGCTCTTACATGCTTTATGTCCCCTCTTCTGATATTTCCTTGGGTTTGGATGGAAAAGGTTGATACAGATGACCCATCTCTGGATGAAAATTCATGGTCACTTATTCCCCTATGTGAAACTTTCAAAGAATAAATACATTATTAATGTGAATAAAATTAATCAACAAGAGTAAATTAAATTGATTTTCTGTAGGAAAAAATGGTCAAGACAGAAATTGTCATTATCAGGAATGAAATAAGGAATATCTATAGAGACCCTTCAGATATCAAAAGGATAATAATGGCCTGCAATGGAGAATCTCGTTCTAGAATTTAAGAACATAAATGTACTGGGCCATTTTTGAGAAAGGACAAATTACCACAATTAAAATAATGTCAAAAAGATAATCTGAGTAGCACCATGTCATCACTAACATTTTGAATGTGGGCTGGAGAGATGGCTCAATGATTATGAGTGACTACTGTTCTTTTAGAGGACCCAATTCATATTGGGCAGCTGACAACTGCTTGCAACTCTAGCCCCAGGGAATCAAATACCTTCTTCTGGCCTCCACGATCACTGCACTCATAAGTATGCCCACACGCACACACACACACACAAACACACACACACACACACACACACACACACACACACACACACACACACAGCCCTCCACTCCCCACCCCCCACACCAGTTAAAATGAAAATAAGTCTTCAAATTGAATTCATGCAGGGAGACAGAGCACTTGCCTGCCGTGTGTAAGGTCCCGAGTTTGACCCACTACACTAAAAAAGAGAATCTGGGGCCAAGCCAAACAAGTTCATGAGGGATTTCATGAAATGTTTAAACAGGATTTAATGTCAGCTATAAAGTGTTTTCCAGAAATAAAGAAGAGTTCTCAAAATGTTTTATGAAGCCAGTATTACCCTGATGCCCAAACTAGATAATTGCCATTCAAAAAGAAAACTATTGATCAATATCAAAGAAGTGTTTGAAATTCCTAGCACATAAAATTATTGTCTGAAGAGTGAAAAATGGTTGTTTACTAGATTATAGAAAATACTAAAATAATTTCAGCAGTGTGGAAATTTACAGAAAGCCTTAAAACTTGAGCAAAAAGAAGCCATCCAAGTGTCACTCTGGCCCTACAGCTCCAGGCAGGCAGAAGACACCCAAATATGGTTCAGGACAGGTTGGCACCTCTACAATAAACAGACATGATGGAATGTGTGGGAACAAGAAAAATGGAGCAGTGCATTTGCTAGAGCAGGGCAGAACTGGAGACATGATGATAGTGACAAGTGAGAGAGAGGGCTGAGGTCTACATGCTGTCATTGCCCGCTAAGGTTGACAAGGTGGTGAACAAGGTGGAGCTTATGCAGATCAAGACTCATCCCCTGAACTTGCTGCCCTGCTGCCCTGCTGCCCTGCTGCCCTGCTGCCCTGCTGCCCTGCTGCCCTGCTGCCCTGCTGCCCTGCTGCCCTGCTGCCCTGCTGCCCTGCTGCCCTGCTGCTGGATTCCCCTGGCTCTGGCCAACTACAGAGGCCTGAGATGAAGAAATTTTGTTTTCCACATTGAACTTCAGCAAAGGACAACCGTTACCCATGAGACCATGTTGGTGTTGGTGGTCTATGTTGCTGCCCCAGATTGCTTCAAAGTCTGAGATCCATGTGGACATATGCAATCTGTGCCACTGCCAGCTGCTAGGTGTTGTCCTGAGTGTTTGCTGCCTTGGGAAGCCATGCCGAAATATGTTGCATGTGTTGAGGCTCATCATCTGTGAAAGCACTGAGGGCCAGGAGAGGGTCGCTGATCCTGACAATGCTGAGGGCCTTGTTGATGCCTGTGGTCTGTCACCACTGAAGCTAATGCAGATGCCCATGGTCTGGGCTGCTGCCTGAAGCCGTGTTAATGTTTGTGGATGTAGGAGAGCTGGCACTCACTGGCCCATAGCATAGTGGTACAAGTGGTGGCATGGGACCCAAAAGCTTGCCCACCCTGATCTGGCCGCCAATTGTCCCTCTTCAGCTGATGGCTTCTGTTGCAGATGCAGGCAAAGATGTGGTCCTTTGTGGGGCTGGACACTAGGAATTTGACCATGCTCCAGGGAATATATGGACAACACAAAATGGACTTGTTTTTTTGGGTGGGGTGGGGTGGGGTGGGGGAGTAGGCCACAGGGGAAGCAGGGACAGAGATGAGAAGACTGGAAGGCATGTGTGATCTAGGCCCATGATGTGAAATTTCCAAATAATCAATAAAATATTTTTTAAAATAAGCACATTTTAAAATATTTTTAAAATTACGTCAATCAATGCAATCCTCCATGTTAGCAAACTAAAGATGAAAAATCTTGCAAATGTAGAAACAAGTGTAGAAAAACATGATAAAACTTAATGACTGTTCATGATCAAAACTCTGAAAAATAATAGGAACATAGTAGATATTTCTTAATTTATTTTATAGATAATATTATATCATAGGCAGAAAAGTGACAATTTTTTTCCTTGAGGGTGGAATAAAGCAAGGAAATCAGCTCTCAACATGTTATTGTATTTGAAATTGAAGCTACTTCAGAAAGTCAAGAAGAGAAATAAAAAATTTAAAAATGTCTCTATTTTTAGATAGCTTGGTGTTTGACATAGAAAATTCCAAAGGGTATATTAAAAAATTCTCCTATAGTTCTTCTAGAGTGCTGGTTATCTTCCTAATGCTCTGACCCTTTAATGCAGTTTCTTATGTTGTGGCATGAAGTGTTTATCTAGTTATTCTTTACCAACAAAAACTTGAGAGTCAGCTATTGTGATAAGAACCTGAATGATCAGAGAAATGGCATAAAAGTGACCAGTGACTTCCTCTCTCTTTTCTCAGTCCAAAAAAGATGGAAAATCTTTCTAAAACCTACCCTAATACTTCCTCTGTCATTCTATATGTCCTCAGTTCTCCAAAAATAGTTATGGATAATTTTGGTCTCTGATTCAAAGTAAACTTTACTGATGGTCTTGGTACTGTCAGAATGTGATAAAAAAAAAAAATCCCACCCTTCCATCCCCTTTTGCCTAAATAAACAGGGAAGGTTTTAACTCTAACAAAATAAAACTATGTACAATAAGAACAATCAGGTAAGAATTACATTCACAATGACCATCCCATTTGCATTTGGCAAAATCAGTGAAAATACTCTGATGGGGAAAGTACTTCTGTGTATGCTTATCTTATTGATTGTTAAATAAAGTTCTGTTTGGCCAATGAGACAGCAAGTTAGATGGGACTAGGAGTCAAAGAAGATTCTGGGAAATGTAGTAGATAAGTGGTGATCCAGGCAGGAAGTGACATAACAAGGAGACTCATATCTAAGCAAGGAAACATGAAGTTTCCTTCCCCTTCCTCCTCCAGCGGCGCCATGTGAGCCACCAGCAAGAGAGGGTGCCAGCGAAAGGCATCCTCTATAAGATAAGTCTTATAAAACATATAGATTTATGATAATTAAGACTGAGCTAACAGATGAGGAATCCTAGTCATTGGCCAAGCAGCATTGTACCTAATACAAGTCTCTCTGTGCATTAATTGGGGCCCTAACTCAGGTGGGCGGCTGGCGTAAAGCTCACACGTGGTGGTGGGGCTCAGCGGCTTTTGGCAGAAAGATTTATCATAACAATACTCCATTATCTATCCTATCTTGGTGAGTCCAAAGTTTTGTACCTGATTCACTTTCTATCCCAACTTGTATTACTAACCCCAAACCATCTTTTTACAGCTCAAAACATAATTTAAGCTTTTATGTCTCTCAACCTTATATACTTTACACCTCTTTTATGAGTTTCTTTTTGGATTTGGTAACAAGAAAAACTGTAACTCTATCTGGTCTTGAACCCCATCAGAGACCTGAGAAGGCTATATTACCTGAGTAAACAGGAAGTGCAAGGAAAGCAATGTCCAAAACTATAGAAATGACAGAGGCATCTTGCTGCCTGGAGAGTCACTCAAGGTTCCTCTGCAATGTTGGGGTATCCATCTTTGGCATATAGGCCTAGTATATCTGATATACTTTTCTGTGAAGCAGGAATTTTGAAGGACTGTCCTACCTTGTCTTGGCAAACTTTAGCCATCACTTCCCTTTTTCTCCTGTTTGTCTAGTTTGGACAGCATAGTGTCATTAGACAAGGCAAGAGCAGTTTCTCGCCCAAATGGCTATCTTTGCCACAGTGAAAGCAAACACAATATGGAGATTCATTGATGTTCATCATCCTTTCTTGAAGTAAATTGGTGCTGCCAGGAGCAGATGTGTCTCACTGTCATGAAAAGTCTTACATTATTAAAACATCTTAGATGCCATATTCTGTAGGTCTCTGAAATGTTTGAAGACCATCTCTCTATCTAAAATGTATCTCTATTTGAACTTGAAAACATATCTAACATGGCCACAGATTTGATGGTTATAGATTACTATCTACTAGCCTACGTTTCTTAATTACTATAAACTACTTTTAATAATAGTCTTTAAGGACTAGGACTTAACATTATATTTTAAAATGAGCTGCATATGTGCAATACCTTAAATAAGAGTAGAAATATATATATATATATATATATATATATATGTATATATACATATATATATGTATATATATGTGTGTGTGTATTTAATGTTAATACTAAAGTAACATCAAATATGTTTTAAACAAGAATAGAAGCATATATATAGTATAACAAAAATAACCTTAAATTTGTATCAATAATTCATACCAATGTAAATTTTTTAAGACTAGTAGTTGCTTTTTTAGTTTAAAAGTAGGTTCAATAATCAATCTTTTTATTCTATAATTCCTATTTTCTTCTTTTCCTTTCAAAAAGAGATCCCTGAATCTAATCTGCTTTGCTTAGTTTCCTCCCTGACTATGACCAATAACAACTTGCAACCAACTCCCCTCAACAATGACAAATATCCATGGCCGACCAAACAACCAAAAAAACACCCAAACTATCTCTTGGGAATATGTGTATTGTGGGGTGTGTGTGTGGGGGTGTGTGTGTGTGTATGTATGTGTGTGTGTGTGTTTTGTTTTGAAGACAGAATTTCTTTGTGTAACAGTCCTGACTGTCCTGGAATTTACGCTGTAGACCAGGCTGGCTTTGGACTCACAGAGATCTGCCTGCCTCTGCCTCTCTAGTACTTGGATTAAAGGTGTGCACCACCAAAGCCCAGCACATTGTGTTCTAAAAATTACCTTCTGTTGTCTGGAGAAAACTGAGATAATGGTCAAGTCCTCGGAGAGCTAGCTGTTATCCAGTCTCAGTGTGATGGGAAATTGCAGGGCTTATCTGAAGTTGTGCCTATATTAGTCTGTGAGGCTGGACCATCTCAGCTAACCACCTTGAAATTGTCGTGAACAGTTTGTAGTTCAAAGCTGATTTTTGGGTGGTGGTTCTCAGCTTAATGGAATCATCATTGTGGAGCCCTGTCATTCTTTTGGAGACTTCAAAGGTCACTGTTTATAATGGTCACAGATCGCTGCAGAAAAGTTAAACATTTTAAATGTCATATGTAGCAGATCTCAGAGAGGTTAAAGGACTATAATCTATTAAATACATCTGGGGTACACAAGCTTAATTCCTAGTTTCCTGCTTCACACTCAAGCTTGAAATCACGTATAGGAAACTAGAAGACAACTAAAGTTAGAATTAGTACTCTATATAACATTAATATAACAAAAAGTTTATATATATATATATATATATATATATATTATGAGATAATATTTCAACATTAAGAAAAAAAATTAAAGAGTCCAAATAAACCCAAGGATCATGAGATTAATGGCAATAGAATTGTCCATTAATTTTTGTTTTTCTTCTCTCCCATACCTGATGGCTCTTCTGACATGAGACATTGATTTTAGATTTTCCTAAAGGAAACAAGTCTGTTTGTCCTTAGAGAAGAAGATAATGGCAAATAAAGGGGAATTTCAAGGATTGGTTTATTCTTCAATACATTGAGCATTTAGCAGCTCCGGTATTAGTTGGTTTTATGCCTTTTTTTTAATTCAAAGGCCATTTTCCCATGCATATGGATTTGTCAGTTAACCATTTTAAAGGTAGGATTATTGGTACCTTTGAAAAGGTCAGCTGCTGTTATGTCCTGCTTATGTACATCCTGAACATTCATTGACTGCTCTTAATAATACCTTTTGATATTTTTATCAGATTCATTAGTTTATGGTTGGTTTTTGAGATTGGAGGAATGTTAAGATGTGTTTTCCATTGCTGCAAGAAATCATGTCCCCATAAATTCATTGCTATGTTAGCCACATATGGTTTTAATTTTCCTGTCTTTTTTTTTTTGATGCTATACAGAAGCATCAGAAAAAAATCTTACACTTTGTTTTACCTGAGATAAAGTTCCAATCCCTAACAAACTAAACATTTACCTCCTGAAGAGGCCAATCTGGATTCCAAGATTTTGATGAAATTATTGTTACATCTGCCCCCGTGTCTACCAAATCCTCAATTTCAATGTCATTTATTTGTATTTTTAGCTTTTGTCTTTGATTATTTATAGCAATTTGTCAAAAGTACTTGTTTTATTGTTTCTCCTGAAAATTTTATTTTATCTATTGAAGCTGTTTTGTTATCCAGAACAGTATGATTTTTAACAATAGGCATTAAGTCTTTTAGTTACTCTGTGGAAGAGGTTCCCCAATGCTGACAGGGAATGATTGAACCACATTTGATGTGGGGGCCTGCAAGCGTCCCCTAAGGTGTTTCCTGGTGGCAAAGGGTTACTTTGACTGCCTCATGCTGATCTACATTCATTAGTTCAATGCTGATCTTTGTCAAACCCTCTATGTATTTCAGGAGACTGAGGCCTACTGTTTCAATTATCTCTAAAAAAACAAACAAACAAAAAAACACTGTTTCTAGGAAAACCTCGCCTACAATCACTTTTAAGATGTCCTGGTTTACCATAATTAAAACATTTAACTGTTTTATTTTTCTTAAATATTTTAGAAATCACTCCTCTTATCCAAGTATCATCATAAGTGTGAGATCCAATATCAGCTGTATTTCTAATCCATTCATCAATTGGTGCTGATCTTGCTTTTAAAGCTTAACCACATTTTTGTATTCTGAATTAGCATTTTCAAAAGCCAAAGATTCAATTGATATTTGTCTAACTTCTGGATCTGATATCATCTATTTACAACTGAAGTCAGTTGTTGTCAAAAATCAGTGAAGGCTTCTTTTGCATCTTGCATAATTTTAGTAAATGACTTAGTCTTCTTTTCTGAGATGCTATATGACAGAGCCAAGGTGTGATCCTCAAGTGGAATATGTCTTTGTAAATAACATACTGGCCTTTACCAAAAAGCTGTTCTTGGAAAAATTTAGTAACTCCAGCCCTACTTCATTGTTCTATTACTCTAGCTTTTTCTCTCCATCATGTTTTCCATTATAATTGAGGACCAGCTTACAATATTGCTATGGCTAAGTCTTTCCTTTCTTGTGGAATAATTCTGTTCTGAATTTCCCATAAATTTAACATCTGGTTCACAGAAAGTGAATGTAAAACATATGAAAACTGTTGCTTTGTTAAATCTCTTCAAATCTAAAATTTTACATGATCTCAGTTAACTTCTGTATAGCCTTGGGGGTGCCTATCATCTAGTGTATGGTAAACTGGATAAATTAAGGTTGGTTTTCTTATAACTTTGGGATGTTCCTCTTCAATTTCATAATGCAATGGTGTGGCAAGTTCTGCTCTAAACCCCTCTGTCCGTGTGTGGTGTGACTATCTTTCTTAGTTTCATTAGTAAGTCTTTCTAAGGATAGTATTATATCAGTCAGTTTTTCATATTTGGTATCAATATCAAACCACTTTTTAAATGATAAAACATGAATTGCCAAATTGATAATGATTATAATAAACATTATGTCAATCCTAGCTAAGTTGACTATCCCTTCATTTAATTTTTCCATTTCCAAACCATCCAATGTGGAACCATACAGAGACCTAACTCCCTGCATCATAATATTTTTTCCCATTCTTAACATGGGGAAAAACCTTTTTAAAAGTGAATTCCCCCTTTAAGAATTCTCAGCTGTCTCACCAGATCTGATGATGTGAGGCTGGTTGCCACTGCACTGCACAGCTGGCAATGCATGGTCTGTTCGAGAGCAGCTGCAGCTGCTTTCATGTAGCTGGAGGGCTGAGAGTGTGTGGTAGTGGCAATAGCAGTTAAAGCCCAAGTGGGTATCAAGGTGATCTACCTGCTGTAACAGTGGCCTGAGAAGGGGGTCCAGCCCACAACCTGCAGGGAGAGGCAGTCAGATACCTGAAAAGTGGACATAGGGGGACATGAGGAACAAGTCAGCATGGTGGGAAGTGAAGGCATGGAGCTGCCTGATGATAGACCCAGAAGGTGGGGGCAGCTGCCTCTGTGGTGTTTGGGCTTGGGGCCAGGCAGCAGTTGAAGGCTGCTGCAGATAAGCAGGATACTGATATGCCATCTCCAAAGGGATTGTGAGAACCACTGCTTTAGAGCAAGTAGCTGTTCTATTTTTCATTCTGCTACTCTGATAAGCACCATAGCCACAATCAGCTTTGGGGAGGACAGGGTTTATTTCAACTTATACATCCAGATCATAGGCCATCATTGAGGGAAGTCAGAGCAGCAACTCAAGCAAAAACCATGAAAGAAAGCTGCCTATACTAGCTTACTTTCTAAATTATGCTCAGCCTGCTTTCTTTCTTTTCTTTTCTTTCTTTCTTTCTTTCTTTCTTTCTTTCTTTCTTTCTTTCTTTCTCTTTCTTCCTTCCTTCCTTCCTTCCTTCCTTCCTTCCTTCCTTCCTTCCTTCCTTCCTTCCTTCTTTCTTTCTTTCTTTCTTTCTTTCTTTCTTTCTTTCTTTCTTTCTTTCTTTCTTTGGTTTTTCGAGAAAAGGTTTCTTTGTGTAGCTTTGGAGCCTGTCCCGGAACTTGCTCTGTAGACCAGGCTGGCCTCGGATTCACAGAGATCCGCCTGCCTCTGCCTCCCCAGTGCTGGGATTAAAGGCATGCACCACTAACTCCTGGCTTTCTTATACAGCCCAGTATCATCTGCTGAGGCAAGGGACTGCCCACAGTTTACTAGACTCTCCCACATCAAGCATCAATCAAGGGAATTCATCACACACATAGAGCAATATGATTTTTGTAATCTTTTAATTGATGTTCCGTTTCTCAGGTCACTCTAGTTTGTGTCAAGGTGACAATAAAACTTCACCCTCAAAATCAATTTATACTTTTTTAATGTGACACACAAATGCACCACTGTTGAACTGCTACCTCCCCTTCCTTGTGCACAAGATATGGTAATATCACAGTTATTAAAAAATCCAATGTTATGCATTTAAATTCATTGTCAACAGAATAAAAAGGCACCATGGAGTGGTAAAGATGTTCAAAAAGTGTGTGTGTGTGTGTATGTGTGTGATATCATGCAACCCAACAATTCTAACTCTGAGAATGTACTTAGAAAAACTACAATCAGGAATTTGAATAGCTCTTTTTTATATTTATGCTCATAGGAGCATTTTCATAATAGCCAATAGATATAAAACAACCCATGTCCATTAGCAGATGAGTGGATAAATACAAGGTGCTATAACCATGCAATGGGGACAGTAGCTATCTTTCAAAAGAAAAGCAATTTTGAAGTATGTATAGCATGCATAAATTGTGACAGCATTCTGTTAACTAAAACAAGCCACAGGGTCAATTACTAACAGATTCCACCCATTTAAAATCCTAGAGTTGTCAAAATCATAGTGATGGAAGAAAATGTACATTGGTTGTTAGAGGCTGGGGGAAGGGCATTCCTCTTTAATGGCTATAGAATTTCCATTTGGAAATCTGAAAATATGTTTTGTGCTTGGATGAGGATTATGATTCTACAACGATGTGAATGAACCATGTACTTAAAAATGATTTAGATGGTAACTTTTATGTTATTTATATTTTATTGTCATGAAATGGATCCCCAAAGGCAAGTTGGTATTTTCATATGATTGATCACAGTGCATCCAAAATAAATATTGTGTCTAAAATCAGGTGGTTGCCTCTATGACGTCTTCTTAAAACAAAAAGAGCCTCAGGCATTTCTGAAAGATGGAAGACCATTTTTATTTCAGAATAGTCGAGGGTGGCTCACACATTCAAGAGGAATGAAGAAAAAGTGAAACTAGATTAAACAGTAGAAAATTTTATGAGAAAATGCTCAACAAAAGTAGGACAAGTCCCTTAATGGATACCTGAGGGAAATGAGAGATTGACCTTTTATCCTTGGGAGAGATAGCATGGATGGAGGGGCTGGAACTCACCAGAAAGTAGAGAGCAGAAACAAGATAATGGCTTTAAAGAATCAAGAAACATGGGGAGGAGGCAAGGCTCTAGGAGGAGATGAACAACTGTGATCAGAATACATTGTCTGTAAAAAAGACATACATGCTACATTAATTGAAGGAGGTTAGTTTCTTGGTACATTTAAAGAAAAGTCTCCAAACTGGTAAGTAACATGCATATAACAGACACAGACAGAGAAGACAGACAGACAGATACACACACACACACACACACACACACACACACACACACACACACACACACCACATATCTCAGTTTGAAAGACAGAGCCAATAATTTCATCAGAAACTTCAGGTCCTCTCTGTATTGAATCAATGGGAATGGGTTATTGTTGAATTTGCACCAGGTATCTGATTTAAAGACAATTTACTCTATAAAGTTAGAAAGAAAATCCTCCAAAAGCCGATGACCAGAACAGTCATGAATGCAATGAGCTGGACACCTATCAAATGCAACCCAAAACTCCTTCAGAAAAAAATTGAAGCAATCTATTGGCTGTTATTGAAGTTTGCACATTTCCCATGAGAAAAAAAGAGATGAGTTGAAAACTCTCTTGGCTGAATGGAACCTTCATAAGGAAGAAAAGGGTCCTCACTGATGAAAAGAGAGAGGGGGGGCAAGAAAGTTGGGCAACCACCCTCCTCAGGACCAGGTCATAGTAAAAGAAAAAACTATATCAGGCGAACCCAATCCCAATGCTGAAGCCTCTGTGACAAGCATGGGAAAGTGGTCCTTAGATCTGCAATGACTGAAAACTACTTGACCTATTTCCCTTTAGAGCAGAATGCTGTCTCCACATACTCACTCCCTTGTGAAACGTTAGGTGCTGCAGGGGGATTCTGAGGCATAGTGCAAGAACACCTGTGCTCTTGCCATTACAGAGAGCTCGACAAACTGGTTGGTAACATTCTCCAGGAGGATGAGACTCCTCTCACAGCCTTCACTAGCCCCAAAGGCATTGATTCCACCCTCCTATGATCTGAATTCCGAAGATGCAGAGCCAGAGCAAGGTGTGTTTTTCTTCAAACTCAAATAATATTGGCTTTTCGTTTAGTTCTATGGTTCATTATTACTGATTTATTGAGTCAAACTGAAGCTAATAAAGGCCCTAATTCTAAGATGATATCCTGTGGTTATTTAAACAAGTCTCTTAAAAAATCTCTTCTTTTTATTCTGTTTGAAGTAGTATTATTAGTTAATTTATTGCTTATCATCTCACTAAAATATTTTAGAAATATAATAAGGATTTTGTTTTCATCTATAATGACTTTGATTATTTTCTCTTTTGTTTATGTTGCTTCCTACTGTTTGTGCAATTATTAATATCTTGAGTGGAGGCTTGACAATATTCTAACTTGTGGGGTAGGGTGTTATAATTGTACATTATGTGCTTGTGAGTCTTTGGATTGGAAAAGACCTTGGAGCCAAGTGGAGGGTTGTCCCTATTTCTGCTATCATCATCTCCAACAGCTATTTTCTAGTTGTGTATAGTGACTAAAGTAGCTGATGACTGTGGGCAGGTTACTCCCTCCTTCCCTCCTTCCCTGCCTCCCCTCTCTTCTCCTTCTTTCCTACCTGGAAAGATGTCAGACCTAGGAGACACAAGGTCCTCTCTGAGGCCCAGCCCTAATGTAGCTTGCTCCTAAGACTCTCACTTCTGCCAGGCATCTCCTTTCTGTTAGCTCTGCATACTTCCAGAGCTTCTGGAAAACCTGAGCAAGGCTTAGACATCCAGCAACCCCTCAGTCCAGGACCTGCTGTGGGAAGCATGGCCAGACCACAGGGAGTCTAGGAGCCTTCATTTCTTCCTCTTTCTTATTTCTTTGTTCATCTAGTTCCTCTTCTCTCTTGTCCAATGGTGCATTTGAACAAATGTGGCCTAACTTCTGTGGTTATTGAAGGCTGTCTTCCTCTCACACCTGGGTCAAATAGACATTGTGGTCCTTGCTAGACCCTTTCTCTGGACCCTGAGTCCCAGATGTGCCAGGTGCCTACTTCCTGCCAATCCTAGCTACTTCTAGATACAAAAGTCTGTAAAATCTCCCTCATAGCTTTCTGTTCCAAATCCTTGCTTGTATTACATTCAGAAAGCAGCATGAGACCCTGCTACTCAAAGCTCTTCATATTCCAAACCATGCTGACACTTGAGTCTGAACTCCCATCATCCATGAGGAGACATATACTCTGGTCTGTATTCATCCACATTCCTGTGATCTAATTACTACGCTTCTTTCTGCTCCCAAAATGTGTCAAGCCCACACTGTTTTCTTAGCCTAGAATGTTTCCTGTGCACAGTGGGGGTGGTTGCCTACGTTCTCTCATGAGCACCTGGCTTGTGTTGGCATTTCTGAATTCCCTTCGGCTCTGTTCCTCAGCTTAGTTGTGGCTCTATGGCACTGGTCCTATGTGAAACCATTGCATTTCCTCATTGTCTTAATTTCTGTATAACTTCCTTCATCACCCCACCCCTGCCCAGGACAAAGATTGTTTCTTTCAGAAAAAAGATAAACCCCTTGCTGTGTTTCTAGATTATTTTAACAGTTATTAGCAACAAAAACATCACTCATTGTTTGCGATATCCCTGGAATATCAGGGGCAGACAGTTTATCTTATTCAACCCTGAACCTTCCTTCCCTTATTACCCAAGACATGAACTCCCAGTGGATTTAGGGAATAAAGGAATAAACACCAGTGGGTTCAGTGGGATGGTCTGTGACCAGAGGCTGACTGGAATATCAGAGTGTGACTGTGCTGGGCTTCCTAAGGCCGGTTCTACATACCTGGGGCCACATTCTTTGATCCCCACCTGGATCCTAGCACTCTTCATAGCCACCCATTTTCTAAGGCCTCTTGACTTTGTTCTAGTGGTCACTCTTCTCTTGTATAGGTGTTTCATGCTGGACCCCATGCAGACATTCCATGCTACTGAGTAACAAGTCTCTAATGTGAGCAATGCACATGGCTAGGGAAGCCCAGGGTTGTGGGACAAGTACAAGATGATGATAAGGATATAGACCTAGGAGGGCAACATCTGGCCCCCTATTCTGTAGCAGTAAATAGGGAAATGGGAAAGTGCCTGGACTCCAGAATCCAGGTCCTTCATTAGCTTGGAAAGACAGTCAGAAACATAGAAGCATTCACCACCACCTCTGATTGGTATAATAAGTAATACTTGGATGGGGGCAGGAAGCAGTGGGCAGAGAACAGCATAAAAAGCACATCACATGCTTGCAGCTCACCTGGCCACATTCTAAAACGGGGAAAAGGACACTGAAATTGATGTGAATCACATGCCATATAAAGATTCCAGATAGTTAGTCTCAGTCCCAGAAAGCCTGGGAGTAAATATCCCTTCTATTTCTTCCCAGCTTTGCAATCCAGCATGGTCCTCAATGCCTTGGCTTCTAGACTTTCTTACCTGTGAAGAAGGAAACTGAGGCTTGCTGTGCAGCTGCAGAATGCCCATGCAGAAGCACTGAGGAGGAAACCCTCCAGGGGTTGCTGCTTTTTCTGGCACATGAAAAGAAGCAAGCCACACACCTGGCATTGAGAGATTTCTGTCCCCAAGTCCATTTGTTTCAACTTGTTGAAAAAAACAATCTTTCTTTGACTCTGTTTGGTTTGTTGATTGCCCCACTTACTTTTTCCTCGAGTTCTTATCTTAGAATCTGTCTCAGAGAGGACCTGATTAGAACACAGTGTACCTCCATGGAATGGGGCCAGTGAAAGGGACACCATCCTCATAGACCAGGCCTGAAGGTGAAACAGCTTTTGGATCTCTGTCAAGCTATGTAACTGCAGTAGCAATATTCAGACAATGCTGCTTCCTCTCTTGGAAATTTGATTCCATTCCACAAACACTTCCCTACTCATTAAGACACCTACCATTAAAAAACATCTGGTCAATTAAATTTAAAACATTAGTCAAACCAGTTGTTGGCAATATATGGTCAAACATCTGGACAAATGAAATTTTAATTAAATGTTTTAATATCATGAGGGCTCAGCTTCAAATTCAGTTGCCAAGTAGAAGACATAGATCTTTACTTTCTTTGCAAATTGGTAAAGCTGAGATTTCTGGATCAACTGGCTAATGTTAGAGAGGTACAAGGGTCTTCCTCCCCAGTTGTGCACTATTAGTCCTGAGTTTCAAATCGACAGCAATAACTTTGGGGCCTGGAGAGATGGTTCAGCATTTAAGGGCACTTGATGCTCTTGCAGAGGGCCAGAGTTTGATTCCTAGGGCTGAGTTTGATGGCTCAGAACCACCTACAACTCTAGTTCTAGGGGACCTGATGCCTTCTTCTGACCTCCAAGGGCAGCAGTCATGCACAGGGTACACATACATGGAGGTAGGCAAACACATTCATACACATGAAATAAATAAATCTGAAAAACACACCACATTATTCCACTGGTTAGTTGACAAGCCCTGTGTTTTCATTAGATAATGTGCATATGGGCTTCTAAGTAGAATACAGGGAACCTACTTAGCATTATGGGTCTGGTTCCAATTAACCTTTAATACCCACGAGGTAGCTTTTTCCCCCATATGCCTCTATTTCATAAAGTGAACGGAGTCAATTAATGAATTTCTTATAGCAGGACAAGGCATTTTATCCATTGATGAAGCTTGACACATTCTTGAACAACATCTTCCACACACAGGTGAGGCACACGTGTGTTAATAATGTACTATTACTGTGAATCTTCCTAAAGTCTTGTTTATCGTCTGGATAGGCACATGATGAAGATGGCTTGGACTAGGGCTCTAGCAGTGGATATAAACAGAGATGAATAGATTTAAGTCATACCCAGGAGGCAAAACTGACAGCACCCACTGATGCATGGGCTACAGGGCCCGTGGATACTGAAGTGTATTTCCACCACTCTTACAGGCAATGCTGGAAGGGCATCTTTTGGTCAACTTTTCAAATTCCAATTGAGCAGTCTAGATTTTTATTGACATTTCCTCTCCATTTTTCACCCCCAGAGCTCAGAGCAAGCCTATTGTTTAAATCTCTCTTGACTTATCTTGCTTCCTTGACCCATCAAAAATCTTTACCTTGGCAAGAGATTTCTTTGGCACAAGGTCACATAAGACTTAAAAATAACCCTCCAAATACAAGCACAGAAAAACCCAAACAAAACTCATCTTTGGACATCTGTTGTAATGTGGTAGCCAAGAGCAGGGTCCACATGGTGCCAGCGGGGCAGCCATGTCCACATATTGCAGTCAGTGTGTGAGGTGCTGGCACTAATGATCCTGGCATCCTGTGGTGGCCTGCTTTGCCAGCCTGCTAATTAGGATCTGCTTAGAGTGGCTGAAGCTGAGCCTGGGCAGTCAGGTTCTCCTGTTGCCTGCCTTTCCCCGTGTCTTCCTTGCATGTAGCAATTTAGCATAGCGTACATTTTTAAAATTTATTATTATTATTAATTTAATTTTTATCATGGGCCATTTAAAATGAAGAGGAAGGAAAAGCAGGGTGTTTGGAGGCCCTGGATGGAGACAAACATAGCTAAAGGCAGTGGCTCTGCTGGCAGAAGCAGCCCAGCTGACCTTCCTGGGAAGGGTGCAGATCTTATATAACAGTTCATCTACAGGTTGCCAGCTGAAAGCTATCCCCAGGAGGAGGGCCTTCAAGTCCATTAGCGCCTGGCTAAACCAACCATTGGCTCTCAGTTGTTTCCCGGGTTTCAGAAGGTCATCAGCAAGAGGTGGCAAACATCCACTGATTGTCAAGCTGTCACACAGCAGAGAGGGTGATACTTTCCAACAGCTTAAAGCCACCCATAGGAGGTTTCCTATGGGTGCATTGGGTTATGATTTGGAGACTTCAGAGATCACAAACTTTCAGGAAAAAATGATATAGGATAGTGTTTACTTGGAAGTGTTTTCAAACATTAGTGTATGATTAATAGTCCTGGGTCACACACAGAATGGAAGCATTGACTCATGGGACAAGATTGAAAGCTAAATTGTGACGGAGATTTGTGTTTGCCTTCTTTACAATGAAAAGAACTCACTTAGGGCTCTGTCTAAGGATGTAGTGGGGGGGTCAATGAAAGAAGAGATCAACTGACCCCCCCCCCCCCGTGGAAAGCCTCACTCCCCCTAGGAGTGGATGGGGGGTTGTTGGGGGGCATGGGAGGACAGGAGGGAGAGGGAACTGGGATTGGCATGTAAAATAAGATTGTTTTTAATTTAAATAAAAATTTATTTTTTAAAATAGAATAGAGATCACCGGGCATTGGTGGCACACACCTTTAATCCCAGCACTCGGGAGGCAGAGGCAGAGGCAGAGGCAGGCAGATCTCTGTGAGTTCGAGGCCAGCTTGGTCTCCAGAGCGAGTGCTAGGATAGGCTCCAAAGCTACATGGAGAAACCCTGTCTCGAAACCCCCCCCCCCAAAAAATAGAGATCAACCAAGTACCATGCATTCATAGATTCTCTAAAACTAGTACAAGTTCATGTGATTGAGCAGTAGTGGGCAATTGTCTAAAGAAGTAGATAGTACCTGTTTTATACTTTGTAGGTCATGTGGTCTCTGTTGCAATTGCAATTATTAATTCCTAATATTTTAGTACAATACTAATTATAAGTAATATGTAGATAAGCAAATACTGCTGCTGTTCCTTTAATATCTCTCTTGCTGAAACACACCATGGACTAGATGTGGTCTGTAGATCACAGTTTTCCAACTTCTTCCTAGAAAATGAAGTGAAAGAACCTTCTCTCCAGATAGAATATAGACACATGCATGCTAGATTCAAGGGAACTCAAGCATGTTTGTGAGGGGCAACTCTGGCCCACCGTAACCAAATACATTCCTTGTCATAGTTCCTTACCTGGGGAATTGTGACTAAGAAGGATGGATCTTGCACCTCTCAGGCTTCTAGCCAACTCCAGAATGCCTGGATATTTCATACAGAAATTGAATATGCACTCTCGTTCTTCATTAACCCACCCAAGTATCTGTAAGGACAGTTAAGGATGGAGTACCTTAAAGGCACTGTGGGAAATGGCTCACCATAGGAAAAGAGTCTCTTGACAGACAGGTTATATTAATCTTTTTGCAAACTAGAGTGAGTTTAGAATTTCCCTTGGTTTTGCCCTCTACTTTCCTTAGCACCCTCTACCCCAACCCCAGGTCACCTTTAACCTCACATTCCTGGCATCTACTGAAATATAACCATTGCTGTGCCACTCCTTGGCCTGGCAATGTTAGCCCATTGGCAGGACCTTTGTCTACAGGATGAATCCCCAGCCAAGGCCTTTGGGGTCATTCACTTCATGTGCAGTTCTAGCTATGCATATGAATATTGACAGGCACCTTGTAGTGCGTTTGAGGACACAATTCTATGGGCTATTTACTTATGCAAGCAATTTGATCCCCACCAGAATCCTTGGAAGTTAATTTGCTCAGTTTTATGGAGTGTGAAGCCGCCTGCATCTATACACAACAGGATAACTTGCCTAAGACCAAGCAAGGTCTCCCGTGTTTAACCAAATATTGGTCTGATTCCAACTTCTATTTCTCTTTGACATCATTTTTTTCTGCCTAGAACATTTTATCCTTCATCCCATCAACTAAGTTCCTTAAGGGGGTCAGTTCAAACATTTCCATAACTGTGAAGCCACTCTCTGTTCTACATCTTTTTAGTTCCTTCAGCATTTTCTTTTCAAATCACCGCAGCACTAGTAGCATCCATCAGTCTCATTTATTTACCTTTCATTCCCTACAACAGACTATGAGCACTCTGAAGTTGACTTCCCAACCGGATCTATTTTTCTATTCCCAGGTCTAGAAACAGAAAGCAACATTGATCACATGTCAAAAGGAGTAGAAAAGAGTATTTAGGGATGTGTACCTTTCAAATGCAGAAATAACAGCCTTTACAATGATCTGCTAATGGGCCTGGATGCTGAATGTGGAATGAAGGGATGCTCTCTTGATATGCAGTCTGAGTGGTGGTGGAGCTTTGGGGCTGCTTGTGCTGTCCACCATCTCAGAAATCTCTGAAGTCCTTTCCTAAATGTTTAAATGAGGTAAAGTGGTTGGCTTTATAAGTAATAGAAGTCAATTGTGTTTGCAGCATCTAATGCAGGAATAGCATTAGATAGTTGAGATGGGGCCCAGTGCCAAGAACTGCTGAG
This sequence comes from Cricetulus griseus, assembly GCF_003668045.3. Classification (NCBI taxonomy): domain Eukaryota; kingdom Metazoa; phylum Chordata; class Mammalia; order Rodentia; family Cricetidae; genus Cricetulus; species Cricetulus griseus. The sequence goes on along the minus strand of NC_048599.1, from coordinate 20,192,330 downwards.
TGGGCAGAAGGCCTGATTTCCAGACTCCCTCTGCATCCATTTGTGATAATCCCGGTCTGGCTTTCTACCAGTCACCTCCTAATGAGACTTGTACAAGACAGCCTTTGCCCCCAGCACAGACATCTCTCCTGAATCAGAAGTTCACTTACACAGATGTTTAAAACTACACACACACACACACACACACACACACACACACACACACACACACACTTTCTTTCTAAATACACTCTTAATCTTCATTGCTACCAATACTATTCTAATGGGCTGGCAAACATTCAGGCAGAAACTGAAATATTTAAATGCACTGAGCTGCTGTGACTCCCTTACCCAATGAATTTTCATCTATAAGGCAGAAGAAAGCAATCCTTTGGCGCTGACCCCAGGGAACTCAGAGTCACAGAGAGCTAGACTGACTTCAGGGTAAGGCATGAAGGTTGCAGCCAAAGTCTGAAATAACACACATTTATTCTTCAGTTCACAGATGAGTGGTACCATCTCCTAGCAGGAGACCCTCAGATGATACCAATAATGAAGATACTGATAGTGGGAATAAACATTTATTGTTCCAGCATCTCATTCTAATCATGTTGCACTATCATGTAAACAATTGTCACAATAATTCAAAACATAAATGACTTCGTATTTCTAAGCTTAAAAAGCAAAGGCTTTTTAAGAAGAGTTTATAATTTGTCCAAGATCATAGCTACTGAGGAGACAAACGTGCAATTGAGTCTGTACAAATCTTCTTCCAGAGCGTGTGTTCTTGAGTGCCGTTTTGTAGAGCAGAGAAGCTGCCTTAACTCTGAATGTAGTCCTGAAGAAGGAGCTTATACCATGGAAACAGGGTGTAAGGGTCATCAACCGTGCCCTGTCAATATCTTAGAACTTGTGCAAGGGGAGAATTATTTGATGGTACATCCTCCTGTTAAGGACTTGGAATTGCTTCTTGGCTTTCCATAATCCTGTGCTGGAAAGCTGTTGAAGTCTGAGTAGGATAGAGAAAGAAAATTATTCCAGTAGGGAATTCTGGGAGACGCAGAGGATTCTGGCAGTGGTGCTCTGGGTCTTCTCTAAAAGGAGCTGCCAATCAAAGGAGAGGGGAAAACATCCCTCCCACTTTCCAATCTCTGGTGCTTCTAGGATCTGGGATAACACAGATAACACAGTGGGGGTGTAGTGAATTGAGACTCCTGGGACACAGCATACCATGCCCAACGGGTATGCTGCTTTGATGGAGGCATGAAGACTCGGTGTGAAAAAGAAGTCACCAAGGACAGTGAAGCCATTATGTGGACCAAAGGGAGGTGAGGGCTGGAGCCAGGAAAGAGGAGGACATTTGCAGGTGTGAGTAGTTTATGTCATCCTTCAGTTAGCACACAGGATCCTCAGAATGTCTCCCTGGGTGTGGGGGGGTAGGGGGGTGTTGTTACTAGGTCACTTGAGTTTTCTATCAGGTTACATGGGTTCATGTGAAACATTTCTAAAAACCTCACCTAGTTCTAATGGCAAATTTTATAATAGTTAGCTAAAATTATTTCTTTCCTTTCTTCCAAGCCCCTGTGAATGAGAAGCTGCTATGCTCCCATTGAGAAGTCAGTTTTCCATTTCTTTCATCTGGGCAATTTATTTGAGAAATATGATGTTGGTAAGCCTGAGGCTCAAGCACACATTGCATTTTAGAGAACATCAATGTTTTCTGTGCTGTCACTAGGATTTTTCTATAAAGTTAAGTTGTTACAATGAATATCTTCATCTAAAATTTCCCTGCATGTACTAGAGGCATGTCAACTAAAACTAGTGAAAACTTATTCTCTTGTGCATGGAAACCTAAGGTCATCATGGACTAACTTGAGTTCACTTTCTGAAGATCAAAAGGTCAAGGTAAGGGGACTCCCTAATCAGCAGTAAGGTATGTATGAGGCCATCCCAGATCAGTGAGCTCCTGGCCTTTTCCCGGCTGAGCCTAGACCTGCAAGATGACACAGCCAAGCTGGAGGTTTTGTAAAATGGCCATGTAAAGTCAGTAAAATTTGGAATTACTCACTAATAGGGAACATTAACCAATGCCTTTCTCATAACTGCAAAATCAAGGAGGGTGAGTCTCATGAGTTCATTATGCAAATGAGAGGATTAATATCTCAAGGAGCTAAGTGACTTTCCCATGGTGTGAGAATCAGTTAGTGGCAGAATCACGATCAGAACTCAAGATAGTTGGAAATGCTCTTCTACCCCGGGAAGTTGCTTAAAATCAATTATCCCACCTACTTTCTGGACAACTGAATCAACCGAATAACTTCTTCCTTTCATATAATTTCAGATTTGCTAAATGAATAGGAAATACCAGATTCCACAAGAGCCTTTTCTAACTTCCCTTCTCTTGCCTTTTTCACAAAGAGCAGAATGTAGCCCATGGTCCTCTACCACATGCTCCAATTTGTTATTATCTGCCTCCTCCTATTTGCTCTCTCTCTCTCTCTCTCTCTCTCTCTCTCTCTCTCTCTCTCTCTCTCTCTCTCTCTCTCACACACACACACACACACACACAGACACACACACACACAGACACACACACACACACACACACACACTCCTTCACTGAAGTCAATATTAACATTTTTATTTCCCTTATAAGGACTTTGATTTTTTTTAAAGAGATGGGATGGCATTTCTAAGGGTCTTGATACTACATAGACATTCATTAGATGCTAGTTGTATTAGAGGGATAGTTTAGTACATGGGTGGATGAATGCATAGACAGGAATACTTGTGAGAAAATGAGGCAGAATGCCTAAATACCTTAAATCCCATGTTTTCAAGGGTGTGTGAATAGAATAGGGTAAATAGCTAGAAGACTCAAGTTTGGCTCTCCAGAACAAGAATAGCCTCCATGATGTTAGTAGATGTCCTGGGAACATTGTTCAAGGTCAAGATCTGACATTCATCTTGCTCATCTATAAGACTGAGGTCAACTTCTGCATAATAGAGGACTTTAGACCCTATGAATAATGTGTTCATCCCAGTGAGCAGCACAATGAATAATCAGAAAAGTCCTATATAGACCTACTGTTTGCTTATCATTTTTCCAGGTATTGTGCAAACGTGAATGGATTAATCCCATCAGAATCCCCAGGCACCCCCTAAGTCAGGTGTCAATTATCCCCACTTCACAGAAGAACAACTTGGGGCTAGCTGAGAGAGGTCACCTAACCACCAATATAGAAGTGACCTTGAGCTCATGTCATTAATTCCAGCATTACCCCACTGCCTTGTCTCCAGCACAGCAAGTGTCAAATGTCCTAGTTTTATTATTGTTTTTCCGAAGAAAGCACTCTTTGCTGTATCACAGCATTTTCCTTTTGCATAAGGTTTTGCCTTTTATTTTCAATCACAAAACACTTAACAAAATCAAAACTAAATCAGATTAGAAAAGCTTTCAATGTTACACAAAGTAAAAGCAGGATTACTCTGCTTGAACTAGCCATAGAGCCATGGAGATCCCCCCTTCCTGTGACAACTGTGCAAAACCTTTTGCCCTCTGTTGAGCACAGTTGGAAAATACCGGCCTGAAACGCAGCTGAGTATACTTGCTGGCTGGCACAGCCAGTCTTTCTGTCTTCAGGAAACCTCGAGTGTTGGTCCCTTTTAAGATCTACATGCCTGTGTAAGCTCAGATGAACAGGTAGTGGAGGACTGTGTGGGGTGGGCCAAGCCAGTTAGCTTTCTGACCCTTTGCAGGTAAGGACCTCAGCCACAGTGGGGTTTCTGGGCAATCTGTGTGAAAACATTTCCTAGAAAGATTCTTCTTAGGAAGTCCAGGTTTCTAAAGATAGTGCTGGCTCAGTGGCAATGAGAAATGCCTCCACCTCTCCCATTCCACTCCAATTAAGACATTTTCTTTCTTTTCCACCTGTACCTGGGGTTCACTCCAGGCTACAGGCAAATGGTACATTAATCACACATAGCTCAGCCAGTGCATGGGGCTGGTGGGACGCTGCTGATTTATGAACCAACCCAAAGTGGAGGGAGGCTAGGAGTAGGTGAGGAAGGCCCAGTTCAAGGAGCAGATGGGGGAACTTTTCTAGGTCCAGCCCCATATGCTTCACTGCAGGTCCATATGTTGTGTGGGCTGGTCCCCTGCCCTTGCTGGAGTTGAGGCTGTGTGTCTGCTGTAGTGCACAGGGAGATGGATCTTCCTCCTGTCCTTCTGGCATTCACACACCCCCTCTCCAGCAGCCTGAGACCTTGAGGCCGAGGTCTTGGATCTCTTCTCACAGACAAAACAACAGCTACATTTAAGCCCTTGTCAATATGAATTATTGGCATCGTTTATTTAGGAAGAGCTCACAGACGGGCAAGATCTGAAGTTTTTCTCTATTTGCTACAAGAAGAAATTGAGACACAATACTAGAATTGCAAACACTATTATGAGCAATTATAACAGCTGAGCAGTACTGTGTCTATATAGGTGTTAAACTCTGTTCAAATGGTTTGTTGCATGTGGTAACCAATGACACGGAAAAGCAGTTGTTCAAGGTCATATAAGAAGCACAAAAACTAGGACTAAACTCAGAACTACATTATGAATCTATATGAGCTAACATTATTCACCTGTCACTCCTTTCTCCCTTCCTCCCCCTTCCTTTCTCCCTCCCTCCCTCCCTCCCACCCTCCCACCCTCCCCCTCCCTCCTTCAATTCCTCCATCCATCCATCCCTCGATTCCTCCACCCACTCAGTGAGCACTTATTGACTTCCTATCATACATCAGACTAGACAAGGCACTCAGGATGGAGCTGAAAATAAAGCAGACATGATGCTGTCTCTCAGGGAAAGCATATTTTAATTGACCAAGAGAGATAAAAGCAACATTTGAAAACTAGTTACGAAAATTTCCAGCTGCAAGTTTCAGTAATTTGCATAAAGTAAGAAACAAACCGATTCAAAGAATAACAGGTCATAGGGTTCAGAGATTAAGAGAGCTTGTAATGTCAGGTCCTGAGTTCAGATCTCAGCACCTATGGAACAGCTTACAGCACCTAAGGGACTGTAAGCCCAGGGCAGTGGAGGGCAGAGATAGGAGGATGGTTGGAGTTCAGGTTCATGGTCAGACTCTGCTTCAAAGGAACAAGATAGAGTGCGACAGAAGACACGCAAGGTCCTCTTTTGACCTCCGTGCACATGTACACACATCACACATGCATACATGGTAATATACATAGAATTAGAGAAGCAATTTCTGAAGGAGAGGAAGAGGATGAGGACGTGGAAGAAGGAGTAGGAGGAGGTGGAGAAAAGAGATTATCTGTGACAGCAGTGACAGTAAAGGAACTTCCTGTCCTTTAGAACAAAAGAAGTGCTATTGGCTATTGGCTGAGGGTGATGTATTCAAAGTACCTGCAGTCAGAATGAGCCAGAGTATTTGAATCTAGAAAGGTAGAGCTACCAAATGTGGCAAAAGTGGGAAAAGACGAGACGAGAATGGAAGTGTTTTGACCCCTCCAGGAAGGCTCATGAACGCAAAAAGGTGTGCTCATGGCAAGATCAGTGTGAAATTATACACAGCTCAGCAACACTATAGCAATGACTAATAGCAGCTCACACTATTGATTCATAGTCAATGTGACCCCTGCCCCGTGCCTTGCCTTCCTATCCCCAGGTATTGCTCAGCTTCAAACACTGACTTAGGGAATCCTTATTTGAATAAGTAGATGTGCTCAAATTGTCCATACTCAGTGCTAGTACTCAGTGCCTAGCCAAGTGTCAGAAATACAGGATTCAGCATGTACAGACATTCTTTAAATTTTAAACCCACTACCGAGCTTAAGACCATGCTGTTTTTTCATAAGTTCTGAAACGATGATATTACCCCACCCCACTAAGTTTTACTACTTTAGCATTGTACTTTTTCCTTTGCACTGTTATTGCTTCTTTGAAGATATAAAAAGATCTGGGAAATTTTATTGCTTTCTTTCATTATTTGATACTCTTTAGAAAAAACTATCTGCTCTGACAGGTCTGACCTTGGATGTAAGATCTTTTTAGCCCACAAGGATTAGACTTTATTTAATAAACATTTGTAGAGAGGTCGTTCTGTGCTTGGTGTGAATCCAAATGCATTGTAAGAATAAACTCATTTAATCTTGCAGCAAGTCTTTCAATATTAGAAGTGTTAGAATTCTTGCTTTTTGGGAGGGTGAAGAAGGCAAACCCTGAGAGATTAAGTAAAAGGTCTCAGGATCACCTAACCAGGAAATGACAGTCAAGTTTACACCTCACAATCCATTTCCAGTGTCTACGCCATCAGTCACTCCAGTTGGATGGACCTTTCCATGAGGAAGCAAAGCCCTGGGCTATGGTTATTGACCTGCCATGTTCAGAGAGAGCTTCACCTTTCCCCTTGCCCACTTAAAACTTTCTGAGATCACGTGAGGGCTTTCTAACATCCTCTAATCTCTAAGAATCCTCCCATCAAGTGGGACAGGGGTTTGTGTTTTCCATTATCAAGAGATAGATGCAAAGGGAAAAACAGAGCCTGGGCAGGAGTTTGTCAGGCATGGAGCAGAGTGCTGAGAGAGCCAGCAGCTGCAGTGACTGAGGGCTGAGGCAATGGAGGCACTAGTGAGCATTCTCAGAAGTGATTCAGAAAACCATGCATCCTGGTTCTAAGCAACTTAGGGGCAGACTCAGAAAGACTTTCATCAATATAGACTGCCTTGCACTGTCCTGCCTGCCTGCCTGGGTACCACACCTATCTCACTGACTGGGTATCACACATATGCTTCCCTGACTGGGTACCACTCCTGCCCGAGCATCATGATCCAAAGTGATGGAAAGGCTGCACCAGCAAGGCAGCTGCACATACAAGGCTTTATTTTCATTCTCCAGTGCTGCTGTTTCCTCCCTTTCCCCCAGCTTCCTTTCCCTACTTTCCTCTTTCTCCACTTCCGGTATCCTTCCTGTTGCTCTCCAGACCCATGTGTGGATGTGTGGAGATTAACAATCTCTGCCACAACTTGCCCATAGCCACTGATGTTGTCCAGCCTCCGACCTTTCACAGCTCAGACTCCACATCAGTCAGGGGATATTTCAGATTATGTGTCTGTCTGCAGGAATGTGGATAGTCTTACTGCACCTCTCCTGCTCAGCTAGCAGAAAACCATGTGTGCTGTTAATCATGCAGAATGAGACTCGGACTTGTTTTCTGGCCACCTCTTCTCCAGGGTTCTGGTTCCCCCTTGTGAAAACTTAGTAAAAGACACGTTGAGGCACCATCTTTACAGGTTATGAACTTCCTTTGTATTTGTCTGTGAGTGTTGTTAAACCAACAGTGGCCAGCAAGCTTTTGACCATAAAGGACCAGATATCAAATATCTGGTCCCTCTTCTCAGATCAGTAGATTTCCAGTCATCTTCACTGTCATAGTGTATATCTTTCTGCAACACATAAACAAACACACGTGGAATCCATTCCAGTAGACTTTTTTTACTTACAGCTGCTGGTGGTATGGAGTGTGGTCTGATGCCTTCTGGTAGAAACACTTTGAATTATTCCTCCTGCAGACACTGCCCCTTGTGTATGTTGTTTCAATTGGAGGCTTGACAAAGCTCTGCAGGGTGGTCTAATGAGGAGGTGTTCCCTTCCCATTGGCAGGCCTTATCAGTGCTGTGGTCTTGTGATAGATACTGCTGTTTCACCCAAAGTTGGAGCAGAGCTAGCTGCCTGATTGTTGCAAGCATGCATCTGTCAAGGGGACCAATGAAAATGTCATCTTTAAAAAAGAAATCTGTACAGGGGTGGGTGGGGATATCCATGCATGTGCAACACAGTTCTTCCAGAGGCCTGGTGTCTTGGAGACCTTGCTTGAATATGTCTGTGGTGCTGGCGATGGCAGCTGGCCTCTCATTGCCTGTTCACTTGATGAGGAAAGGGAAAGGAAGATGAGAACAGGGAGGCCTTTGATGGATGAGTCACTATTGTAAGCAGAAAGGTCTCTTGGGGGCACAGAGACCCTGCTGGGATGAGGCATTCTGTGAGGATGGCTGATGTCTGATTCTGAGTTTACTAATTAATAAATGTGTGTGAATGCCTCAGACAGAATAGGCACCCCGGTCTCCTAACCCTCTTTTGCTTTGTCAGTCATCCCTGTGGGATTTTAGGCTGTTTTCTGTGTCACTCATCTGCCACTCCATGCATTCTCTTTCTCTGGTTCTTTGCTTCTCAGCACCTCGCACCTACCATTATTTCACAGAGGATCACTTGAGTGAGTGGAGCTCCACACACCCCACAGTGAGATTGAAGATCTTGGAAGTTATACCCTCCAGAGTACCTCTTAATAACAGAGGGCAAAGGAGAGTATGAAGGCGCACCTGTCTGGGTAAGGTGACAGCTACGTGTGTGGCTTATACTACAGGCCTTTATGTGGGAACAGGCTTTGGTACTTAGCATGAAAGCCCAGAGCCATGTGGCCTTGGGTCTTCTTGTGTCCCTTCCCTTTTCTGTTCCCTCTGGGAGTACCCCCTTCGTATCTCATTGTACCCAACTCCTCATCCAATGGGAATATTGCTTGATAGGGAGGGCACATGTTCTCTATATATCTACTTATCTTTCCTGGGGCAGGTGCCAAGGCTTAGCCTGGTATTGAACACAGAATTTTTGAGATATATAGACATCTACATCTTTAATTTCTAAAACCACCCCTTGCTTGCTCTGTGTGGTCAGCTATATATTGGCAACATCTCCCTGCTCTGTTGAGTTTTGATGCTTGCTCCTGGACACATTCTCTGAAGAAATATGTGAAGAGCCACAAAGGAGATGTGGAGAGCAGGCGGATGTATAGACCAGAAAGCGTATGAACCATTGGCTAGGAGGAAATAAAGGAGAAAACAACTTGATTTGGCAGTGCGGCTTCCCTACCATTTCATTTCTCTCCATGCAGTGGAGTTGGGACTGTAAACTAGGGAATGGGTGAGAAGACAGCCCCGGACATCTGAAGATTAATGTCACCAGGATTCCTCATGCTTCAGCACACTTATCTTTTTCTTGAGTCTAAGAACTCAGGGGTGGTGAGCAATTAATGTCTCCCACACAATTACCATTTGCCACAATAGAGCCACCAACTAGTAAACATGTTGCCACACTTATTGTCTGAGACTATTTTGTGTACTAGGACAAAAAACTCAATGCAGGATGATACATAAAAAAAACAGGCTTATTTGGCTCATGGTTCTGGTAGCTAGAAAAGTCCAAATATGGATTTTGGTAAGGGCCTTCCTCAGGCTCCCTCACATCTTGGTGAAAATATAGAAGGGAAGGAGGTGTGTGCATGGAGGTCCAGGCCCGCACAGACAACGTCACTTAATAACAACCTGCTCATTTAGTGGGATAAAATTCTCTGAGGCTGCTCACCTGCTCCTGAGAGTCAGGCGTTCATCCCTTCCAAGGCTGGTACCCTGTGACCCTCAACACTGTTGTACTGGAGCAACATATTCCTCATGGCATTTGTTAGGAACAAGTCCCAACACTCCTTGTCTTTTTTGTTTGGTGCCCACCCATCACACATGCAAACAATTTAACCATGAGTCTGTTCCCATTTTGTAGTGAGGATAACAGAGATGGTTTTGAACTGGGCTGTTCCATGTGTTCACATAAAGGTAAGTGAACTCTGCTTTATAGCTTTCACACTCTGGGTTCACAGTTCAATGAGGAAAACAAGACATCAACAATTAATGACACTCAGATCAATTGCTGAGCTCTGTGGCCCTAAACTGTGTGTTTATTGTCTGAATGTATGCCCCTTAGGTGTGTTAGAAGGAAGGTGGTGTTCTGAGCTTAACAGACCTCCATTTGATTCTTATCTCTGCCCTTCCCCACCTGTATGATCTCAAGCAAGCTATTTCCCTTCATTGTTGTTAGCAGTAAGGCAGTAATAGTTATGTCCAGAGAAGGAACTGGAGGTCCCTGTCCTATCTTTGCAGAGTGAAGGCAGTGAGGGAAGACACCATATCTGCAGTTGGTGGTTGGAACAGGGAAAGGAGTAGGTAAGCTGGGAAGGACTGGATTCATAATCTTCAGTGGCTGTTTCCAAAAAGGTTTCCAAGGAGATTTCTACATTCCAACTCCCTCCCCTCATCCACTGAGCCCACTCAGGCAAGGGTCTTCAGGGAAAACCCACAGTGTAGTATAGGGGACATTGTACTGGAGCAGTGAAATTTAGGGTTCTTCTTTAGATGTTTCAGTCATTATTTGAAGAATAGTCTATTCTTCCAAATGTTACAATTTCCTCTGGAAATAAAAACATACTAGGGGTGCTCAAAATAAGTGCTGTTTTCCTCAGAAAAGTGCCCTATTTGGCTTGAGTGCTTTCATCTTTTTAAGGTTTTTTTTTTTCTTTTTGCCACGCAATGACATTATAACAACAATAACAAAGCCCCCAAATAAAGCTGTTTTCATTTTACATATTTACCCCAGACCTTGTCCACATGCAGACATAATTTTTAGAGTTTTACTCATAGTGTCCACATCTTTCTGCATTATGACTTGCTCACTTAGCATTCTATCAAAAACAAATGTGGAGTTCTTCAGTCCAGTCCTAATTACTATTTTTATTGGCTATATACTATTCCATCAAGCTGATGTAAATTTTATTTACTTAACTGCATCCTGTTGTTTTTATACCTTTGCTTTCATTTTCAAGTGATTATATTCTTTGAGTAAAATTCTCACACTTGGCAATAAAAAAAAAAAAAACCTATTTCTGAGTCAGAAATGCAGCCAGAAATGTTCACCTGCTGGATCAGATTTTTTTTCATATTTTCCAAATTATTAGATTACTACCTATTGTCAATGGATTTGCAAAGAAAACCCAGGAACAAAAGGGAATATTCTAGGTCAAAGGCAACAACACACAGCCAAATCTCCATCCTACAACAGAGAGGTGGCCTTCAAGGACATGACAAGCTTGAGTAGAGCTGGGAAAATCAGGGAAGGGCATGAGGAGCCTCTCGAGTTGAAGCTGCATGGAGAGCTGGATCTCAAGAGCTCAGGCTGAAGCTTCACAGAGCACAGGACACACAACACCCACCTCAGGGCACCTTATGAAAGCCTGGGGTGGATTGCAGACACAACCAGAAGTGATGATGTCCAAAGGAAAGGTTTTAGGAACCCCAAGGGGTGGGCCAATGAAGGGAGTTCTGAGCTAGTATCTAGGATGGGTCTAAGGGCCAGGCAGGAGCAGGCGACAGAGCAGGTGACAGTCATGATTCCACCAGCTGATTTGCTTTTCTGTACATGTTCCTGCAGTTCTGGGGAGAAAACTGATTCCATTCATACCTCCTGAGGAGGAGGCCAGATTATAATTCCCTGCTGACCTGTGATCACAGCTATCCAATTGTTTGTGAATCTAAGGGTAAGTGGCTGAACCTTCTGGAAGCTGTGTTCACTTTCTCACGGCCGCTCACCCTGTATCTGGCCCGTTCTCTCTCTTTCCCATTGAAGATTTCCCATCTTCATCTTCACACAAGCTTCTATAGCCTAAGACCAATGGGGGAAAATCACAGTTCCCCACACTTTATGCTGTTGACTTCAGCCTTAAAATGTCAACATGGACTAATTTGTTTGTTTCTAATGAGATGCTGTACAGACAACAAACACCGTTTGATGGAGAGATGTCTGTTGGAGGATAAAGTTAGAAAAGTCTATTTTTTTTAATCATCATTGTTTTGTGAGTGTGTGTGTGTGTGTGTGTGTGTGTGTGTGTGTGTGTGTGTGTGTGTGTGTGTAGATCAAGGACAACCTTGTGGCGTCCATTCTCTCCCTTATGTGGATTCTGGGGGATGAGACTCAGTCACCATGCTTGTGCAGCAAGCACCTTCACCCGCCAAGCCATCTCACAGGCCCACAGAGTCTGTTTCTTGTAGGAAATTTCGCAGACTGTCTTTGCCTCCCTTCCTCCTGTCTGTCTTATCACGAGGGTCTTAGATACTATTTTATCTCTTCAATTTCTGCTCGGCTTTGTACCAAGCAGGACATTACTTTGTGAATGTCATGTCACAGGGATAGCATTATCTGTGTTCTGTAATTGTGTTTATATTTTGAAATATTTATCTTTTTAAAAAATGACACACAGTTGTCATTCACAAATCAAGTAGTTTGTTCAGTGTTTTTTTTCTATATCTACAACATAATCATCAAAACCAGAAAGTTAATGTTGTCCTACACTAGGATAGATACCTAAACACAATGCCTGCCTTAATATAGAGCCACATTCCTTCCATTCCTCAACTGAGTGTCAGAAGTTTCTTTTTTCTGTGAACCTGCTCAGCATCCAACACGTCACTGTGCCATCATAGCTGCCCTATGCATTCTTCTGTGCTTCACACTACCCTGTCTTTTGTGACCTTGGCACTCTCAGAGAGTACCAGTCACTTACATGTGTGGACTCCCTTTCATTCTTGACCCAACTTACCTTAGTGTTTTGACTGAAGTGAGGCTCTTGTGGCACACATATCATGAAATGATATTCGGTCACCTTTCACAACTTGGGCTATTTGACAGTGGCACGTGCTGTTGCTGTGATGTTGCCCTTGATACCTCCATTCAGCTGATGACTACCTCATTCTTCTATGAGTGGTTAGTAATAATATTGGGGAAAGGGAAAATGCTGTTTTATTTTATTGAGACTGAAATCTTTCCTTTACCTCTGTTTTTCCTTATCTCCAGCTTTTCATCCATGTCAACTTGATAGGCTGCACAATGTAGCAGACACATCCATCCCATGGCCCAAAGGTTGTATGCCCCTGGAAGCACAATAAAAAACCATGAATGAACTTATTTATCACATTTTTAACTTAAAATTCCATTTATTCTTTTTAAATCATTTTTTATTTGAATTAGAAACAAGATTGATTTACATGACCATCCCAGTTCCCTTCTCCCTCCTGTCCTCCCCTACCACCCCCCCAACTAAAACCCTATCACATAGCCTTTCTTCTATTCTTCACCTGACTCAACCTTTCTGCTCCCTCATGACCTCTGCATCCTTCCTCTTCTTCCCTTCTTATTCTCGTAGCTCCCTCCCCCCTCTTTCCATGCTCTCAATTTGCTCAAGGGATCGTGACCCTTTCCCCTTCTCCAGGGGACAATGTTTGTCTCTTTTAGGGTCCTCCTTGTTTACTAGTTTCTCTGGCAGTGTGGATTGTAGGCTGGTAATCCTTTACTCTAAGTCTAAAAACTACATTTGAGTGAGTACATATCATGTTTGTCTTTTTGTGATTGGGTTACCTCGCTCAGAATGATTTCTTCTAGTTCTATCATTTTCCTGCAAATTTCAAGATTCCATTGTTTTTTTTTTCTTATGAGTAGTACTCCATTGTGTAAATGTACCACATTTTCTCTATCCATTCTTTGTTTGAGGGGCATCTAGGCTGCTTCCAGTTTCTGGCTATTACAAATAGTGCTGCTATGAACATTGTTGAACAGATTTCCTTGTTGTATGAATTTGCTTCTTTTGGGTATATGCCTAGGAGTGGAATTGCTGGATCTTGTGGTAGACTCATTCCCATTTTCTTGAGGAGTCGTCATACTGATTTCCAAAGTGGCTGTACCAGTTGGCACTCCCACCAGCAGTGGAGAAGTGTTCTCCTTTCCCCACATTCCAATAGACAGGTAGACCAATGGAATAGAATTGAAAACCCTGATATTAACCCACACACCTATGAACACCTGATTTTTGACAAACAATCCAAATTTATACACTGGAACAAAGGGAACATCTTCAAGAAATGGTGCTGGCATAACTGGATGTGGACATGTAGAAGACTACAGACAGACCCAAGCCTTTTGCCCTGCACAAAACTTAAGTCAAAATGGATCAAAGACCTCAACATAAACCCAGCCACACTGAACCTATTAGAAGATAAAGTGGAAAATACCCTTGAATTAATTGGTACAGGAGACTACTTCCTGAACATAACACCAGTAGCACAAACACTGAGATCAACAATTGATAAATGGGACCTCCTGAAACTGAGAAGCTTCTGTAAGGCAAAGGACACAGTCAGCAAGACAAGACAACAGCCCACAGATTGGGAAAAGATATTCACCAACCCCACATCTGACAGAGGACTGATCTCCAAAATATACAAAGAACTCAAGAAACTAGTCTCCAAAACACAAAACAATCCAATTAAAAAGTGGGGTACAGAACTAAATAGACAATTCTCAATAGAGGAATCTAAAATGGCTGAAAGACACATAAGAAAGTGTTCAGCATCCTTAGCCATCAGGGAAATACAAATCAAAACAACTCTGAGATACCATCTTACTCCTGTTAGAATGGCTAAAATAAAAAACACCAATGACAGTTTATTTATAACATTTTTAGAGGTGTGTGTGTGTGTGTGTGTGTGTGTGTGTGTGTGTGTGTGTGTGTTGTAACTTGATTGTATGGTTCTTGCTTGAGTGTGAACTTCCAGATGACAACATGGTATCACAGGTTGGGAGAAGTTTTATTAAGTAAGGACACAGCCCAAGGAGGAGATGTGCAAGCCAACTAAGGGCCAGAATGTCAACAGCACAGCCTAGGAACATCCTAGAAAGATGTTTCAGAATGAAGAATCAAAGTTTGGTGTAGACAGGTGTTTTCTTACCCTCTTGGAACATTGATTTCCTGGATCATTTAGTGGGGATAGTAGCACTCCCCCACAGGCATGATGAATGCCAGTACCAATCCCTCCCTAGATGAACCCCAGCAAGGTACCTGTGGCAGAGTCAGTTTCATCACATACAAATTCTTATTTTAGTAAGGAGTGTGCTCTGATTACAGACTCCACTCTTCTGAGGTATGAGACGCTTCTTCGGGTCTGTCTTCCTCTTGCCAGTTTGTAAGCCCTAAAATATGAACATACATACAGAGAGGGAGTTGTTGTCGGTCTCTGGCTGCATGTAGCCCTGACTCAAACTTGTTTTAAATTCACAGTGGTGAAAAATGGGCTCATGTCCTACTGTGAATTTAAATACTTACAACCCAGAAATAAACGGATCGAATGGCTCATTTATCTTGCAGCAATTAATTAATGGTGGTTAATTGCAGTTATGAGCCGTTGAATTCCAGGCTTGTGGTCCCATACATTTCCTTTAATGTATTCAGAATACCACAAGACTGTGAGTAGGTACCAAGCAATGGCTTGGACAGACTATCCAAAGACACCTTTGTCTTTCTAGAAAGGGCTCAGAGTAATCTCAGTGGCTAGCCTAGGACAATTGCTCAAATTCTAGAATGTGCTGCTCCCTGGGTCACTCGAATGAATACTAATTGTCATCTACATTTCTGAATGAGTCTGCTTAGCCAGACTTTGTAATCCTTACCAAGGAGGAGAAGTGAGTTATTTCACAAAAGTAAAGAATGAATTAATTTGGCAAATTGACCCAGGAATGTGACATGTAGAACTGAATCCTCGTTGAGTTTGAACTCATGTTTTTGAGTAGATATACTTTCTCTTTGGGGAGTGGATTGGTTACTTTTAGGTTGCTGTGATAAAACATCATGGTCAAGGAAGCCTATGAAAGAGAGCGTTGTTTTGGGCTGATGGTACCAGAGGTATGTGAGTCCATGATATTGGAGTGGACACATGCAACAAGCAACAGTAACAAGGACCTGAGAGCTCACATCTTGAACCACAGTACAAAGGAGAGAGAGAAAACAGAGTAGCAAGGGTTTCTATACTTTCATGCACTCCTAGTGTCGTACTTTCTCCACGAGGGCCAGACTTCCTAAACTTCCTCAGAAAATGCCACCAACTTACGACCAAGTGTTCAAATGTATGAGACAATGGGGGACATTTTAAAAATTTATTTATTCTTTTGGATTCCATTTTATATTCCAACCACAGTTATCCCTCCCACCCTCCTCCTGCCACTCCTAAACTCTCCCCAGTCTACCCCCAGTCCACTCCTCCTAATTTCTATTAAAACTACACCAGGGAGGAGCCACTGGGGTTATGGAGACACATCTAGGCAAAGCAGAACTTAGATGCTTCTGAGGAGATTTTATTGCTGTCCTTGAACTTCTCTGCTGGATTTCTAGAGATCTTTGCCCTCAGAGCTCTGCAGTTATCACTGGCTTCAGTTATCTAAATATCAGATGGTCCTGATACCTACTTATTGGTGTGGAAAACTTGCACCTTGATTTTGGTGACTCCAGTGGTTAATCTTGCATATCAGCTTGATTAGACCTTGGACCAATTAAGAAAAACACCTCCAATAGGAATTAGATTTAAGGGTATTCTTGGAAGGATTCACTGAAGTGGGGTGAGCCTCCCCCAGAGTAGTTGTCACATTCCAATATGGCCCATATATAAGAAAATATTAGGAAAAAGCTGTTTTTACCCCTGCTATTAAGAACTTCTACTTGGCGGCTGCCAAAGTTGATGCTGGCGTCCTCTGCTGACATCAGAACTCAACTTCCTTTGCCTTCTGTCATATACTAAAGACCCACAGCTCTTCAAGGATCCTGCAGGTTTTTATCACTAGTTTGGCATTGCTGAAGCATCCAGACTCGTAGATTGAGAAACTACCAAATTTCCATTTCTCCAGCATGCAGATGGACACTCTTGAACCACTCAGTCTTAATAAAATAAGCAAATCTAATACACCCCTGTTACTCCAGAAAACCCCAACTAATGAAGTAAGCCTGCTTTAATCAATTGATTCAGCTTTACAAAAAAGATCTATAGGACTGAGAAGATGGTTCATGGTTTAAAGTGTGTGTACAAGCCTGATGACCTGAGTTCAAAGCCTCAAAGCCCACTTAAAAGTCAGACACAGCACAGGCCTCTGTGATTCTGTGTACCTGCTTGAAAAGGGCACAGACAAGAAAATCTTGAGAAACTTGTAGGTCAGATGACCAGGCTTGTGCGGCAGTGACAAAACCCTGGGGAAATATGAGAGGGAGAGGACCAACACGTCTTTATCTGACACACACAAATACACATACACATCACACACACACACACACACATACATATGCACACATAAACATACACATGTGCACACCCACACACCTGACATGCACACACATACATACACACACAGAGATAAACATACACATGCATGCACATACCCACACATTAGAGAATTTGAAGCTACAAAAGCAAATGAACCAACTGTGGAGGGGTAGAAGTAACAAGAAAGTTTGAACTAGTCTCCAGATCACAACTGCAAAGAAGGTACTGAGGTCTCAGTCTAAAGACCTCAGGACTTGGATTCTTCCAATGTCCCAGCTTGGGAATAGGCTTTCCTCACTGGATCAGAGCAGAGATGGTTGGCACCTGATATTTAGCTTTCAGCCCTGTGAACCCTTGAACACAGGGCTCAGCAAAAATCTCTTAGCCTCCTCATGAGAACTGTGAGGTAATACATTAGTGTGGTTTTAAGCCACTGAGTTTGAGCTAATTATCCAGCATTATGTAATTGTTATATAAGAGTAACAGCTGCATGGGACTGATGCATTTCTATCTCACCTGAATTTGTCTATTAATCTTTCTTTCTGTGGTCTTTCCACCTTCATAAGCATAGACTTCACTTGTTGCATTAGTTTTCTTGAAACTCTTGTATTCCAGGTTCAAATGTGAGTCTGTGGCTTCCCAATGCCTCCAGTGTTGGGCCTGTTCTTGTTAAGGGCCTTCATGGTCCCTAGGTGATTTATGAGTCTATTTTCATGCTGGGTCTGTTTACTTACTCTTTATTCCAGCCTCAGGGAAACACTTGTCCCTGCCACCAACCCCCCACCCACCATACAAGTCTGCCAGGCTGTGCCTTTGTCCACAATCTTTCTCTGATGATTTCCAAAGTCACGTGTTCATGTTCCCACTGTCAATCTCAGGTCTCCCTGAGCTGCCTTCACAGGTCCCTTCCCTGGGACCTCCCAGCCCCATATTATTGCCTCAGTAGTATTGACATTGCCATAGCCCCATATCTGTGAGACCCCGGGGAAGTATCATCCAGGAAGCTCTATGCATGAGGAAGTATTCCATAGTATTTTTAATTCTAGATTCTGTATATGAGAAAACACAGTTTTTGTCTTTCTGATTTTGATCTTTCTTTCTTCCTTCCTTCAATCTTTCCTTCAATTCTTCCTTCCTCCCTTTCTTTCTTTGTCTCTTTCTTCCTTTCTTTCTTATCTTCTATTTTGATTTTTTTTTTTTTTGGAGACAGGGTTTCTCTGTGTAACAGTTCCAGCTGTCCTGGAACTCTCTTTGTAGACCAGGCTGGCTTTGAACTCAAAGATATCTGCCTGCTTCTGCCTCAAAAGTTCTGGGATTACAGGCGTTATAACACCACAGTCCATTTTTTTTTTTTTTTTTTTTGGTTTTTCAAGACAGGGTTCCTCTGTGGCTTTGGAGGCTATCCTGGAACTAGCTCTTGTAGACCAGGCTGGCCTTGAACTCACAGAGATCCGCCTGCCTCTGCCTCCTGAGTACTGGGATTAAAGGCGTGAGCCACCAACACCTGGCTTTTTTTTTTCCACAGCCCATTTTTTTTAACATGATAATATCCACTTCTGTTTATCTTTGTAGACATTTAGGTTGTTCCCTCTCTTGGTTGTTGTGAATAATGCTGAAATAAACATAGACGTGCATGTATTCCTGTAGTATGCTGTCTTAGATTCCTTTGGGTATGTACCCAGGAATAATGGTACAGACAGATCATATGGTAATTCTATTTTTACTTTTCTAAGAAACTTCCATGTAGATATCCACAGTGCTTGCATGAACTTACTTTCCTAAAAACAGTATGCAAGGATTCCTCCTACCTAGTATCTTTACTAACATTTGCTGTTATCTATTTTTTCCCTGTAATCAGTTAAGACATTCAGAGTTACAGTTCTTTTTTTTCTTCTGTTTTTGAGACAGGGTTTCTCTGTGTAATAGCACAGGCTGTCTTGGAACTTGCTTTGTAGACCAGGCTGGCCTCGAACTCACAGAAATCCATGCATTATAGTTCTTATAACTTGTAAACTCTCTCTTCTGTTAGAGGTGATTTCAGCTCTGTTTTCCTGGGCCTGAAGTGCTCTTCCTTCAGATACTCACATGGCTGCTGCTTTCTTATTATTTGATGGTCAGTCTCTCTATTCCTTTCCCAAGACACCTTAGCCAGGCATTCGGTAGAGACACTCTTCTCCCTAATCCACCAATTTATCCAATTTCTCTGTTTCAATTCTTACAGCAGGAGGCCAGAAAGACTGTCAGTATAGAACATAATTATAAACATGGCAGTTTTCTTCAGAGAAAATGAATTCTCTAAACTTATTTATCCACCAGACTAATTCAGGTTTCTATTGGAAAGAACTAGGGACCTAAGACATGGAATAAGAACAATTCAATGGATACATTTGAAAATATGTCAACTGAAGGCCAACCAGAAACATGTAGGCTCACAGAAGTGGCACTCCCCTCAATGTCACAGTCTACTGCTTATCTATGCCAGAGGTGAAGTCAGAGTTCTCTGTGCCCTGAAGGGTAACATATACCACATATAATTTCTCTTCCCATATCTGCTTCTTATCCTCAGATCAATAGTTATATTCTGATTACAACAACTAGACAGGAGTGGTCTGAGCCCTCTATGGGAGGAAATGACAAAGAGGCTACAGGACATGACCAACATGTACCATCAAAATGTACCCTAAGCATGTTGAGTGAGGGGAGCTTGAGGTTGGATATTAGAATTATTCTTGAGATGGGAGAACATTCCCATAAGACATCTTCCCTAGGACCCCAGAAGAAAATACCAATGGATTTTTGTGATGGCCCTTTGAGAGACAGGGAAAATCATGGTGAGTATCCCAGCAATGCTGAAACTGTCATGGAAAGTACTGGAAGAGGAGATCATAAGTTACACAGAAGTGATTTTGCTAGAGAGAAAATAGTATGTAAGTTTGGAAAATCCATTGGTTAATTGTATTTAATGGGGGGACTTGTTTATCAAAGTGTGTTTTCTGGTGAGAAGAGCATCCAGCATTGTGAAGAAGAGTCAACGGTAGGTGACATCACAGGCTCAGAGGAATATTATCCATGGTGAATTATGGGATATTAATAGACTTTAAGGATAAGATAGACAGGCAGTGAACAATTACAATATAGTGTTTAGCAAAAGATATCAAGATGCTTGACAAGACCATGGGCAACCATCTCAATGGAATGTTATACTTTCTTTAGTGAAATGAGCTCTATTTAGACACTAATCCTATAGAGTGGACAGATCTTCAGATGTAAGTTTCCCATGGCAAGTGCCAGTTGGGGAAGAGGCCTTCATTGTTCTCAAAGGGATCTCTGAACATTTGTCTGGGTTCCTCTATACTGTGAAAAGAGAAGTCTATAGGCATTTCAAAATTTCTTCAACACATGATTTGACTTGATACTGATGTCAGAGATTCAAAGTAACACTGTGTTCCCTGCCTGTTACAGGTAAGACCTATGGGAATCAGGTCATAGATAAAGTCTTGGTCCAAGTTCAGATTTTTTTGATGCATGTCCAGTGGCCACATCTATCCCAGGGCCATTACTAAAATCCCTGTATATAAAGATAAAAGGGCATTCTTGATGGCTGGCATAACTTCCTTAGGTCTCAGCTTCAGGGAATTTTGTAAGCTTTCCAAGCCTCAAAAAAAGATAAAAATTAAAGGGATATATTTCATCTTTGAAGGATGACTTATAATAGTACCACCCTCTTCTTGTGGACCCCAAGACTCCAAATTACCCAAAGGTTCCCTTAGACTATAGTCTGATCAGTGGCATGGAGCTCTAGGGCAAAGCACTGACATTCACTGCCTCCTGGTTGTGTGCTGAATGGACCACACCTCCCATTCTTTTAAGGAATAATACTCACAACACAACTCTGGTTTCCCTCTGAATGGCTCTCTCTTCTGGCATAAAGAGTCCTTGTCTTAGATGGGATATGGGTATTGAACCTTCCAGTTTATTTTTGTCCAGATGGGAAATGTATCAGGATTAAGGGAATGGCTTTGGCCAGATTCTGTCTCCAAGAACTGCAGATACTATGGCAGGAACAGGAATTCTTCACCATCTTACTATTTGCTCAGAGGCTCTCTCCCTCCCCTTTTCATATACTCTACACAAAACTACACAGGTGCAGTGACCTCACATTTAACAGGCCATCACCCACCCCTTTATCAAAACATCTTGTTCACTTTAATTATTGATGTTGATGTTTACTTTTTAATCTTTGTGCAATGAAAGCTGCTTTAAAGGATCTCAGATTTCTTCCTGGGGATGTCCCACATGGCCTTTACTATCTTGTATTCTGGGAGATGCTTAGCACTCCACTAGGTATGTTCATATTCATTTACAGTAGGAACAGAAGAGGTGTTGCTAGACACCTCCACACAGTAGCTATCTGGACTTAATGCTGACATCACATGTTACCCTCAAGAAAGCACATGACTCCACTGACATGTAATTCAAAAGGAAACAAAACTAATCCACAGAGATTAGATTATCTGCTGGCTTTGGGAAGGGTAATGGCAGGATAAGGGCTCAGGGAAGCCCTTTGCCCTCTGATTATATTCATGGATGGATCTCTGTGCTGGGTGGATGGGCTTAAAACTGTGTAAAACTTCAAGACGTGGGCTGCAGAAGTGTGCACTGCACTGCTGGATTTGTTGTACTTTAGAGTCTCCTCTGTGTTTACTCTTGGGTCCTGTGGCATTGCAGAACACAAGGAACTATATTGACAACCAAAAATTTGTGGGTTTGTTATCAAACTATGTGTGGTGATGTTCAGGTCAAAAGCAAATTTAGCATTTAGTGAAACTGAATTGGAGCACTAAATATATCTGCCAGTGTATGCTGTTTCGTTAGAAAAGCATGCTGTGAATGTGTGTGCGTGTGTGCGTGCGTGCGTGCGTGCGTGTGTGTGTGTGTGTGTGTGTGTGTGTGTGTGTGTGTGTGTGCACATGCACTACTGATATACATCTGGGAAAACTCCATGAATTTTTCTGGAGGTTCTGGGAGGATAAAGCATGTTTGCAGCTGGACATTCTGTAATGGTTTGGTGCCTGAGTTTCTAGATGTTGTGAGGAATTCAAACATCCCATCTGAAAATCATTTCCCTAGTGCCTGCCCCAGACCTGCTTGGCAATGCTTACCCATCTCCCAATGTCGTCTCCCAGTGCAGTCTGCAAAAGCACCCTTCTTCCCATAGGAGAAGCAGCATCTTGTTGCAGTGGAAGTCTAATTGTTCCTAGATTGAGTATTTCCCAGGGATGGCAGTCCCAGCCGGTGCTCCCTGAATTAACATGCTCACTGAAGGATTGAAGATGGTGATTAGGCCCGACAGCATCACTTTCAGTGGGATGGTTGAAGTGCCGTGGAGCTACGCAGGATGGTGAGGAGATTTATTTGTGTGGAATGGAGACATATGGCCAGAATCATCCGCTCCCTTTCCTCTGTAATTAAAACATCTGGGAACACCAAAGGGCTGGGAAATGAGAAGACAACAACGGGCATCACTTCCTGCCAGCTCTGTGGAACACAGCCGTGGGGCTGGGACATCATGGGGTCCAGACCACCTGGCATGGACTGGTAGTAGAGCCACAATAGCCTAAAGGCCAGCTCTCTTGGGATTAGGCTTCCCCAGGTCTTATGCTTTCCTTTATTTTTCTTTGAAAGCATGCACAATAAAATTTATTATTGAAATTTCTGGGATGAGAGAGAGAGAGGCAGAGAGAGAGAGAGAGAAAGAGAGAGAGAGAGAGAGAGAGAGAGAGAGAGAGAGAGAGAGAGAGAGTGCTCTAAATGACAAAGAAAATATAGGGTTAGTGTAAGAGTCTGGTATAGACTATGACTTTATTTATTTGTGTATTTATTTATTGTCATGCAGTATGTTTTATCTGGGACAATAGGTGTTCCCCATAGCTACAAAAGGAAATTTTGGTTTTCTTCAATTAATTCACTATACAATTCTTCATTTAATGTTTATAGCTTCAAAGGACCCAATTAACCTAGGACCAGGCCCCTTAGGAAAAGTATCAAACTTAGAAGAACTGATGTCTGAGGGTAACAGGCAAATTCCTTCCTTGCATGTTAAAGCTAAGATGGTACTTCATGGAGAATGTTCCTAGGGAGACAGTTAACCCTCCAGATCACCTTGCAGTTTCCTCATTTGCCCACTCGTTATTTATCCATGCATCTATTCAGCCAATGAACTTTCTCCTAGCTCCATCTGTGATAGTTAATCTTCATTGAAGCTTAAGGAGTTAGGATAACTGTGGAAACACCCCTGTGGATGTGTCTGTGAGACTGATTTCAGAACGTTCTGAGAAAGGACAGTCCACCCTGAATACGGGCAGCACTGTGCCATGGACCTGTGTCCTAGCCTGTATAAAAAGGAGAGAGCAAGCTGAGCACTGCATTCCTCTCTCCATGGTCCCTGACTGCACAATGTGACTGGCTTAGCATCACACCGTTCCTAACATGATGGACTGTGTGTCCTTGAACTATGAGCCCAGGCAAACCTTTCCTTCTTTAAGTTGCTTTTTTACCAGGGATTTATTAGGGCACAGCACTAAGAAAAGTAACCATGACCCCATCTGTGCACCAGGTGGCTCTGGACTCAGTGCTGGGAAGCCAGGAGAAAAAACCTCAAATTGTTGACTTTGTCTTGACTGAGATGTTTATAAACACATAGTGATGGTTCAACATGATACCTGGTATCTGGTTATTCCTGATATATGAGCATACAGAAGAGAACATTGGATCCTACTCTATTTATACTCTTTGAGCCAAGTGATACCTGTCACTTATGTCTCTGTCCCCTGTGCCACATAGGAGCCCAGTGCCATCATAGGAAAGCCAAGAGGCCTGTGTTGTTTGAGAACTTACTATATTCCTAGCACTTTACATGCTCAGTTCATTTTAGTACCTGCAGCCCTTTGGGTGGATATTTTTCTATTTACTTTATATTCCTGGGTAGTGAGATTTTAAGTGAGAAAATGGCCAGGTTGCCATGTGGTCCCAGAGTTCCTAAATCAAATGCACATGCCTTTCTGTACTGCTGGGCCTCCTGCTGCTGCAGAATCTGAGAGCCTGGTAGTGGTTTAGCACTGCTACTGGCCATAACTTCTCAGGACCTTTTACCAGTCCTAGCTTTTCCTTCTCTACAGATCTTGCCTCCTGCATTCCAACTAGCTTGCCTAAGGTTGTCTCTCTGCTGGTGGGAGTCTTTTCCATTTATCTGGACTACTTTAGATAGAGAATGGATTGAAATCATACATATGTCTACTTCATCTCTTTATTATCAATATCAAACATAGGCCCTAGCCTCTAATTTCTACATAGATTGTGGAGTCATCTAATTCCAGTCAGCAAAGGGAATAAAGATGCCATCGTGATCAGGATAAAGCCCATCTTCATGGGGACAGTGAACTTAAAACCTGCTTAAAATAAGCCTTATTTGTAATTGCCTCTGGGAAGCAAGCTCCAGAGATTGGACATTCACTTTATCTGGTCATTCAAAGCTTTGTCAATCTCCAAAATAATGTCACTACACATATAAGGTCCCAGCACCCCTTAAGAAGTGACCTACCTGCTCATTTGACAGAAGCGTCGGCTCTGGGAGTCCTAGAGAGAGACAGAGAAAACTCTGCTTACACACAACAAAAAGCCGCACAATCAGCACAGAGCCTAAATTTGTCCCCAAGATTCAATTAAGACCAATCCAGTTCCTGATTAAAGAACCTGACATCCATCCAGCCATAAATATTTATGCCCAGTGGGCTTTCTTCTTAACAGCAAACAATCTGCAGTGACAACATTGGAAATATGAATACATTCCTGGTGATGATTCCATTATCACTACTAATAATAACTTAACAGTTTCTGCATGTAGCGTGCTGAGACACATGCAAATGAGGGGCTCATCTGTCAGAAGCACTTGAAAGTGGACGGGAGGCCCCGTCAAATGCCTTGGGTGCAGCCGGCGAGACCTCATTTTAAGTGTGATGGTGTCATGTACTCATTTGCCGGGATAATGTTCTGTGCTTGTGTATCACCCTTCACTCAAGGATCACAAATCAGCTTGGCAGACCCAGGAAGTGCCTCCATGAAGCCAAAACATCTGGATAAGAAGAAAAACCTCAGGCTTTCATCAAGTCAGCCGACCAGACATTTTTCACCATATATTTGTTTAGTGCCTACTGTCTTAGATGGGTGTTTCATCTAGATGATGTCAAATACCCAGAAGAAAGACTGATGCCTTTTCATAATTCATCTAGGAGTTTGGGTACCAGGAAAACACAATGCTCCTCATAACATCTGCAACATCTGGTATTAGTTTAAAGGTTTCGGATTTCTTGTGGGCAACATTTCTTGGAATCGAGTTGAGTGTGTTCCAGAACACTGGTGATGTCTAGTGTCTGGCCTCATGTTTCTGCCTCCAGAATTTCCAAAGGTATAGACAACTGAGCATAACCCATCATTTTCTCCAAATTATGCTCTCTCAAACTGTAAAGATTTAATCTAAATTTGGATTTATGGGCAAATGACACTGTGAGCATGAATAGTTCACCACAATACCCAGATCTCCATTACTTTCCAAGGGATGTAATGACAAATTGTATGTCAGACATGGAAATGAGTGAGAGATGCCACTTTTATAGCAGAATTACCGAAGACATCCTACCAGAATCAGTTAAGAGGAAAATGGACTAAAGGCTCAGCTTATCTGAGCCATCACTTCCCACATGCCAGACAAGAGTTTGCCAAAGAAGGATATGGGAAAGAAACTGGTTTGACATTATCAATCAACAGGGGTGACTGATTGGGAGGGAAGACCTCAAATGTTTGAGGAGACACATCGGAGACACCCCAGTCCTCCTGGGTGGTCATGGCAGTCACTGTAAACTTATTCTTGGCAAGGGAGCTGGGGAGAGAACATTTCCCCTGTCAGGGCTAATTCCCAGTTGAGTAACTCTGCTGTCAAGGAGGGTGGGCACAGCACAATTAAAGCCTGACTGTCCCCAAATAGAGAAGGGGCAACTGTTTGTTCTGATGATGAAATCATGAAGCTTGTTCACCTTTGGCCTCACTCCTGCTTGCCCCCAGACTATTGCAGATTTGAATTGACAATGTTAAAGACAAGAAATAGAATTGATTCCTTATTTTAAAGAACCAGATAGTAATCTGTACCATTTCTATCCAAATCTGTCTGAACATCAAATCTGGGTTTTGGGTTGAGCAAAGGGATAAATTTTCTAAGCATGTGGAATATGGGACATATCATGTTAGAGTCTTGAGGAAAAAACATCTCTGTGTAAGTTGTTGTACTTCATCTTAGTCAAAGGCTGATAAACTATTCTGTTAGTAAATATAAGAAGACAAAAACTCAGAACAGCAAAGTTAGTGTGCGACATCAAGAATATTCTGAAGAATAACACTTCTAAAAAGTCTGGCTGAGTGTGGAATACTGTAAGACTTGAGGTAGATAGAAATAAAAGAATGCAGATCCTAAAACTGCAGTTGAATTATGACCATTAACCAAGCAGAAAAATATCCCACAGGAAGCCAAAAGTGACATGATCATTCATGTCAAGGCTAGGCAAACTCTTTTCTGTAACAGGCCTGATAGGATAGTGAGCATGGTACTGCTAAGCAATATGCAGCCTCTATTGCATATTCTCCATGTTTTTTATTTTAGTAAATCTTTAAAAACCACAAACAAAACTAAAATACTAGATTGATGGCTACATAGCGTCCAGCAACAGATAACATTTTTACTTCAAGATTATCACGATTCTTTTAAAGGAAGTTGTGATGTGGTTTTTCTTCATGCCATGAGACCTTGTGGAGAAGGTAGAGTTCACACACTGCTGGTCGAGAAGGTCAAATGATGTGGGCTCTGTGAAAAAGAATGGCAATTTATCATAAATTAGCATACATTATATTACCTGGCAATTCTGATTCCAAGCATATTAACATCCTTAAATGACTGAGAACATGTTCACATCAAGACATGTGCATGGATGTTCACAGAAGTACTGGTCATGATAGCCCAAAGCAGATACAAGTCATTAATGAATGGATAAATAGCAAGTAGAATATATCTTTATAATGGAATAGTATTCAGCCATAACAAAGAAAAGTGCTGACATAGCTGGACCTTTAAAACACTGAGCTAAGTGAAAGAAGCCAGAGACAAATGGATAGCTTCCATTTATATGAAATAATCAGAATAGGTAGATTAATAGATTAATGGAGACAGAAAAAAGAGTTTGGTGTCTGTCAGAGGCTGGGGGTGGAAGAGTGGGGAACAATCGCTTAACAGATTGAGGTTTTCTTTAACCTCCTTTATCTCATCTAAACTAGATAGTTGCAATGACTAACATGGGAAATGTGATAACTGTTGCTTGGTTTTATATCTTGAAATAGTTAATACAGAAAGTATTACATTTATTTACTTTTTCACAGATAAGTAAAAGGAAAACAAATGTTTAAAGGTCATAGGTTTGATAGCAGCCATGAGTTTTTTGATAGTGTGCTTCTGTTTCTTCACTATTCATGGGTAGTCACAATACTTGTGTCAGTATTGATGACTTGAAAAGTGTGCCTTTGTTACTGTACTCTTATTTGTTTCATTTAAATTAAGGTTAACTTTAAGTACTTGCTTGTGACTTATAGCCACTGTACTGAATAGCCTGACTCTTGAAGGCTCATGAAAAGAAAAAAAAAAGTTCAAGAAGTCTTGAAACTCAGAAGAAAGCCACTTCTTTAAAAAAGCAAACAAAAAACACAAACAAAACAAAAACAGTGATAAAATGAAGAATGGAGGACCATGGAGGAGTCCAGGAAAATGGAAAGGGAAGAGAGATGAGAGGCAAAAATCAAAGAAACTGAGAAAGCCATTTTATTTCAAACCACCATATTGAACTCCCTGAACCCTAAAGGCTTGTAGCCATGCCATAATGCAAAAATGTATTCAGTTTAACTATAAGTCCCTATAGTCTATAGCAGTCTCAAACACATTTAAAAGTCAAAATTTGAAGTCTCTTCTGAGATCCATGTAATCTCTTAGCTGTAATCTCCTGCAAACTAACAATCAAAAAGCAGATTGCATACTTCTAATATAAAATGGCACAGGATGTACATTATCATTCCAATACACAGTGAGGAAATACTGGACCAAAGCAAGACCAAAAGCCAGCTGGGCAAGCTCGAAACTCTGCATCTTCATGTCTGACATT
This sequence comes from Cricetulus griseus, assembly GCF_003668045.3. NCBI lineage: Eukaryota > Metazoa > Chordata > Mammalia > Rodentia > Cricetidae > Cricetulus > Cricetulus griseus. Next base: position 20,164,076 of record NC_048599.1, on the reverse strand, counting down.
GAAACACTCTTCAGATCTCCAACTCCATTCAGCTTTTTGACTGAAACACACTGCTTTCTCTTGGGCTCGTTCCACTCCCTGTTAGCAGCTCTCCTTGGCTGTTATTCCATGACTCTGGCATCTCCAACATCTTGGGTTCTCCAAGGCAATCCAGGCTTCAACATTACAGCTTCACACGATGGCCTCTCAACTAGGCCTCTATTCGGGGATATCCCTGACAGATGCCTGGCTTCAGTGGCTTTCTGTAAGTGTAGAGGCAAATTCCATAACCCATTTCTTCAATCCTTAACTCTAAAGTCAGAACCACATGTAGCAGAAGCTGCCAAGTTCTGCTACATACTGGGACTGGAATATGCCCCCCCCCCCCCCGTACAATTACATCTTCACCAGATTTCTGTCTTTCACTGACTAAGCTTGGCTGTCCTGAAACTTTCTCTGAAGACCAAGCTGGACTCAGACTCAGACTCAGAGATCAGTCAGCTCTACCTTCCCAGTGCTGGGGCTAAAGGTGTACCCTACCACACCTGCTCTAAGAGTTTTCTTTAGTTTGTTTCCACAAGTTGGAAACTTAGCTGAGTGAGATCTTGACCTGAAGTCCCTTTTCCATTTATTCCATTTCTTAATCTGTTTGTTTCTTTGAACACAGGATTTAGCTCCATTCCACTTCGTGGTGCCCCCTTTCTCAATCTGTACATTTTGTAGTTTTATTTGATCAGCTTGCTGTTTTTCATTATACATGTTCATCAGAATCAAAACTAATAACCACATGACAGAGTCTATATTAGGCTCTTTTGAGATTTCCTCTGCCAATGGAATTTATCCAAAACTCTTCAAACAAGGGCAAAAAGCAGACATATTATTCACCAAAATATCACAAGAATTATTAATAGTCTCCTCTTTTGTTACCTCTTGAGCAAGGCCCCCACAGTTTACCACAATAAAGGAAAGTGGTTTAAAATTTTAAGTAAATGACAATTTAAATTAAATTGGATAATTCAATTTTGTACAGTTTCTAAGTTGTATCTGAAAGTTCATTGAGAAAAATTAAAAGTAATTTGAAATATATGCTAGGCATGTGTAAACAAATCCCAAGTGCTTAGTAATACTAAATGGACCCAGTAGGCTTTGTGTGTATGTGTATGTGTGTGTGCATGTGTGTGTGTGTGTGTGTGTGTGTGTGTGTGTGCGTGTATGTGTGTGTGTGTGTGTGTGTGTGTGTATGTGTGTGTGTAATATATTTAAAAATAATATTGAGGAAGAGGTCATAAGCTTGAGAAGGAGTTGGGTGGGGGACAGGAGGAGTTAGCATGAGAGCAGTAGAGGGAAGGCAGAAATGATGATAATATAATATTCATGTGTGAAATTACCTAAAACATTTAAAAAATTATGAAAAAAGGAAAATAATAGCATCCAAAGTAGAATTTAAAGCTCAACACACTAAATGAGGCAAAGGCGATTACTGTTGGTCATAGCTTTTATCTGAAAGCACACCATAATGCTATTCCTTTGTTATATTTTATATAGTGTCTCAAATCATACAAAGCAAATGTTTAAAAAAATTAAGTAGGAACTTACAAGTGTAGTTACATTGTAACTGAGGCAACACAATTTCATTCTTTCATACATCATGAAAATAAAAATCTGTATTTCATTGAAGTTCATAGTAAAGTTTATTAGGCTGAATATATGAATTCTAACATTTGACTCCATAGGAAAAGTATCTTTTATAATATTCAAATGGAATATTATATGAAACTTTAGCATACTCCTGGCTCTAAATAATCCTCAATAAATTCTGGTGAGTAGAATTTAAACTGTGTACATTATTTTACCAGAGAATAATAAACTCTGGAACCTGAAAAAAATAAAAAAAATTAGAAAAAATGTAAAATAGAAAAATTTCTCTCATCTTTTATTATCGACCACTTAGAAGATCATGAATTAAGTTCATGTCAAATCTTTTAAAGATTTTTTATTTTATTTTATGTGTATAAGTGATTTGCCTGCATGTAAAAATGTGCATTTTGTGTGCATTTGTTGTCCACAGAGGTCAGAAGATGTCATTGGATCCCCTGGAGCTGGAGGTACTGATGGTTGTGAGCTGTCAAATGAGGCCTAGGAACCGAACCTGGTCCTCTAAGAGCAACTGGTGCTCTTAACCACTGGACTCGGATGCCAAGATATGTGACCATTTTGTTTATTACTGGAAAGCAGGGTAAGAGGACTATAACCTTCCATTAGGGAGATAATTCTGGTGGATCATGGGAGATGTCAGCAAGGATGTCATGACCCAGCTAGCAGATGATGCCCTACTGACCTAAGTTAACTGAGTTAGTGGTCAGAAGAGAGTAGCTGGGAGGCACTTGAAGGATGTTGTAACCCTCAGTTTTCCATGGGGGAGGTGGATGATCACAATGAGCAGAGCCATGGAATGGTGCAGGCCAGAGACTCACCCTGTCCCGTGCAGCTTCCTGTTAGTGTGACTTCAGTCATGCTGTAGAATTACTCTGAGTCTCAATTACTTTTTGCACATATAAAAGGATAACAGTTTTTACTATTATTTACATTATATTTTATAATGTAAAGATGACATGAGGCTGGTGATATATAAATCCTCTTCATGATAGATCTTCAGTAAACAGGTTGACAACACTAACCGCCTTTTAATCTCTTATTGCAAGCACAGGGAGGCACAGTCCAAGATTGGTAGGATGCTTGATGCTTTCTTTTCTGTGTCAAGAGTTGTGAGAGACAGAGATAATTCCTAGAAAACAGAGGAGAGAAAAGAAAACTGAAGGAAGAAACAGGGGGCTCTTTTGGCAGGTCCTGATGTTGATCAGCATGTTGTCTACGCTCGCTCTCCTGACTACTAGTTTGGGATTCTCCAGGTGTCTGTGTCATCCTTCGTCTTCCTTCTGGAGGCTCAAAGCCCTTGCGTTGTGAAAATCTCTCCTGAAATCTCCAAACCTGTTCCTCTGTATTCAGCTTCCCAGCTTCTACCTATGAAGTCCTCTGGCCCCATCCTTCTGTTTTGTTTTGCTCACTATTTCCCTGGCACTAGACTCAAAGGTGTTTAAGGTACATTGCAGGAGGGAGAAAGGTGGGCTCTGAGCCCTGTGAACACACTGTCTTTCCAAACCACAGTACCATGCTCGGTCCTAAGCTCCACATTCGCCTAACTCCGAGAGCCACTGAATGTAGAAAGGGGCACAGCTTAGAGTATGAGAGGAAATGCAAACAGTAACTCCCATGCATAGTCTTCTCAAGATTTTGTTAGTGCACACTGTGGACCAGGTACCCTGCATGGAAGCAGAGGTGCAGGGGAAGATATGGTAGCTAGGATCACAGTGTCAGGGAGCTTATATCCTTCTGGGATCAACAAATGACAAACTTGTAAAAAGATGAATTCGGAAAGGAGTTATGAACTTGAAGCTCACAGTTGCAATTTTCTCTCCTTACACTGGGTGGTGACTATGAGAGCTTATCCAGGTGCAAATGTTTGTGTCTCAGGTCTTGAGATCAAAAACTAGCTTGATAACTCCAGATGAGAACACAGCTTATGTTGGGGAATAATTTTAAGTTTTGGGGAAAGTAGTAAAACACACAGAACAGAGAGTTTCTGTGTATGCTTCATCCCATTTCTCCAAACACTAACAGCTTACCTAATTGTGCTATTTTGGTTATTGTGGAGAGATTGCCATTGGTAATAAATAGGTCCTTATAATATTGGATAGGCATCACTTTGTTATGTTTCACAAAAATTTCCCACTATTGACTTCCAGTCATAGATTTAGAGAGAGATTTGCTGCTGTTGTCCCGCCAGTCAGGGATTCTGTGTTGCATTTAATCAAGCTTCTTTCTGATCCTTCAAGACTCATGTTTCCATGAGTCTGCTTAACAGACAGATTCAGAGACAGACACAGGTCAAAGAAAGCCTGCATAAGGTATCTGCATACGCATTTACAAAGAAGATCAAAGACATTCTCAGGAAGGTGGGTGGATGCCCACCACGCCCTCAGCTCCCGATATAAGCCCAGCCTTTTTTGCATTTTTCAATTCTTCTCTCCCGAGAATCAGGGACAGGTTCTGCATCTCATAGATGCCTGTCTCCAAATTAAATTCTTTAAACACAATGGGACCAGGGATGCAGCATTCATAAATTACCTATGAGGGTCTGTAAACATCAGATTGCTTTTTTCTAAATTTAATTGCCCTTTTTAATATTTAATTCAAAGACAGGACTGGGAGAGTCATGGAGGAGGTGTGCCAGCGCACTTCAGGGCTGTTTCCTGTCTGTCAAATGGACAGTCCGCCCAGAAAGATTAACCCAGATTCCCCCAAAGAAATCTGTGTCAAATTGATGCTGAGTTGGCCTGGCATCAGAGAAGAATCTTGACATGACAAGTTTTAACCCTCACGGTGCCTGGGGGCTCTGGGAGAAAGCCTTTCAAAGGTTTGCTAGTGCATAGCTCAGCAGAGGGCTGAACAGCTCAGATCTTTCCCTGGGAGCACCGAAACATGGGCAGAAGTTGAGAATGAGCCGAGTGCCCACTGTGAATTTTCTAGAAGGAAAGCTCCTACTGATGGGTTAGAGGCCATGCTGTCTGTACTAGTGTGACCTGACTCCTTGCCTACCATGGAATGAGTTACCCACTGTCCAGGACTCTGCACATGTGTGTGTGGTGGGGGGACACTTCCATAGTGTGGTAATGTACTTCTGTGTCTGTGTGAACGCTTGGATCTTAATTTAGCCTCTGGGGACTCCCCCAGAGTATGAGCTCTCTCCTTGGGAAAGCACTGCCCCTGTCGTTAGTTCTTGCCTGCTCTCTCTCTTCTCTAGACTGTATGAAACACCTCATCTTTCTGATAATCTCTAGGAGCAAAATTAATGATACCAACTACTTGTCACTAAGTAGAGGCTCAAGAAACACTTGGTAAGGGGATGTGAGGCTGAGGTGAACAGAGAAGTGAAGTCTGGGCCCAGCAGCTTACCAATGCTGGCTGTCAATTAAAATTTCACATGTTCCTTTTTTAAACACTGAGGGGACAGCAAAGACCCTGGGTCTGTGCTGCAGAAATGCATCAGGAGAAACAGCTCTAAGATAGGACTTCTGGTTCAGTTGCAAAAGTGGGCCTCATTCAGGATGATATGCTGGGTTGTGTTTGCTGATTTGAGTGACATTTGTAGTTTGTGAGGAAATGGAATGACCTCTTGCCAGTTATTAATTTGTTTATCTTTATATGTGCTAATATTTTCTTCTGATTTCTACCGACTGAAGGGTAGATAGAAAGTTAGCTCTTACTTGAACCAAAGATGCTATGACAAGCCTGGCATTGTTAGCCTCCATTACAATTGTCATTGGCATGCTATTAGCATCTATGATGTCAGCTACCCATGAGAGCATCTGAGATTACCTTTGAGTTCCAAACTGGGCACCTAGGGACCATGTAAAAACCTTAAAAATGTTTTTTTTTTCCCCACAGTCACTATGAATGGCTTTTCATGAGACAAGTATTCTCCAACACACCACAGTATTTGCCTCTCCTTACTGTCTAATGCCTAATATACCTCATGCATTTGCCTCACATATAGTAAGCTTAACGGTGGCTTCTTAAACCCTACATCCAAGTCTGAATCACTGTGAGTATAGCCTTATTTGGAAGACAAACCTTAGATAATGCTATCAAATTGTGATGGGCTGAAATTATCTAAATCCAGGGTCAGGTATCTTTATGCGGGGAAGCAGAGCGAGATTTGAGACTTGGAGATGAAGGTCATATGAAGGTCAGCACAGAAGCCATTGTAATGCCACTGTAGTCAACCAGAAACTGGGAGAGGTAAAGAAAGCTCCTTCCCTAGAGGCCTTGGTTGGGATTGTGACCCTACCCATACCTGAATTTTTGGATTTGGCTTCCAGAATAAAATAGACAGTTGTCTTAAGTTATCATCTCTGTTACTTTGCTATAGGAGCAATTAAACAGTCCATCTGTGTGTACTATTCTCTCTCTCTCTCTCTCTCTCTCTCTCTCTCTCTCTCTCTCTCTCTCTGTGTGTGTGTGTGTGTGTGTGTGTACATATATGTCTCCTTATAAAAGGTGTGTGTTAGTTTGTGTTTATTAGTGTTTTAAAGACATTTTATTTTTAACTTTTTTGTTTGTTTGAGACAAGGAAGGTTTCATGAAACCTAGGCTGGCCTCCAGCTTGCTATGTAGTAAAGGATAACCTTGAATTCCCAATCCTTCCACCTCCAGACACCCTCTGCAAGTGCTGGGATCATGGATGTGTACCACTAGGGCCCGCTCTGTTCTCTCATGACCTCCTTTCTAGCTGCTTTGCGTGTCAACTTCTCTGGACTATTTTTGTTTACTTAATATCTTTTCCCCTTTCTTCAGAGATGATATTAATTCATTGTATAGTAATTAACCCAACCACAATTATTTTAAACACTGCCTCATGTTATGCAATTGCTAGGAACTATTAAATCAGTGTAAGCAAGATCAGATGCTGTCCTTATCTTAGATTTATCTTCTGTAGCAGGTGCGGCAGACCAGGGGAACCACACAGACTCCTCTGAGGAAGGAGAAGATCGTGTTCATTAGCAAAATAAAAAAATAAAAAAAGAAAAGAAAAACAATCCAGGGTCTGCCTTGGCTGCACAGCTGTCTTCCTGAAGACCAGATCTTTCCTAAAGAAGCCTGTTTCTAGCACTGACAGACAAAGAAATAGAAATGAAGATGGAGAAGATGGAGATAACAGAAATGGTAGAGATGGTGATGATGGCACCCAAGATGGAGATGATGGAGATAACAGAGGTGCAGATGATGGAGATGGGTATGATGTAGAGGATTGAGATGATGGAGATGATGGAGATGATAGAAGTGATGGAGATAGATATAATAGAAGTGGATGTGACAGAGATGGAGATGATAAAGATGGAGATAAAGGAGAGAGAGAAGGAAGTAGCTAGAGAATTCATATTTGTGTGTTGAAGTATTTGTTTTAGAATCCTCTGAAGGTCTGTCTGAGCATTTTTGGCATATGCATAACTGTCTGTTTTCTTCCTTGCCCAGGCTGGTACTCAATCCCCATGTTTCACAAAGACTGAACCACCCTTTCTGCACCAATTCTTACGCCTCAGATTCCATCTTAGCTCCTGTGTCCAGAGAGACCAGCCTGGACAGGGGGTTACGTGATTAGAATGGTGCTCACATCAACTTTGCAACATGGGAACTGTGTTAGGTATGTCAGAAGAATGTTTGCTGGAGTCTCATGTTTAACACAGTCCATGGAGATTGGCCTGCTGTCCCACAGACGAAGCGTGCAAGCAGCTCTTTCCTTTTACTGCTACACACCCTCATGTTAAGATGTACAGATGGAACTACATATTAAGCCAAACTTACTCCAGCAAGGCCTTGAACAGGGAAAAAGTTATTTATGAAAATAAGGCAAAATAATTTGTACAATGGAAATGTACAGATGCTTTGAAGCATAAACTGTGTCCTTTTTTTGTAGAAGGCCTTTCTATCATTTCTCTTACTTAATCTTCTCCATCCTGCTATAGTTTAGGCACTTGTTGAATCTGTGATGTCAACAGTGTGAATTGTTATGTTAAACACAATTGTTTTCTTGCCTCCAGATTTCATCCTCAGCTTTTTAACTATTTCCTTTCTGTTGATTATATATTTACATTCATTTAAAGCCCAAAATACCCATTGCATCATGTACTTACTATCTGTAAACCTTGCTGCAGTAAATCATAATGCTTCTATTAGACAGAAACTGTTATCAGATCCACAGGAGCAGGAGCTGACTATGTTCTCCACTGTTAACTTTACCTCCTCTCAATGTCACCATGCAACGGTGTGGCAGTGTTTCTGAGGCTACTCTTTCTTGGCTGGCATTTGATTATACTCTTGGGAAAGAGGCATTCTCTTTCTCAGCTGGCTCTTATGTTTGGTGGGATGAGTTGGTTCTTCCAAAGTGGCTATTTAGTAGAGACCATAGGCCTCTTGAGTGAGGAGATATGAATAGTCCCCTCTATATTGCTCTCATCTTATATCAAGACTGAACAAAAGCAAGAAGTTTAAGTGTGTAACAAGGGCAAGAATTGACCACTTTATAAATCAATGAAGTAATGAGTCCTAGAACAGGTGCAAACCATGAATGGAAACATAGAGGAGGATTCCCACATCTCTTACCTAGGTACAGGCAGTTATTAGGATGCAGATGAAAGGCATCAGAGCAAAGGCCACCTGAGAAACCCCAGAGTTTGGTTCATACCCCTAACCTTCTGCTAAGATTAGTCTTATCTATTCTGTCTGTGACTCAAAGATCCACCTCCATCTTCAGATCTTGGTGCAGTTTATAAACCTTCCTGAAACATTCAGTGGTGTACTTATCCACTCAACAATAAGCGTGTGTGAAGATTCAGATACTGAGAACTTCTATTGCTAGTGTCTGTTTACTGGGTCTCCTTAATGCATCATATTCTTCTTTTTATTATTACTTCTGACATTAGATATAGATTACTACAAAGTGGAGTCAGAAATAGGTAGATAACTGGTAGTTTTGGGGGGAAAGTGCTCATGCAAGGGAGCCAGTGACCAGGTTTGCACCTGAGCAGGATGGACCCAGAAATGCTTCCCAGTCAGCTCAGCCAGGTGAAAGAGAGCTGCATGCCTACCTCCCACCTTCTTAAACCCTTGTTACATACATCTGACCATGCCCAGGCAGGTGTGGTCAGTGGTACCTGTAATCAGTGTTTCTCCCTACAGTTTATATATATTTTTTATTTTTTTTAAGACAGGGTTTCTCTGTGTGGTCACAGCTGTCCTGGAACTTGCCCTATAGACCAGGCTGAACTTGAACTCAGGAATCTGCCTACCTTTACCTCCTGACTGTTGTGATTAAAGGTATGGGTCACCATGCCAGGCTCAATGCATCATATTCTTTTTCTTCCTTCTGCCTCCAGAATATATTGATATGAAGTCCTGTAGACCCATGTTAAAATTCTAGCTCTGATGCTCTGCACTTAGATCAAGTCACTTAACTTTTCTGAGCGTCAAATTGCACATCTGTAAAAGGAGCAATGGTGACATGGATGATGGCTGTTCAATATGTTGTGACCGTTACATTAGACAACATATTTAAACATGGATTTGTGTGCCCAGCACCAAAGGTGTATGGTCCAGGTTGTCAGTGCTTAGCACAACCTTCAACAAATATCAGTGTTCTTCCTTTCTTTTTTATGTATTTATCGACAGAAATAATTATTATAAATTTATTGTCATTTTTCTAGAACCAAAATTAACAGTCCCTGGGTCAAACTCCAAATCAGTCCTCCAAGTGTTTGTATAAATAATGTTTTATTGGAAGCTGTACCCATTCATACATATTTTGGGTTTCTTGTTTTGTGTTGTGTATTCAATATGGTTTCCTGACATGTGTGCCTAGTTCTGAGTATAGATGACCTTTCTTTCAGACAGTTCTCAAAAGTTTTCAGCAGTTGTATTTTTGCTTAGGTTGAATTTAAATTGGGAAACATTTACATTCATCTCATATCAACAAAGTAGCCCCTTTTCTCTTAGCTACTTTAAATATTGATGTGTGTTATGATTCTGTCATTCACTCTGAATAATAGACCTACCATTCAGGTTTCTTTTAAAGATGCTTCTTATAGATTTTGGATCTTAAACTAATTGTGTGTGTGTGTGTGTGTGTGTGTGTGTGTGTGTGTGTGTGTGTGTGTTGTATCATGAGTGCACATCACATCTGTGTATACATATAGAGGCCAGAGGTCAATCTTGATGTCATTCCTCAGGAACCATTCACCTTGTTCTTTGAGACAGGGTCTCTCATTATAATCCTAGGCTCCCTGATTAGGATGGCCTGGCCAATGAGCACCAGAGATCCTTTTGTCTCTACCTTCCAGTGCTGCAGTTATAAAGAAAATGTGCCAGCCTATCTGGCTTTCTATGCATGTTCTGGGAGTAGAACTTGGGTCCTCATGCTTGCACAGAAAATGTCTTACTGACTGAACTTTCTGATTGGAATGTGATAAAAGAAGACAAACACAAAATTTGATATAGGAAGGTGGAACAGACCATCAGAATATGAGTGGCCTTCTAGCTGCTGCTAATTATCCACAAAAATCACCCACATGTTTCCTGTCCCACTGTGTGATATGACTATCACTATGTCACTACAGCCTTGGTGGGAGCAGGTGTATGGTATGGCAGGAAGAAAACCTAAATACTCCCTTCTTTTCTTTGTTCTTTCTTAGAACTTTCCTAATGTCTGCTTATATTCTACAAGTGTTATTTGATCAACATTAGAAGAGCTAGATTCATGGAGCTAAGTCCCAGGACCTCTTTCTTCACATCTCTTCTATTGCAGAGATATAATTTTCATGTTCTAGATGGCAATACTAATTAGTCAGTTGACCTTGCCTCAGAAGAGTTTTAAACCAAGGGATAAAGACAAGATAGCCTCAGCCTTGGGAATTGTAGCAACTGAAAAGTACCCCTCAAACACAGAGGGAAGTCATTGACTAACTCTCACAACTGTTTTAACCCAGAGCCACTGAGTTAAGTTTGTTAATTGAAAATCTAGACTGTATGCCCTAGTTTTTACAGTTTGGCCTATGGACCAGTGGCTTTGAATAATTTGAGGAACTTAGTTTAGTGAGCAGAACCCAGTGACCTACACCCTACTGTATGAATCCTAATCCTGGGGCAAAGCTGAGAGAGGAAATACTGGGATGAGTTTAATTCAGGTTAAACAAGAGCTTCTAGTGACCCTTCTATTTGCTAATACTACATAACCAAAACAGAGTTAGACTTTTTTGGTTCATTATGAAGCATATAGACAGCATATACAAAATGATACAGCATGGAAGAGGGTGTGAAAAATAGATGGACCATTGTGACAATTTATCAATTCAATGATTGCTATAGTTGGGTGAAATGACTAGAATTTCAGCTGGCTTGTGGACAATACTTTATTAGTAGAATGTTGATGGGAATTTATTTCCCATGACATTGATGACTCGTCACCAAGGACACCTCTTTTTATATAGTCCAGTAACTCACTGTGGCTGTCTTCAGACTTTCCTTGATGTCCTCAATGAGCCAGGTGCCTCACCAGCTCTACACTTGTATTCATGTATGCCAAGGAATTGTACGTCCTACCAGGAGAGTTTAACTCTACCACATAGAGAAAAACTGCTGTTTATAAATTTGACTGTGTGGTAGTCAATTCAAAGTACCAGATGAATAGGAAAGACTATGGATTTAGGACTTTGGTTAAAATGTAGACATCTATAGATTCCTGATTGATGAGAAGTTGTAGGGAAACTAATAAAACTAATAAAAGGACACGTATGAAAAACTCCAGGGAAGCAGAAATCTAGAGGGTGTTGTCTAGCTCTCTCTCTCTCTCTCTCTCTCTCTCTCTCTCTCTCTCTCTGTGTGTGTGTGTGTGTGTGTGTGTGTGTATGTGTGTGTGTGTGTGTGTGTGTGTGTCTGTCTGTCTGTCTGTCTGTCTGTCTGTGTGTGGGAGGAGAGGGATTTTTAAAAAGAATATTTCTTATATGATTATGGAGACAAAATTACAAAATTGCAGAGTATATTAGTAGGCTGGAGACATGTAATAGCTGAAGTTAGAAGCCAAAGATAGTCTGCTGGCAGAATCCCCTCTTCAGGAAATGTCATGCTTTTCCTTAAGATCCTTAACTGATTGGGTGGGGCATATCACACTATAGAAGTCAACTCAAAATGGGTTATTTAAATCCTAATACCAAAAATAAAACAAATCGTACATAAACATATAAAATCACTTTGGACCAAAAATACCTGGGAACCACATGTACCTGAGTTGATCCCCTGAACATAACCACTAGTTGAGGAGGTGGTGGAACACTTGCCTAGTAGTAGGTATAAGATTCAATTCCCAGCAACACAATAATAGGCAACCATCGAAGATGTCAATCAAGTTGATGCCTGTGAGAGGTGAGTATGCAGAAGCTGTATTCTCAAGGTTATCAACCTCACAAGCTGTGTTTGGTACTTTCTTTTCCAAGACTAGCTATGATGTAGGATCTCAATAGCTTTCTCTTAGCTGTAATTCCACAAATCTACTCTTCATTTAACAGATGTCACTGTACATCTCCTGTGAATCAGTTTTAGATGCTGAGAGTAGAGGGGTAAAAATGGATGATGACTGTTAATTGTGGGGTTTGTGGACAGGAACCCTCGAGATTAAGGAAGAGAAAGTTAGGCATAGTGCACATGACATAACCCCAAATGCAATCACAGAAGGAGAAGGGGGATCCTGAGTGTTAAAGAGATGCTTCTGCAGCTCTTTGTCTCCTGGGCCATCATTCACGGAGAGGAATGTCTGCTTCCAACTCTGAAGAGCTGCTTCATCCCAAATGCTCTGTTCAGCCTCAGTTTGAGGTCCAGTGAATGAAGCAAGGGCACAGAAGCAGGCGGAGATATGGTCTTCCCACATTCTTGTGATTTCTTTTTGCTTCCTCTGTATGGGGAACATGGGATGATCCCTAGATCCTTCCTACAGGTATCTTCAGTGGCAGGAGGAGTGGCAAGCATAAGTTTAACCAGAACTGGCTCTTGTAATGGAAAACCATCAACTCCTTGTGACTGAATACAATAGAAGTCAACTCTCCCTTCAAATAGTGGTTTCTATGACCTGAAGGGAGGTTTACTATGTGATCATTCTGGCCCTTTCCTGTTTTGATTTTCAGTCTCATAGCATCTTCATGTAGACATGCAGAAACGTAGCTATAAGGAGAGCTGTGCATTTGGAATACAGCAAGAACTAGAGGGTATACCCACTGTCGCCATTCACTCTGTTGTCTGATCCCCATCAAAAGGCTGCAAAGAAGATGGGAATGTACAGCCTTGTTCTCTTAGAAAGAATCAAATCACTAGGTAATCCTCTGACAGTGTCTGCTATGGGAGAAAATGTTGCTATAAGTAGATAAATTTGGGGAGAAGTGACAATGACCACAACAGTCAGCGGGAGAGTTAGAAATAAGCTGAAATCCTTCCTCGGTTACCAGGAATGCTCAGGGAACACGATGTCCCCAGGAGCACATGTGGATGACTTCTAAGCAAGTTGGTAGCATATTAGAAAGAAGTGGGAGCCATGATAGCATTTGCTGCAGGTATGACTATCCCCACCCTTCTCTAGGTATCACCAGTATGCTCTCCAGGTGCAGATGGTGAGGTCATTCAGCGTGTTTATCCACACCCATGGCAAGAACGAATGGAAAGTAGTAGCATGTAGAGGGTGCATATGTGATACAATTCAGTGCTTCTGTAGTTGATACTTGTAGGGGAAGCTGTAGCCACGCCTACTTAGGGGCTGGCTACAGGTGTGCCTGACCATGCCCTTGGGCTGGCTACAGGTGTGCCTACAGATACTCCACCTCTTAATCATTCTGCAACTGTGACTCATCCAAAAAACTGGCACATGTAGTTCTTTGTGTGGGGCTGAGGCCACATGGGCTTTTGCTGTGTTCATGTTATCTTGTCTGTTGTTGGTGTCCTTGTTCAGCCCTTGTTTACACAGTCATGTTGGTGAAATTTTATGGGTGTAGCTTAAGACCTTACTAAAAAACACAATCTTACAGAAAATCCCTGGTCCTCTGATTTTACAATCTTTCCAGGCTCTTTTCTGCAATGATTCCCCAGCCTTCGTTAGGCGCCAGAGTTGTTTTGTAGCTATGTCCTTTGGAGCTGGGCTCCATCACTCTGCAGTTTAATTAGTGTGATTTTCTGTGATGGTCTTCATCTGTTGTAAAGACAAGTTCCCTTGATGAGGGGTGAGACTGTACTTAACTGTGAGTATAAGGACAAATACTTAGCATGTAGTTAGGGATTGTGCTGGCTTAGTAAAGGAGTGGTTATAGGGTCTCCCCCAAGATTCATGACTTCACTAGCCCTGAGCTGTTGCCTAGGTTTCCAGTATCAGGCATGAGTTCCCTCTTGTTGAACAGTTCTTAAGCCCAATTAGAGAGCTGTTGGTTACTGTCAAGGTATGCATTCTACTACTGTACTATTAGGGCCTTTGTGTTTTTTGGCCTTTATCATGGTTTATAGGTAACATATCTGGGTAGGACTATTGGTTTATTCCCTCCTTTAGAAGACTGTATGGCATCTTCTGGTACCGTGAAAGCTAGTTCACAGGAAGTGGCTTTTAGGTCAGAAACTATGGTATTTATGAACAGCTATCTTAACTGCTCCATTTCATTTATAAACACACTTGTATGACATTCACACATTTAGTGTGAGAACACAAAGATCCACACTTACAGAAGTCTCTCATGCTAATCCAACTGCATAGGTCTAATTGTGCCTCAAAACCCTTTCCTCTCCAAACAAAATGACAGTGTCACTCTGATGGGATGAAGGCAACACAAGGATCTGTACCTTTTAAATTAAGCTGATAGGGAGCTCAGTTCATTTAAGCTCTACCCTTTTCCTGCTTCTATTTATCATTGATATGTTGAATTTCCCAGCTAGCAATGGATAAAATAGTTGATCGCAAATGAATTAGATATCAATTAATTTCTAAAGCAAACCTAATGGGCATTTAAGAAGAGAATTTAATGTCTCATTTACTCTCTACAGCTATCTTGTTAAATGCCAATTAAGTATCTAAATATTTTCTACAAGCTTAATGAATTATAATAAGTGATAAAAGATTGCCACTTTTTCCTAAGATCCTTGCACTTTGGGCTTCTAGAACAAAATAGTGGATTTTTTTCTTCCTATTTATGATATAGATATAATAGCTGGAGATGTTCCTAATTGCCATTAGTTATTTTATTTAGCAATAAAGAATAAAATTTAATGTCAATTTTGAATACAAGAAAAATATAAAAATGTACACAGCTAGGAAACATGTGAGTAATAGAATTACTTTACCCTAAAATAAAGAGGGCAGTGTTAAAATGTTACCTATGAAATAATTTCTAAATACAAGGACAGAGAGTATATTCACAAACTTGCATGTGAACCAATGAGTATGTTGTTGATGTTGGCATGGAAACCAGAAACCTAAAGTCATGGTTGGCAGGACACTGCATCCAAAGCACAATGGGAAAGTTGGAAAAGCCCGGCCTGGGATCTGGCCTTCAGTATTATTTTAGCCCTTCTGGGAGATAACACAAATCCCAGATCTATGCCTCCAGGCTTTGATACTTAACAGTATTCCATGAGGCTGGGAAGATTAAAAGAGTCCTGGGCAGCATGGCTCATGGAATGCCAATTAATGTCAAATGAGGCTTCAGTCCATGGCAGAGCATTCAGATAGCAGTGCCTGGAAATGGTGTCTGGTGTTAGTGGGCAGAGGCAAGAAACATAAGGCAGGCCTGAACAGCACAGGGCTCGGGAGAAGTCTCTACATGTCATAGTGGGTGACATTCAGATCAGGCTTAGTGGAAGTCACTCTGTACCCAAAGGAGCTCTTCATGAAGTGAGGTCAAGGGCATGCAGCTTGGGATCAAGCAGCCTGCAGTTCAAAGCTCTAATTACCATATAGGTACCTTTGCATTTAGGAAAATAATAACTAGAATCTCGGTTTCTTTGTCTATGAAATGGGAAGAGTACAACCTTCTGAAGTTCCTTGGGAAGATCAGAAAAAAATAAAGGGGCAAATGAGTGGTAGAGCATGTGCTTGGCATGCACACAGTGACTTGGGTTCAACCCTCAATGCCCCTGAAAGAGAAAGGAGAGGAGATAGGGACAGAGATTATTTAAAGCACGAAATAGACTTACCAAACAGCACATACCCAATAAATACCATTATAATTAGGATGAAATAACAACAATGATGTATATACATACACACACACCGACAGACAGACAGATAGATAGTTGATGAGGAAGAGGTCGCTCTATTTTTGTTTCTAAGTTGAGGACCACACATTTCATGGCTTTTCCTTCCTAGAGGAAGTTAGTCCAGTCACAATTGTCCTGAAGGATGCACAAAGTCCATGCAGAGGCTCTGTATGTCTTTTCTGGTGGTGTAGCCACCTCATACAACCTTTCCATCATGGCTCTCAGAGAGGAAAGTCCTTTTTTTTATAGAAAATGAAGCAATTGTTCGGTGACTGATGCATGGCAGTCACTACTTCTCAAACACTTTGTTTGCCAATCCTCGATCCAAACACACACTGTAAGGCAAGGAGGCCTCTCTCAGCTGTGAATGGGGAGTGCAAATACCTCCTTGGTTCCCAAGGACAGCTCTGCTCTTCAATGAGGCCATTCATCCCAGCCCCACACAATTACTGTCGCTTACACAAACAGTTATGGGACATTCGGATGACAAATGTCAGGCAGCCATTCAAGTCATGTTTTTGAAAAATATTTTTATTACAGGAAGATGCTCATGATGTGGCATTTTAAAAGGTGGGGGTGCAGGAAACAAATCAGAAGCAGCAGTGACAATTAGGAGTCAAATGAAGCCTCCTTGCTCCCACCTTAAGACTCGACTCAGCAAAACAGTGCTATGGGGGAAACAAGAGGGAGAGCCAACAGATTCCAAATGTACTGAACAGCAAGTGCACTTGCATAAAAGATGAATAAACATGGTTAGATACCAGGACAAGACTTTCACTAATCGTAAAACATGAAAAATTCCTGAAAGACTTTCCAGTAACTTTCTTCCAGCATGTAACTTCCTCCAGTATTTGGCTGTCCTATTCATTCCTTTGGTCTTTTTCATCACCCTAAAGTACTGTAACTAATAAATCTGTTCACGACTCTCTTCTTGTTTACCAAGTTGCTCTATCTTTTCTCACCTCTGTCTCTAGCTCATCTTCAATTAGCTCCATGTATCTCCTGGTGTGTGATAAAATAAGCACTTGAATCTGAAGCCTGCCTGTGAAATTGCCTTGCTGTATAATCATGGTTGAGTTTCTAAGTCTCCTGGTGTCCCTGTTCCAACACCATAACCTGGGAATATTGTGATGTCATCTCACTGTATACTCTGAAGATCACACAATGAACTGGTAAGACTACACAGAATATTGTAAATATTGACCATTATTTTTATTGCCTTTCAGTGGGTTCATTGGCCTTTTCTTGGCTTCTTCAAATCCATTCTACCCACAGTAATACCCCTCCTGTAATAAGAAAGGGGAGAGATGGTTTGCAGATGATTGTAACTTATGTATTTAAACCTGGTCATACTACATAGAGAAACGTCTGAACAGGAATACCATGAAAGTTGAACAATGACCCCACAGAAGCTTACAGCAGAATCCCAGAACACTGTGAGCATGCTCCCTTCAAAGACAGGAGGACCTTCACAGCTGCAGCAAGTTACACATCTTAAAATGACAGATGGAGTGTCATCTGAAGTCCCCATAAATGAGGGGAAAAAAAGAGATATGGTGAAAAAGTAATTCAAACTTGGGATGATATCAGATATAAGAGAATCAAGAGATAAGGATCACGGGAAGACCACAGCAGTAGGAAAATCTCAGGTGTGGATTCTCCTTGGAGTGTGCAGAAGGAATTAAGCCTGGCCAGTACCTTGACTATTGACCCTTAGGTTTATTTTCAGACTTCTGGCCTTCACAACTGTAATGTTGTTTGTTGATTTATGGTAATTTGTTAGAGCAACATCAGTTAATTAATGAAGCAAAAGAGATCATATTGACTATAATAGATTCATGAGAGCCTTTAGTTTTCTTCCATTTTAGGCTATATCTGATTCCTAAAATAAGAAGAGAAATGCTATTTTAATTAAAATAAAGATCAATAGTGAGTACCTACTGTGAGCTGGACCTGGTCTTATGTTGCTATAGAAGGGACACAATTGTGAATTGGAGTCACTCCCCTACATGCCCATCGTCCATTACTGAGCTCAGAGTTCCTGGCTGGTTTTTCACTTCCACCATTTCTTTGCAACTATTCTTATTGAATTTACTATGTCTTCAAAAAAAAGTAGTAATCTAGTTAAAATACAGATGCTCTGAACACCATTAGCCATCAAGAAAATGTCCAAGCCTCACAGAGTTGCCATTATACATTATGGAATTATTTAGATGAAAAAGTCTGATACCAAATGCGAGGGTGTAGATCAACTTGAACTTACACATGCTCCTGGTCAGGATATAGAATAGTAAAACCATTTGGGGAAAACTGGTGACAATTTATTTTAAAAGTTAAGCACATACCTAGTACCTGGTGGGTGTATACCATGTGAAGATGCCTGCCCCCTGATGAACTATGTCCTTAGATAGACTCAGATATGAATGTGCTTAAAAGCTGGAAACTTTCCATATAGCCATCAGCTGAGACATGCAGACACAAGTGGATGGTTACAATGGAACAGTACCTAACAACCAAAAGAATAGTAGCTGATGATGTTCCTTGGTGGTAACAGGGGCAGAAGTCCTGAGTTTAGTCTCCATAGCTTAAAAAAAGAAATAAAATAAGTAATCTAGAGTAAGAGAAAGCAGATCAATGGTTTCCTGGTGGAGACAGAGAGGAAAAAGACAAATGGGCGCAAGGTGTCTTGATTGTCATGGTTTCATGGATGCTGTGCTGGTTGGGTTTTGTGAACTCATCACAAGCCTAGACATATCTGAGAAGAGGCAGTCTTAATTGAGAATCTGCCTCTGTCAGATTAGCCTGTAGGTACATCTATGGAGTATTGGCTTGATTAATGATTGACGGGAGAGGACCCAGCCATTGTGGTCAATGTTACCCCTGGACAGGTGGTCTTAGAGTATACAAGAAAGCTTCTTGAGCAAATCACGGAGAATAAACCACTACGTGTCAGTCCTCCATGGCCTCTGTTTCAGATCCTGCTCCCAGGTTCCTGCCCTGCTTCATTTCCTGTCCCGATTCCCTCAGTGATGGAATATGACTTGAAAATTTGAGCTGAAGTAACCCTTTCTTCCCCAAGTTGCTTTGGTAATAACATTGTATCACACCAATGAAAACCTTAATGAAGACAGATAGTGATCCAATCTATCAACATTTGTTCCTTAAATGGGTATGGTTTCATATATATAAAACATTTCTTAGGGGATAAGGGAAGGGGTAGGGAGAATTTTCTGGCTTTGAAGTCTGGCTAGGCAGGCATGCCTGCATACAATCTTACTTGTTATAGATTGATGGTTCACAGATCACATGCTAAAGACTATGGCTCCAAAATACAGTCTTAATTTTTCTCTACTGGCAGGAAACAAATCTTTGTTCTGATTTGCCAAGAAAAGCAAGTTCTTCAGAAAGAAACTTGCTGTGACCTGTGCACCACGTCCCCACATAAACTCCCTGTGATGTGAGTACCACCAGCCCCCATATGAACTTGTTCAACATCTTGAGCTCAAGCATGACAAAATGCTTGAAAGTGTTTTTGTTGTTCTTGTGGTGACCTTACCAGCCCTACCACTCACTCCTCCATTATGATATTGGCTTGAGCTTTACCTGAAAGTGCATATGAACCTTCCTTGGGACCATCATACTTCACTTTAAAGCTTCAAACAGACTCCTATCTGATACCTAATGCATCCATTTCCAGCTGTGCTTGGATGGAAGTAAACTTGAGAGGGTGACACAGACTCTAAGGAACCCTTTTTGACTGATGAGGTATTAGAAGTAATTTAGAACTCCAAAGGAAAAGCTGTGGACTACCTTGGACTCTTCCTAAGAGATATTTTTCTGTGCCTTGGACAGCATTGAGTTTCTCTACAGTATGCAATGTGTCCATGTGTGAACTGATCCTTTGACATTAGCCTAAAAGCTTCACAGGTCTTCATTTGCTGAGCACCTGCTATAAAGAATGAAAATCCTTCAGAAAGGGGTTTCTGGGCAGTAACTAGATCTCTTTGTGGTGGCAAATGTATCTCTTTCTCTCATTCCAACTGTAGGTCATGTCCGATCCAAACATATGTCCTAACCAACCACAAATCAGGACAGTTTAGTTAACTTAGCATGAAGGTAAATAGTTAAAATGGAAATGATGGGTGCCAAGTAAATTCTTAATTCCTTATTGGTTGATCAAAACAAGCAACCAAGCAAACAAACAAATAAGCAGAATAAAAAGTGTTGAGTATGGTTATAATAGTTACGCTTTGTATGTATTTTTATGAATTGTCTATCCTTTTGTCTAAGGAACCCTTTAAGATATTGGCAAAGTATCAGAAAGGGAGCCGCTGATTTCTAGTCTTTCCGTCTGCATTTACACAGACTCACACCATTAAGAAAGTTTCTTCCCGACACAGCCATGCACATGAGGTATACATCTGTTGCTGTAGCTCTATTCTCCCATGGTTATGAATTTCACAAATGCATGTAAACAGAGAATTCAAGAATTAACAGTTTCACATATGTTCCTCAGTCCTTAACTGTTCTATATGGCCTGAAGAACGATCTACAGCAGCTGTACTTTTAGTTCCAAGTGAGCGCCTTTATTAATCATGTGGCAAGTAAAAGGAAAAGAAGAAATAACAAGTAGCAAGGAGATGGAAGGAGCAGAGAGACAGAAGAGCTTCATAAAATCAGGTATGTGCAACATCCAACAGAGCTGGAGCAGCTTGACTGGGGGAGCAAACAAATGTAACACCATCAAATCCAGGGCTTATAATAGCTGACAGAAACCGACTGGGGAATTCCCATTGAGACAGACAGCTGGAATTCTTGACTGAGCGCTTTTTCTCCATGCCTGAGCTTCCAGCTTCTTGTCCCCACTGAAATCATTTTTATATCATGGAACAAACAATAGTTACCTCTGTTTAAAAAACGATTTATTTTCTAGCTGTTCTCCAGAATCCAACATATCTAACACCCTTAGCTGCTTGCTGTTTACCATTTTCCCTGCCAGAGAGCTGAAGGGGTCAGCCTGCTCTAGGACAGAGTACTTTGGAGGACACTTAAAAGAAACAGACAGGTGTCTGGGACAAGGGGGAGCCTCCTTGCTCCCAGAGTCTGCTTCAACAAGCTTAAACAGCACAAGACAATTGATCAGTGTAATGTGTATCATGTAAATGTTGTTTGATTTCTTATAAAAAGAATAGTTTTAAACACAACTGTTTGAATCTGACAAATGCTGAGTCTCAAAGGTGACTAATACCTGACTAGTTCAGAAGGGAATGACAGAACCACACTTCCTGTGTGTGTCAAACACAACTTTGTCTTCATCCTGGGGGCGGGGAAAAAAAAGAAGGGAAAAACAGAGTCACCCAGCTAAATGGTTTTCTAACTGTCTCTCCCTCTTCAGAGCCCCATGACTTCATGAAGTGAGCAACAACAAAATTCCTCCAAAGCTGAGCTACCGTGAAATAACCCAGGGCTTGAACTTGTCGCACGATGTTCCTTTAAATTTTAATGCAAGCTCAGGAATAGATTTGTGTACAGCAAGGTAAAGCAAAGGCCATGAAATATTGATTCTGTACATTTTCTTATGCATTTTTATTCTCCAATTTAGTAAATTTTTCATCTTGCCTGCACTTAGAGGTTGCCTATGAAGTCGTTACTACCAATTGTATTAGCTGTTGTAAATAAATAATCGTCCCAGAGCCGTTTGCCTGACGGGAGGTGGACAGGACTGGCCCCCTCTCTGCACTAGCTCCCGATGGCCCAGGCTGGGAACGATGGAAAGAGATGGTGATGATTTTCCTAACAGCACAGCAGCAGACATTTTCCAAAACAAGGAAGGGTTTGCAATGAAGCAGCAGGGAGGAAGCCCATGTTCCTGTAGAAACTAATTCAGCACTCTGACATTTGCCCATTTGAGTCTTGGAGGAAGCCAAATAGTTTAAACCAACAACAGCAACAAAACCCAGCAAGACATCGGTATAGAGATTTGTAACATGAACACTTCCTGGTAATGTCTTCCTATCATAGGTCTCCTTTAGAGAAAATACAAGTACCATTAATGTGTTTGCCACTGGCCCCGGTCTAATCCATGTGTGTGCAGAGGAGTCATATCACATCAGTCACATGAAAGACAACTCAGCTATTTCTCCCAGCATTCATCCTGCTGCACACAACTTTTTTCCCAGAAGAAATACCTACACTTGGTCTTTTCAACATCTAACTAGCAGTGAAGGCCAAGAGCAAGGCAGACACAGGATCCGATGGCAAAGTCTATCTTTCAAAAAATGACTCCTGAGGAGGACCCTGTAACTCTGCAGGTTGTGGAAGTCAGCCTAGTCCCTGTGAAGATTTTCTTTATTCATGCATTAGTTCTCTGTTGTTTCTGTGAGGCTGACTATGTCTCCAGACTCCTGGTGAAACTGAGCAAAGATTGAAAAGGACATTTCACGGGGTCCCATGGTTCTTATTTCTATGACCAGAATACACCACGGGAAGAGATGCAGTGAGATCAGTGAATAATTAGCCTTGGTGGGGGGTGGGAGAGCATCTCTTCCTTATTTTATCAGCATCCAGTCATCCTGGTAGATGAGCAATAGGTCCTCTTCCATTTTTTTCTTATATGTTTCTTATTTAATTAAATTTGCATGTGTTTTTTGTAGTATGGAAATTTTAAGCCACTCTGGCAAGAAGGGTTAGTTTTGTGTATTGGTCTCTGATGCCTTTACTGGTGAAGAAAGAATGTACACAGGAGAAAAATAGCGATGTTTAGTCATTTGTCACCTTAGGTTTTAGTTTAATAAGCAGGCTCTTTTTGCTCTTTTAAGAGCACTACATACTAAAACTTTTAAATAGTGGAACTTTTGATTTAGAAGATACCTAATTTACAGAAAACAGTGAGAGAGAGAGAGAGTACATGTGTGTGTGTGTGTGTGTGTGTGTGTGTGTGTGTGTGTGTGTGTGTGTGTGTGTGTTATGTGGAGTCTCAGTGCCCATGATAGCCCCACATGGGGGTCAGAAGAGAATCTCTGCCCTTAGTTCTCACTTCCCACCTTTGTGAAGCATGGTCTCTTCTTCTGCATTATGTACAAGGTCAGGCTAGTAATCCCTTCTACTTCAGAGATTTCCTTTCTCAGCCTTCCATGCTTCAGGAGAGCCGAGACACATTACACACACTGCCTCATGTGGCTTTTTATAGGGTTCTGGCCATCGGAATTCAGATCTCCATGCTTCCATGACAAGCACTTTTACCCACTGAGCCATTTCTCCAGCAAGCCCTCTAGGGCTTTTGTGACATTTGTCCTCTCAGACAATTCTACAGGGAATATTCTAAAAACACTAAATATTATTGACTTAGGCCTTATGCTTGACACAGACCTTTACCTGCTAACTCTGCTACCTGTAAACAAATGGCACATATCAAACTCCAGCAGAGTGTGTCTAATGAAGCCAGCTGCCAGATGTTTGGGTCAGATGTTCATGTGAGCACAGACGTTCATCTCACCATTAAAACTCCCTCCTTCTTAGCAAAAGTCCCATATAAAAATGAGCAAAGTTGTGTAGTAGGCAGAGAAGAACTGAAAAGCGGGGACTGGTTATTACAATTAGGAAAGTTTGAAGAAGTTTTTGTGGGCATAGCACAGGAGGCTCAAATTGAGGACAATTCCCTGGTAGCACAGTGTAGGATGCTCAGGTGGAGGACAACAACCACAGTTCATTCAATTCAGGATGTTTCCTAAGAAAGAGACTAATACTGTGGAGTGAGATATATATTGTCATGTATCCATCCGGAGGGGTCAAAACTGAATAGTAAGACCTATGACAGACAGCAATCTGATGTTTGTGTTAACTTGACTCAGTGGTTAGCATCAGTTACTACAGCAGCAATTTCAGATCCAGGACTAGAAACAAGACCACATGAAGAAGAGAGAGGTCAAAATAATGAGGGTTTGTAGATTCAGAAGAGAATGTGAATGACAAATTGTAGGAATCCATTAAGTCTTCCTAACTTGAACCAGGGGTGTTGAAGAAGAGGGACACATTCTCAGTTGGTGCTGTGTCCTGTGACTTGCAATGCTAAATATCAGAAGCTTCTGGAACCAGTGGTATTGGAGAGACCTAGGATTCTACATCAAAGAATGACCTCTTGGGGCTGTAGAGTTATTTCCTCCATGTGTCAAGCAATAGCACCAGGAAGGAGTCCGAGTAGAACCCAAATTTATCCTGGAGTAGAGACTGTGCCAAGTAGATGTGAATTAAAACACTGAGCAAAGAACAACACTCCACCAGGCGTGGAAAGAATTGCCACAGAGATAAATATTCCTGTGAATGCTACACAGGGCTCAGGCTTCCTCCCAACTCCCCTCTGGCTGCTCAATAACAATGAGTGTTGTAAATTTACACCGAAGAAGCCCTCCTGTCTGAGATCTGAGAAGCCAAGAACAACCAAGGGGAACCAGAAGGGGAAGCAGAGACAATTTACTCAAAATGTTTATGGAAAAACACCAGCCCTGCTTAACATGTCTCATCACTTAAAGATGACAAACAAAAACAGCACCAAATTCAGCTGTATGAAAAATTCCAAATTATGAAATATAGGGAAAATGCACACAATATGTGAAGGAAACAACAGTAGTAAAAAGGAAAAACACTGCTGTGTTTTCAGTATTATTCATGAAATTGGAGACTCTAATGAGAACTGGGTAGTATGGTTTAAACAGAAAGGTAAGTAGGCAGTTTCAAAAGCAAGCCAGCCAAATACATTGACCAAGTATGACATTTTCAAAGGATAATTTTTTTAAATGAATTACTTAAAATATTTATTTATCTTCTTACTTGTATGGGTATTTTGCCTGCATGAGTTTTTGTGCACCTCATGTGTGCAGTGCTAGAATAAAGCAGCTGGTCCCCTGGAACTAGAGTTCCACGTTAGGCATAAGGCATCATTTGAGAGCTGAGACCTGAACCCTGGTCCCCTGCAAGAGTGTTATGCATTCTCCACTGCTGAGTCATCTCTCCAAGCCCTCAAAATTAAATAACTGATTTTAAAGTGAGTTGAGTCACACAAGAAAAAGGAGTGCAGAGACTAAATTCAGCATCAGTTTTAGAAGTCCGGAGAGGAAGAGGCAATTCAGCAAGAGATGAATGATGAAGAGGGTACAAGTCAATCACAGATACCTGGAGAAGAAAGGGGCAACCAGAAACACAATGGTGGCATGGAGAGGATGCTAGGAGTGCAAAAGGCAACGGGAGAAGAAATCAGACACAACAGAACAACAAGCATTCCTGGTTGCTTTGTGAGAGGCAAGTTCTAGAGTTCTAGAACTAGAGCATTCACAAAAACAAAGCAGCATCTACTGGTACCTTAGTGTGTGTGTGTGTGTGTTATGGAAAAGGGGAAAATATGGCAAACATGAAATGAAGAGGAAGCTGCTAATGGGAATAAGATACTCATCTAGCTGAAGACTCTTCTCAAGTCATGAAGATGTTAGCAAACATGGACCAACATCTAAGGAACTGTTAGCAACACACTGTGTGGCCAGAAAACTCTCCATTCTGTTCATATAGAAAAATAACGAGAGAGGGAGAGTGGGAGAGGGATAGAAGGAAGGTGGGGGAATTTCTCAGATATGCAATGGCTCAGTAAAAGGTTTCTTCATACAAGTAAATTGATTTCTTGTTAGAGGTGGGTTTTGGTGACTGTGTGAGGTGAAGATTCAAGGTTTCCTTTCTCTTCTGGATAGCCACACTACAGCTGACTTGTCATAGTTTATTGAGTTTCCTTTTTTATTTTGTTTTTTAAGCAATTTTAATGCTGTCTTGGCTGCCAAGGTCGATTGTGTGTGGATCTGATGATATGATGTCCATATAATTTCCTTCTTTAGGCATTTTTTCATTGTTGTAAAAAAAGAAGAAAAACATGAGGATAAATATGGATATCTGGTGGAAAGAGACATCCCTCAATTTGTTTCCAAATTGTCATGGCTATTTAAGATTTGACCCATAAAGTTTCAACTGAAAATTGATTTGTAGGTTTTAGATCAGGATTGCTTTGCACAAAATATCAAATTAGAGATGAGTTTGTGACACTGAGTCTTCTCAGGAAATATCTCTACATTTGTTTGGTTATTATTTTATGTTTTGTAATAATAATTTCATTCATAAGACTTTTCCATATCTTTGTCAGGTTCCTGATAAATATGCGATTATTGCTTATAACTCTGAATGCTATATTTTATAATTTAATTTCTGTGTAATTTTTCTGTTATATAACTTTTCTGGCATATATTCAGATTATTTATTGGTGGTGGTCTCCAAAATCTGTAATGAGTTCTCTTAATGACATTGGTACTTGGCCTACAGATTTTCATGAAAAATTTGTGTGTACTACTGTATAGTTCACAAATAATGACAAATTTGTCCCTTGCTTTCCCTTTTCACACCGCTTTTGCTGTTTCTGTGCCTTGTTACATTCATCATGGCCCCCAGTCAAATTTTGAAGAATAGGGGGTGATTTCTAGAATTACACTATGGTTTCTGATAATGT